>NC_041822.1:20279066-20645316 GCF_900964775.1 Scleropages formosus
TTTCATTTATCTATTTATTTCTTTATTTATTTTACTTTCTCACCCCTTGCTCCCAAAAAGAACATGCACAGTTCTAGTGTTCCAACCATGGTAAGTGTGGAGCTAAATTCTATTGCAGTATTAATAACACTAAATAAAAATAAATAAATAATAAAATCATTAATTTAATCGATTCGAATCAAAATGCGGTGGCGCAGCGGGTTTGGCTGGGCCCTGTTCTCCGGTGGGTCGGGGGTTCGTGTCCCGCATGGGTCGCCTTGCGGTGGACTGGCGTCCCGTCCTGGGTGTGTCCCCTCCCCCTCCGGCCTTACGCCCTGCGTTTCCGGGTTAGGCTCCAGCTCACCGTGACCCTGCTTGGGACAAGCGGTTTCAGCAAATATGTGTGTGAGAGAGAATTAAAATCAGTTTGCAACATTAGTGATCTCTCCTGTGTCCTTCCCTTAGACCGGAGAGATGGAAGTGAAGAACCCTCTGTTTGATGACTCCTCTCTGCACCCTCAGAGGAACCACAAGTAAACCCGGACAGCCGTCGAAACGCACAGGCGTGCAGGCAGGAGATTACCGCGTCCCACATAACGCCACGCGCACACATCACGCAGGATCCCCAGGTCCGCAGCCTAACGGACTCACGCATTTGCACCTACGCGCGCTCGTACGTCTCCGAGAGGCCTGCCGCAGGGCCGCGCTCGCCCCGGCCTTCTAGCAAGGATGCAGAACGAAGGAAGGGCTCGAGGGAGCGGAAGCTGCGGCGAAGAGGAAACGAGAGGCGGATTGTGAGCGCTTGAGCCACACCGCCCCCTGTTGGACACTCCGTGCTGCCGCCCCTCCTCCCCGCTCCTTTCGCGCTCGCCGATCTGGGACAGATCGTTCACCGCGTCCGATGACTCTGGGCCCCTGCATTGCGCAGTTTGTTTCTCTCTATCCCTTTCCATTTTAAAATCTGGTGGCATTTGGTGCAGCCGCTGTAAAAAAGGTAGTACCGTACTGTGTTTTGCTCGAAGTCAGCTTGCCTTTGGGTGCCTGTCCCGTTACAGTAAATATATCTGACCCCGCCGCGTAGCTCTTCCGCTCCTCCTCTCTCTCTTTTCTCTGTTTCGTGGGTCTCGTGAGCCGTCGCAGTGTTTCGGTGTGTGACCCCCCTGCCCCCCCATCCCCCATCCCCCTTTTTTTGCATATCTCTCCTGTTTCCCAGGCCTCATGCTGAGCCCTAATTAACAACTGTATCACGGTCACATGTTCTCCTGTTTTGGCCCCCACTCAAACACAAAACGCTGAAATTTGCATGTCCTTTTTTTGCAAGGGCTGCTCCTCTGGTTCACACCGCAAGTTTCCTTGTTTGAAATGACGTTGGTAGTAATGAATGCAGGTCTCTTTATAAACTTGAAGACACGCGGCGTCATTCCTGTTCTGCCTGGAAAAAAAAAAAAAAAGAAAAAGTGTCAATCAGGGAGGTTCGAGGGAGTACAAATCCTGTCCCCGGCTGCACTTATTTACTACCAATTTGTATTTTTAATATACATTTTATGCCAGGGATGGTGATGTAAAAGCAGATTTCTTCTGTGTTATAGTCCCGATTTGTTGATTTATTGTCGGCTTGATTTATTCGGCTGGTTCCGTACAGTTAAAGATGACCGATCCTGATTGGTGCCAAAAGGAAGCGAGATTTATTCACCTTTCAGAGATGGAAGCTTTGAAAAATATCAACATGGCCAATGGCGCAGGAGAGAATCGATGCAGGAAAATTCCGGTTTTAGCGCAACATTGAGTGTCATTTTTATGCGACACGGCCGCCAGATTAAGTCTGACTTGCGAGAAACTCAGTCGACACAGTGCCTCTTCTTATTTCCTAGGGGTGAAACGGACCGCGGTACCCTGAACGTAAACACGGCTTGACCATCGCTATGTTAAGATGTGTTCGGGAGCAGCTAATCTGTCCTTTAAATGATGCTTTTGGAATCTGCACGAAATGTTCGTGATCTGTATGCAGATGACGACATTTGGAGCAGCGATGACACAGCGTAGGCCAAATTTTCTCATTTGCATTTACTAGGAAAAACATACATTTTTTCCTCCGATGTTTTTCCGTTTATTCATTTAGCGAGCACGTTTCTCGAGAGCGACGTGCAATTATTATTATTGACCGCGTGACGTCTTTGTCTAAGGCATTTTATCCATCTTTCACCTTTTTTTTTTACTGCATAGCTGTGTAAGCCACATGCATAGCAATGCTGGAAAAAACACACACACACACACACACCAAAGGACTTTGTAGACTCACCAGTTAACCTAAAGCATGTCTTTGGACATTGAACAAGATGCTTTAGTCAACAGCAACATGTATAAACAGTGTACATACTGGGACAGGGTCACGCCGGTCTTCTCCGAACCCCCCGCGAAGCATCACTGTGTGAACCTTTATTATACATTAAACTGTGTACAGATAGAAATGTCAAAGAACGTTGCGTTTGTACAAAGTTTTGCTGAAAATGTACCGTGCTCTTCCGAGTTGAGTAAATGTGTCTTTTGGATGGAGTTGCCGGGAAAGTCGTCGGCCGTCTCCGCTCCGGACAAATCGCCACTCAGCTCTGCGAAACGTCTTGCTGGGCGGCTCACGGAGGAGATGGAACTCCCCCCGTTCGGTCGGTCGGGAGTTTTCTCCCTCGTGACCGCGTCTCCGCTTTGTCCGCGGAGAGAGGACGGGATGAAGGAAGACAGAGGGACGAAACCGATTTTTGCGGAACGCGGTAAAACCCGCAGACCTTAACTGACCACCCTTCTGTGTTGTGACTCACACAGGTCTGACGTCCCACTGAATCTGCCATCAGCAAATCGAACTGTGCTCCTTTATCCTCTATGCAGACTTTTATTCCATTACAAAAAAAAAAAAATCCCCTGTGTGTGTGTCTCTAGGGATCATTGATGGACCTTGAATGGAAGGAGCTGGAGATGCGGAAGGTCATATCAAACCACACTTCTGCTGTAAAAGTCTGTTGACCCCCCCCCCGCCTCCAAAAGAAAGGAGGAAACTGATGAATGGGGTTCATTGGAGGGGCGGCGTTACCGGCTGGAGGAACATAACCCGCTTGGGCCTTGCTGTTGTTTTTCCTGTTTTTCTGGGCAGGCGTGTTTGTTCCCGTAAACGTGGTCGTCGAGGGTGGGCACGTGCGCTCGCACGGGTGGGAAATATGACCACCGCGCCTCTGCACCTCTCGGCTCAGCAAGAAAACTGTTTTTCCAGGTATTGTGCGTATGTCGTAACGGGTAGGTGATAGGAATGAGAAAAATGTTTCTCCCTTTAATGTTTCCGAACGGTCCTGCGGGATCCGCCCTGGGCGCCAGGTGAGCTTTCTTCCGAAAAGTGCCGAGGAAGCAGCACCGCGCTGCCCGTATCGGCTCCCCCTTTTTGAAACACGCTGACTCGCGCCACATTTTTTACCCTTCTGTCCCTGCCAGAAACGCGGGACTGTTTATTCGCGACACTTCAACCACCTGAGGTGTAGTTTCGGGATGAGGGAGGGGGGTCAGTGATAAGAGTGTCTAAATTCTTCGGGTCCTTTATAATTTAAAGAAGTAAGAAAGACTGTAGTGAAGAAGGGGAGTAAGGGCTGCTGGTTTGCGTTCGTAACGGGATTAAAGGAACTCATTAAAAATTAGTAAAAATACAGGAAAAAAGGAAGTGCATGGCGTGAACGTGGCTGGAGGGCGATGGACTAAACGCGAAACGTCACACAGGGTGGTAGCGCCGAAAATCGGTTCCCCAGACCCACCCGAGGACTGTTTTTTTCAAGTATGATGAAAACGACCCAACAGCCACGTTTTGAAACCTGTTGTTTTACTATTCAGGCTGTTTGACCTGCATGTAAACACTGGAAAACTAGAGAAATAAATATTTATATTATCCTAAATGGTCTAAAGTCTACTGTTATTATTATTATTATTATTATTATTATTATTATTATTATTATTGTGTTTAATATCTCAATAAGATTTTGAAATGTATTTTTATTTCTTTGCAAAATTTAACATCTCTAAGATTTTTTTTTTTTTTTTTAAATGTATTGCATACTTAGCTTTGTGGTTAGAGCCCCAAACTTGCACTCAAGGGACATGGGTTCACATCCCATCTCTTGCTGTAGTACTCTTAATCAAGATGCTGATGTGGTAAAACTTACCCTGCTATAAATGTTAAATAAATCAACATCATTATGTGCTCTTATAATAATGCTTAGGTCTGCTAAAAAATAACAGAATGTCTTCAGGTCTTTTTCATCTCTTGTTAAAATCTAACTTCTCACTAATAATAAACTATACGTTATTTTTACTGGTGACATCAAACATTGGTAAGTTTTATGTACTTTATTTTAATGTAACGCATAAATTGTACTTTTGCCGAGATGTACGTCGCTTTGGACAAAAGCGTCTGCTAAATAAATAAATGTAAATGTTTTAACTATATCTTTATTTCCTGCTGAAATCTGACATCTAAATGCTATATTAAACTACATTTCGATTTACCGGTGAAATTAATCATCTAAAAAATGTATTAAATTACATTTTTAGTTCTCGGAGAAACTTCTCAGAAGCACAGACATGCATAAAGCCTCGTCCCTCATTAACATGTCGGTGCATATTAACAGCTGCCAAACTACTAACAACATGCTGCAAATTCCACACTTTCAGCTCTAACAATGACAGTTAAGTCCCATTGTGTGGAACCTCATTGGTACGATTATTATTCTGATAATGTGAAATTGAAACATCTGTAATATGTTTCAATATGTATTGAGTTGATCAGGTCAAGGCGTAGGGAAACTGCACCAGTGTAAATGTTTACCTGCACCGCGGTTTATTTTCACCTCACATGACGGAACGTGGAAGCCGATGAAATGCCGCGTGATGTGCTGAAGGCAACACTCGAACCCACAGGCGATATCGATTCATCAGCCTGCAGCCTGGACTGTTCAGTTTAGAAGGGACTCAAAGGCTTTAGCTGGGGATCACTACCATCTTTCTGAATTCATGATGTGTAATCTACAGTCACGTTCTTCATCATGTTACTCTGTATAAAATAATACAATTTAAATTTACATAAATTAAAACCTTAGTATGTGAGAGCGCAATATAGACATGTAGTGGCATTTGAACATGCATGGCATTTCTGCATGGATATTTGTCCTTCACCTGTATCATTTATAATAAACGTATTTTAAAAACTGTACTTAAAAAAACGTGGTGGTTTAAAAGTGGTATAGAAGTTACCATTCATTTTTTTATGTATTTTAATAAAAATAATGAGTGGGTCTGTGATACACTGGGCCACATCATCATACATTTACAACTGCAACATTAATGATAATGTCACAGAGAATTTGTCATTAGATTTAGGCAGTTTTGTAAAGAGAAAATAGTTTAAAGAGAACAAAAAAGGTGTTGATGGACAAGCTCAGAAGTGATCAAGGCTTTCTAGGTGTCCTTAATCCTCGCAAGACTCATTTTAAAGACAGTGAAGGAGGCCGAAGCTGGACTTGGTGACCTTGCGTCTCACTGTGTCTCACTGTGTCCCTGATCTCTCGCTTTGCATGACAAACCCTGGATCTGTAGCAGCACACACTTTTTTTCTTTTTGGTAGCAGCACATACTTGCGGAACCCGAGTTTGATGTCTTCGAGACACAGGCTTCGCCGGCCTCCCCCCCCTTTTCTCTTTGTAATCGAGAAACTCGAGAAAGGCAGAAATTCGGAAACAGTCCCGGCTGAAAAGTCCTGTTTCAACACGCTGAAAACGTGTGCATGAAACTGGTGGTTTCACACATACATTGTTCTTATGGCAGTGCTTACTTACTAACTTATGTATTTAATTATTTGATTAATTTAATTAATTAGTTTATTTGCTGCTTTTTTCTTTGTCCATTTGTTCAGTTTATTAGTTCAGTTTTCTATATTTCTTCCAAGATGACTCTCAAGACAAATTATAACATTCTTAAAACATTAATATTATTATTATTATTACCGTTGTTATATGCTCTGCCAAGGTTTTACAAATTTACTTATACTTTTCCACAGTTTTAAAGCTACATGCTTTGAGAGAAATTCAGATGAAACATTCATTGTCCTCCTTTCTTGGATCAGGTGACATGTCTGATGTGCTGCTGCTCTCCTGTTAGTTGTTTTGTTGCTTTGCTATAAATAGCAGAGGAATATTATACAGCAGAGGAAGAGATGAGGCGCTACTATGCGATGTGCTGAGACAGGTGAGGCAGAGAGAGAGAAAAGAACCGCACACAGGGAGAATCATTGTCCTGATTAGGTTTTGAACTGCCTCCCTCCTGGGACCTTGTCAAAAAGGGGTGTCCTGCACAATTGCAGTTTTTTCTTTTTTTTTTTTTTACCTTGCCTTAGGTGGGGGGTTTGCGGGAAACAGAATCAAACGGCTGCGGCCGGACGCCGCAGGGGGTGCGCGCGCAGGGGGGTGGGGGGGGCTCTTCACCGCGGGTCTCAATAGACACCCCCCGCGCAGCTCTTTCCTGCAGCTACCTGTGGGGGGAGGGCGTGAAACTACCCAGAAAGTCGGGAAAAACATCAGCAAAAAAAGAAAAAAAAAAAAAAACTGTTCAAAATAAATAGGCGCGATATTCCGCTTTTCCCTAAAAAATAATTCAAAACCATAAATCCCTCAGTTTAAACTGGTATCAAAACATGTATCACCTGTTGTTTGTAATAATTGCATATTACACGTGTTGTATTTATACTACAATTATAATATTATACGAGCGTTGTACACTAAGTGATATTTAACTTTTTGATGGCATGAATGAATTACCCTGAATTGCCGAGTGTTACCAACGCTGCTAAAGAGAGCCTAAAATATAGAAAGTTTCGGTGGATTTTAAGGCCTCTTCAACATTTTTTCCCCGAGAAAAAAAATGCTGATTTGCAGTTGACATTCACAGTGCCCATATAATTCATAAGAGCTGCTGGGTGATTAGAATAGGTGTATTTCTTTTGTTAGCACTCATGTGTAACTACATACTATAGATGTTTTCATTTTTATCTTCTGAAAGGACAGTTACGTTTAATTTTCCTGTATGTCGGCATATATAGTTACACTTGTCAAAGTAATTATATTTTATTCGATAAATTACTTGATTTACTTAATTCACTGTTTGTCTTCAAAGGTAAAATCCAATGCAAGGTAAAATAATTTAGTCCCGTCTACTTTAACTGAATTAAATAATTCGCAATATAAGGCAGCGAGTTTGCAAAATGCTGGAAAATTTATTTTTGGCTTTGGTTGTGAGAAAACGGCTCAATCCCACCATCTAATATATACGCTTTATATCATGTTTTCAGCGCTCACAATTTTGCACTGCAAAATCGGTGTTTGCTTTTGGCATATATTATATAAACTGTTGCTGAACAGGAGGTTTTTTTTTAACTTAGTTGTATTTTATTATAATGATAATTTACCGAGTTATTTAATTATTTATTGCAGACACCTTCATTGAAGGTCAGATGTGCGCTCGGCCGAAAGCGGACGCCCATGAGCGCCGAACTCATTCGGCAAGTCCCGAACTGGTCACGTGATCTCCGTCCGCCACAGGCATTGGGCGACTGGTGTTAATTAATGCAACGTATATGGAACGGCGTTCCATTGAGGAAACCTCGAGTTAACCAATGAGCGACAAGGCGAAGGCGGAATGTTCGACTCGTAGTCCCTCCCCCCCCAGCGTCATTGACCTCTCACTGTGGCGGTCGATTTTGAGGCGGTTGAAGGGCAATATCTTCACTCTTATGGTAATTTCGAGTGTCGGGTTCGGGACACGCCCGTCCTTAAAGAGGGTACGTTTGGCACCGAGGCGATATCGATTCATCAGCCCCACTTTTGGGACAGTCCATCGATCGGCGAAGGACTCCTCCTCGCGCTCCGAATGGGTCACGTTTAGGGTCATTGGTCATTGGCGCGCACACGCGCGCGCTCCCTCCTTTCGCGACCCCGTCAGCTTGCCGTCAACTTTCCTTGGGTCAAAACAGAGGACGGACGGTCGCCTAGTTTTATTTGCTTTGCCATCATGTTGGTAGGTTTTATCTTTTTAAATTTTTTCTTTAAATTTTTAAAGGCCTCTTCCGAAATTTTGCGACCACTTCCACTGATCTGAATTTCGGACCTTGATCTTGAACTATGTCCAGGCAGCCTGACAGCCCTGGTTCGGATTACATGAATCGCTATTATGAACTCGGTAAACCCGTGTGCCCGGAGGATGGATTCGGTGCGGCGCAGGCGCACTTCCCGCACGGCCTGGCGGAGGCCCTGCCCGAGGACCCGACTCAGTTCGGTAGAAGCCCCCCGGGGACGGCCGCTCCGCCGCGTGCACAGCAGCAGCAGCAGCACCACCACCACCACCAGCAGCATCATCATCAGCATCATCAGCACCATCAGCAGTTCGTGCAGTTCTTGTCGGTCGCGGGAGACTACACGTACACCGGGCCGGAAGCGCGCAGCGCCGTGGCTCCGCCGAGGCCGGGCTACCACCTGTCCGAGTCCGACTACACGGCCTGGGTGACCGGGGTCACAGGGGTCAGGGCGGCCGCGCACCTCTTCAGCCCCACTTTCGCCGCGCCGGACGGCGGCAGCAGGGAGCGGCTCGTGATGCCTCCTGCGGGGGTGAAAGCGGAAGACGGAGAGCAGTTGGTGTCGGAACCCGAGCTTCGCCCTCCGTATTCGCCCTCCTCCCCCGCCGCCGGTCCCTCCACCGCCACCGCCACGTCCGGCTCGGGCGGCGAGCTCTGCTACGTCCACCCCAAGGCCCGCTCCTTCTGGCCCGGGTACCCCCGCCACCCCACGGTCAACGGCAGCCCCGCGGCGACCGTCGCGTCCTCGTCTTCCGAGTCGCCGTCGCCCCCCTGCGAGCGCTTCCCCGGAGGAGGAGGAGGAGGAGGAGGGACCCCCGGAGCGCCCGGAGTGCCTGGCACGTCGCAAGTGCGCCGCCCCCGACAACAACACGTTGAACAGGTCGCCGCCTCCGGCTCCGCCGCCGCCGCCGCCGCCTCGGCTCGAATCCGGTCTCGCAGCGGTGGCGACACGGATGTGGAGGTGAGGGGTTGTTAACCGCGGCATGATGAGCGTTTTATTAATGTTTGATTAATGAAAAATGATATCTTGTGTTTTTCTGAAACATTTTAATATACGTTAGGATATTTAAAGTAATTGCCTCTTAATTAACTTCCTTCAGGAAAGGCGTGGTGGTGTTTTTTAATTCTTGAAAACAGCTGTTTAACGTGCAGAAGCAAATTCTATATGAATGGAAATTTTTTTTTTTCCTGCTTACATTTAGTAGTGTTTACCTAGATCAGATAGGCCTGTAGTTTAAATCCGTTTTTTTTTTTTTTTTTTTTTTTTTTTTTTTTTTTTTTCCCTGCTTACATTTAGTAGTGTTTACCTAGATATCATAGTTTAAATCCGTTTCTTTTTTTTTTTTTATTTTGCACAGGTTCATTACACTGGACTGTTAAAATCAGTTGTTGACTTCAGCGAATAAAGAGTTGAGCTTAATCCTTTTAACTATTTATTTCATATAGGAATTAGTGCAAAGCATTACCAACTAATTCGTTCCTAGTATGCAGGGGGTTCAAATAACGGACCATCACAAATAAAACTAGAGACACAGTAAGTGGCCCCGGATAAGAGGTAAATAAATAAAAATCCAAGCTCACACACGGTGCCTCGTCTCTTTAACATAATTTTATACATTTCTCGAAGTTTAACCCTCACTACATGAAATAGGATTGACAGGAGGACGGAAGAGTTAATGACTGAATTGAGCTCTTCGCATTTCCGTGGGATGACCGTGTGCGTAACTTGTTGTTCGGGGGCTGTCTACCGCCACCTAGCGGCTGGCAGCGTAACTGCAGATCTTCATTGCACTTGTCATAGTTCTCTCTAACTTTTGCAGAGTCAGAGGCTGGTTTCTGTACACTCAAAATTTTCTTTAAAATTGAAACCTGCTTTTTTTTTTATGAGAGGGGGAGGGTATATGCATTTTGTTTTTAAATGGCCAAGAGTGAAGAATTTACTCTGCAGTTATAAATGCCTCTTACCCATTTCTAAATGCTAACTGAAAATGACCAGATGCTCATAAAAGCTGCAAACTTTATGAAAAATAGCTGTGTGGACAGTTTTGTGTCCTCAGTCATGAGATGTGTATATCTGAAATCACTTAATACTGTCCCTCAGTCCATTTAACTCCTGTCCCAGATGTGCCCCGTTCGAATGTGTTTGAAGAGCTATTGCTGTGGCTCTGTTTATATTTAGTATTAATTATTCTGCACGTCGTGTGTGTGTGTGTGTGTGTATTCTGCACGTGACACACACCCAGGTGCCTTTCTTCTGCCAAGTTTATCGCTTATCCATACACCACCACATAATATTTTGCAGGATACTGTTCCTCATGAAGAAATGAGGCAGTTTGCCAGACGACTGAAGCAACTGCGGGTCACGATGGGCTTCACGCAGTCGGATTTGGGAATCGCCTTGGGTAACCTCTCAGGTGAGCTGCATGTACTTTGGTGCAACCCCCCGTGCCACCCTAATAGGTAGATATCGGAACTTGTTTCCATATTATACTGATCATCATGACATTTTGGATTGTAACTGGCTAGAAGGTTCAGTTACTGTACTCAAAATGCTGTTATTCTGTCCCAAAGTTCTGCTCTTTGCTAATATTGTAATGCTGGTTTAGCACTATCTGAACTGGTCTGTGCTCCTCGTGCAGGGAAACTTTTCAGCCAGACGACAATTTGCCGGTTTGAGGCTATGCAGCTGAGCTATAGGAACATGTGTGACCTGAAGGAGGTGCTGGAGCAGTGGATGGTGGCAGTCCAGATGATGGATGACCCCCAAGACGTATGTTACACAGCTGGTGTCATTTTAAAAAAAAAGGAAGAAAAAAAAAAACAGAAGTTGTTCCAAAAAAGGCAGCTGTCAGCTGAATTTGACTAGCAGGATGCAGATGGGAAATCTCTTGGGTACCATGAAGTGCGGCTGAATGCTGTTCAATGCAAATTTCTGCTACCTGTATGGTGGAGGGAAGCTTTGATTGGTGAGAGTCAGTGGTGCCCCCTAGTGGTCAGGTGCAGCAGTACAGCGTTAAGGGAGTGTAACTTCTGAGTTTTAATTCCATTTTATACTTATATTTACCTTACGTTTATTTACTTAGCAGATGCTTTTCTCCAAATCAACTTCCAGTGAACTCTAATGTTATCAGGCCACACACCTAATTCACCGCAGTGAGTTACACTGCTAGATACACTACTTACAGTGGGTCACTCATCCATACATCAGTAGAACACACACACACACTCTCTCTGTCACTCACACACTGTGGTGGAACCTGAACAGCAAGTCTTTGGACTGTGGGAGGAAACCAGAGCACTTGGAGAAAACCCACACAGAACATGGAAGCTCCACACGGACTGGGTGGGGATCGAACTAACACCCTCTTCCACCACCCAGGTGCTGTGAGACAGCAGCATTACTTGCCGTGCCACCCCATGCTGGAACAAGTGAATGATGGAAAAAGTGCAGGGCTGCCCAATATTTGTTCCGTAAAACGTCCCTATAGTTTAAATACTTAGAATAACCATTGTAGTGTTGGCTAGTTTAAATCCTACAGTATTTTCAAGGTTTTATTTATCCCGCTCGCACTAGTTTTGCACCATATCTCACTTTGCACGTATCACTGTTTGCGGAAGATATTTGCGGAAAAGTTTTCCCCCCTTCTAACTGAGTCAGGACGATGTCTGCTGTCCTTGCTGCCGGCCAACGCACCTCTCATCTCCAGATGTGCAGGCCGGCGGAACCACCCAAGGTGGAAGTCCGCACGCGCAAGCGCCGCACTAACCTGGATGGCGCGTCGCGCACCACCCTGGAACACTACTTCGTCATGTGCCCCAGACCCTCTGCGAACGAGATCACGAACATTGCGAAGAGACTGAATCTGCAAAGAGACGTGAGTTACCCTCCCACCTCAGGCCTTGCCGGATAACCCCCCGGAGGGCAGTATGCGTGAGGGCTTTGTTTGCTTCCGACTTGCCGTAACCAGCTGATGCCCGAAAAGATGGCTGCGGTCTCATGCCGTTTCTCTGCCTGTTGAGGAAATTGTATTTTAATGCCCCTTTTTGGGAATGGGTGGGTGGAGGGTGACTCGAACAGTACAGGTACCTGTTAGAGAAATCTTCCAACCGGCTCACTTTTGCTCATGTTTTCCCCTCGCTTCCTTGAGCCGATACCCAGTTTTTGTATAAAATATTTAAATACACTTTAAAAACTTACCCCTTTCATGGAACAGAAACGCAGCCCGTAAGCTTTACGCTGTCAAATCGGTGAAGTTCATGGTGTCGAGTCCTCTCAGACTTGTCTTTCCCTTCCCCCCCTTTCCATGGATTTGAAGGCTAAATAAAAAATAATGAATATCGACTTAACGGGTAGGTGCGAAGTTCCCATATGGCACGTGGGGGGTAAAAGCAGTTTTTCGTTTTCCTTAAGTAGTTTAGCGTAAACGATGAACAAACCATACAACTGTCCTCTTCCCCCACCTCAAACCACGAATAAAAAGAAAGGCAACCCTTAAGTGACCTTGTGGTGCTGATACCTGACTGGTTTTGCTCTGTTCAGGTGGTGCGCATCTGGTTCTGCAACCGCAGGCAGAAGGGGAGGCGCGAGAACACTGTCGTGGAAGACAGGTTCCGCATGGAGCAGATGCACCTGGAGGCTGCCACCCCAGGCTCCTCCTCTGCCTTGGAGCAGAATGACCCCAGTAGGCCGACGATTCCCAACAACCCTGCTCTGTATGTGCACCCAGAAGCTCAGAGCCACCCGAAGCCCAAGATGTAAATAAAGTCATATGATAACCCTTTATATTAACTTTATAGAGGGGGGGAAAAAATACTCTAATAGGCTTAAGCTACCCTGATGCTAACAGGAGAAAAAGAATCCTGTGCTGCGGATGTTAAATGCTACTGGTTCCCAGGGCTGGTAGGTCGTGTAGCTTTTAGTCTTTTGGATTTTTTTTCAGAAATACACAGAGAAAAATGGATCTCGCAGTAAGTGAAGTTGAATGACAGCGACTCGTTTTACAGATTCTGGAATAACGAATGTGAGAGATTGTGTCGGGGGGGGTGGTGGTGGGTGATCATTCTTTATTGCAATGTTATTTCTACAGATGATGGATGTGAGATGCTGTGGTAATCAAGACTCTTTTTGTACTTTGTCCTCTATTTTTAAAATGTGTTCTTGTACATCTCATGGTACAGGCACATCTAGCTGCCTGTTTACCATGTTATTAGCAGGGTTACACTGTCTTCCTGCCAACACCGCATGGACAATGGAGAGAAGGCAGTGGCTTTTGATGCAGGCTGATGTGGCTCTTGCTTTTGGCGTGAAGACAGCATAGTGTGGAGATGTGTTCCAGTGCAGTCAGTCCTCCTGCTAAATTAACACTAGTCATATTGCGCAAACTTGACTCTCTCTTTTCTATTTTAAAACCAATCTTGTTTTGTCTAAAGTAGTGATAGTTAAATGTTTGATTCAGATGTGTGTTTTTTATTTTATTTTTAAAAATTTAAATGTACAGTGTGACTTGGTCCATTAACACTACCTCGAATTCAAGATCTTAAATGTAGGTCGGTAGCTTATTTCTGAGACGATGCCATTGCGTATCGTTTAGGACACCTACGTATTTTCTTTTTAAGCGCTCATCTGGCTTGCTTTTTCTGGTGCGTGCCAGAACTTGCTGAAGTGTTTCAAGATCAATTTGAATGATTTGCATTTTAGCTTTGAAAACTTTTTTTTTTTTTTTTTTTTTGGGGGGGGTCACACTTTCTAATGTCTATTGTCTGTTGTGAAAATATAATAAAGTCTTTCCACATGATTTGGTAGATTATTTCTAATTGACTGGAAAGGAAATCAAGTTTTAACTTTTCAACGGGGGGGAAACACATCCAGCACCCCTGCCACACACACACACACACACACACACACACACACACACACACGAAGTGTGTATTGCGAGTTTCTGATCCCACTCGAGAATCGCTCTGACACATTTCAGCACTTAACTACTCAGCTTTATGACTGAGCTGCAGCACTGCTTTCTAACTGAGGAAATGATGGACAGTTGCAAAATTACTGATCAACCGCCAACCTTTCTGCTAGCTGTGCCACCTCAGCCTTTGCGGTTTTGCTCTGGTTGTAGTGCTGACATCTGCTGCTGGCTCTTGAAGCAGCTATGCTCAGCAGAGTGTGTTCAAAACATGCGTAGTGGTACTATCCACTGAATGCGCGAGCGTCACGTTATTGAAATATGTGCAATACTTTGATCCCCCCCCCCCCCTTCATTTCGCTCAAACTTTTGCTGTGAATGTCCAGCCAAAGCATGAAATTCAGTGCTTCTGCAAATGGTCTTGGCCTGTAAGTTTAAATTCTTTAGCTCTCAGTATCTGTCCATCGGGGGACGCGATGGCGCAGCGGGTTCGGCCGGGGACCGCGCTGCGGTGGGGCTGGGTTCAAGCCCTGCTTGGCGTGCCTTGCAGTGGACTGGCGTCCTGCCCGGGGTGTGTTTCTTCTTCCTCCAGCCTTGCGGTCTGTGTTGCTGGGTTAGGCTCTGGTTTGCTGCAACCCTGCTCAGGACAAGCAGTTGTAGCCGTGTGTGTGTCTGTCTGTCTGTCTGCCCACCTATCTGTTCCATTTCAGTAACTCACTTGTCCTGAGGAGGGTTATGGTGAACTGGAGCCTATTCCAGAAGGACTGGGTGCAAGGAGCCATCGGCTTGTAGCCTGTACATCGGCAGTGACAGAAGCCACACCAGTCAAGGGTAGCGATGGGTACATTACTTGGTTAGTTCGAAATCTGTTGATTTGGAAATACCCTTTACTCTGATGGTATTCCTAATGTAGAATGGTAGTTAGAATCTGCCCTAGCGCTGCAGATTGAGACAGCTGCTAGTGTAGTGGTTCAAGCTGCTGCCTTGGGACCCAGTGGTTTCAGGTTCAAATGCCTCCTTTAGCTGTGATCCCTTCGAGCAAGGTACTTACCCTCAGGTGCTCCAGTAAAATTGCCCAGCTGTATAAATGAGTAAATAATTGTGAGGCAGTCTGGAGAAAAGCATCAGCTAAATGAATAAATGTAAATGTAGTACCCTGTAGCAAAGTATTTATCATACGTTTCTCTGGTAAAATTAAGCAACTGTTGGCAGCTAAACGTTGTAAGTTACTTTGGAGAAAAGTGTCAGCTCGGTGAATTAATCATATGCATAACTGCCTAATAATGTATCGTTGTTTCTGGCCATGATCAAGTGGATGAGTGCACTGAGCCTAGATTGTACTGCTGCTAAGGATGGAGACCATAAGGTTGCTGGTTCATGTGAGCCACTGTTCCAGAACCTGTGGAAAAGAAAATTACCGAGCTGTGTAACAATGGTTAAACTTTTAAGAACGAGGTGATTAACCAGCACAAAGTGGCGCTATAAATGTATTTTTTTTTTTTTTTTTTTTAAACATTTGTTTAGCAGGCACTTTTCTCCAAAGGGACTTCCAACGAACTATGTAGTGTTATCAGCCCACGCACCTTATTCATCGCGGTGACTCACACTGCTAGATACACTACTTACAATGGCTCACTCATCCATACATCAGGGGAACACTCTCTCTGTCACTCACACAGTATGGGGGAACCTGAGCAGCATATCTCTGGACTGTGGGAGGAAACCAGAGCACCTGGAGGAAACCCACATAGACATGAACATGCAGACTCCACACAGACTGAGTGGGAATCAAACCCACGCCCTCTCGCACCAGCCAGGCCCGTGCTGCCTGTAATGTGAAAAATTTGCTTTCATGTCTTATTTTAGTGCCCTGAATTAAAAAAAAAAAAAAAAACATGATCTAACTGCTTATGCTGCGCATTGAAATGATACAGCGGATGGGGTAAATTCTCCATGCTGGACTGTGAGCACAGGGTGGCTTCACGTAAGGTTTGCGCTGGATTCTTGAGGAAGCTCTCTAAGCTACCAAGAGGTCGATGACACGTTGCTTAAAAGTTGCCGAATGAGTTGTCAAACAAAACCTCGCTCTTGCGCTTGTCGGCAAAGGCACGGGACTGAAGAACGCCCCGTCGTCGACTCGTGGCGATCGCTCGCATGGTTTTCATGGTGAGGTGGAGGTTCGGATGTGGTTTACCATCGCCTTCTTCCACGCATGGAAACCCACGCGAACACGCGGAGAAAATGCAAACTTTGCACAGACTGAGCTGCATTTGAACTCTTTTGCTGGGAAATTTGATCACATTTATAGTCGTAGAGCCAGAGTTAGAACTCTAGCTAACAGCTCTCACGGCCCTGGCCTGGAAAATGAAGTCAGAGTATAATACAATTGACGTACTATTGTCACCGTGAAAACATATAGATGATGCACCAGCTGCAGCACTAACCTTGTGCACTATTTTTATAGGAAACGTATTTTATCTGAAAAATAAAATTTATATTTTTAATCGGAAATATATAAACTATATATATATATATATATATATATATATAAAATATTTAATTGTTTTGTAGTTAAATCAGAACTGCCTGCTGCTGGCTAGAATCTACGGTATTTTTATAGGAAATGTATTTTATCGGAAAAATAAAATTTATATTTTTAATTGGAAATATATAATTTAAACTATATATATATATATATATATATATATATAAAATATTGAATTGTTTTGTAGTTAAATAGGAACTGCTTGCTGCTGGCTGGAACCTACACTATTTTTATAGGAAATGTATTTTATCGGAAAAATAAAATTTATATTCTTAATAGGAAATATATAATTTAAACTATATATATATAAAATATTGAATTGTTTTGTAGTTAAATAGGAACTGCTTGCTGCTGGCTGGAACCTACACTATTTTTATAGGAAATGTATTTTATCGGAAAAATAAAATTTATATTCTTAATAGGAAATATATAATTTAAACTATATATATATAAAATATTGAATTGTTTTGTAGTTAAATAGGAACTGCTTGCTGCTGGCTGGAACCTACACTATTTTTATAGGAAATGTATTTTATTGGAAAAATAAAATTTATATTCTTAATAGGAAATTTATCACACACACATTTATAAATATTTTATTTTTTCGTAGTTAAATAGGAACTGCTTGCTGGAGCCTACACTGTTTTTGTAGGAAATGTATTTTGTTAGAAAAATAAAATTTATATTTTTATTAGGGAGTATATAATATCACATACATATGTACACACACACACAGTCTGAAACCCCTTGTCCCAAGCAGGGTCACGGCAAACCAGAGCCTAACCTGGCAGCACAGGGCTGGAGGGGGAGGGGACACACCAGGATGGGCCGCCAGTCCGTTGCAAGACACCCCAAGCAGGACTCGAACCTCAGGCCCACCAGAAAGCAGGCCCCGGTAAAACCCGCTGCGCCACTACGCCCCCACAAATATATATATATATATATATATATATATATATATACACACACACACTGTATATATATATATGTATAATATGTATATTTTTTGTAGCTAAGTAGCAACTGCTTGCTGCTGACTTGAACCAAAAATGCTGTAACTGGATTAAATTTGCTGTACTGCACCAAGAGCAAACCACAGTAGAAGTTATTTTTGCTGCTATTGTGTGCAGAACTTCTCTGGTTGCCTAAACTACTGGATTTTCTTTTATGCTAAGCAATCTTCTGTGAGGATGCAAAATTATGGAAAGCAGGCTATTGCAGTTAACAGTAATTTATTTACAGCTTCGTATCTGTTATCGCCAGAGAGTGTTGATACATGAATAATTCTTACTATGGAAATGTAATTAACAGCCAGAAACATGCCTGTGACATGAGATTAAGTGATATGACAAAGAATCAACACCGTCTTTAAATTCTGTGATTTTCGGGGCCAAACTAACCCTCATCTGGTCCTCACCAAGTCCTTACCATAGATAAATCTGCTTCCATGTGACAAATATGCCAGGACAGATTTAACATGGTTATTATGTATTCATCCAAAAATGTAAACATGCACAAGCAATATGTGAAAAAAATTCACCGTATGATTAAGTAGTTTGAAGAAATTGCAGTTGAGCAGCAATAACTAGAAGTAATATTTTTTCTGTATGAGTTCATCTGTCTATAATTGAGGGCTCATTATTGGCGAGGTGTTTGCGATGTGCAGTCAAGTCATTGAGTAATTTTACTTTTGTCCACATCTTCGGGCGTGTTCTGACGTAAGATCCCCAAGATTAAGGCTGTGCTTTTACATTTTAACAGACGCCTTGTTTTTCTGTGAAATCAGGAAAACATTTAAGGTTTAAGGCTGATATTAGAAGACATGACCGACTTTGACCCTCGGTGGTTTCAAAGGTCAGAAAATGACACAGCGTTAAAACAGACAGTGACTTGGGTGTTACCCCACCTTGTGGGTTTTTTTTTTGCCATTTCCTCAAAGATGTCGTCAATATTTTATGAAATACATGTGCATTACCTCACTTCAGCCTCTTGCATAAATAATATATTTCAGCATCAGAATGAATGTGATTTGGTAATGAAGCCTGCTTCATCACCAGTGGTCAGTAAACATCTAGCTCACTGTCAGCGTTTGGAAAAATTCCCATCAAAACTAATGACACTAATAAACTATGAACATTTGGTAATAAAGTAATTCTAAAACATAATGTATAGAATACAGTACATATGTTGTAAAATAATAAGGCAACACAACTGACCCACCAGATTCCCTGTTTTTCATCAGTGTTTAAATTCCAGAAGAGCTTTGCAATATGATGCAGAACCATATGGTCACATGGTCTTGTTGGCCCAGGAGTTTAGGTCATGATACACCTTGTTGTGAGGTAGCTGGTTGTAGCGGGCGCAAATACTGCAAAGTCTTTCCCTCCAATCCGTGTAGAGCTTGACGTCGTAGTGCCGGTGCCACCGGAAGTAGGAGCGGTAGCGCTCTTCATCGGACGCCAGCTGGATAAGGAACCGGGCCAACTCCGCAGTGGAGTTGAAGTCGTCCACGTGGATGAAGGAGTTGCCCGGCACCATGGCTTCGTAGTTGGGCCGCGGCGGGCCCAGCACTACAGGCACGGTGCCTGCCTGGAAGGAGTTTCGCCACAGCTTCTCAGTGATGTAATCCCTGGATTGGGAGTTTTCAAAAGCCAGGTAGAAGCGGCAACGAGAGATCGTGGGCAGGAGTTGACTGGCAGGCAGCCGCTTCTTCGCCAACATCCCGTACACCTCAATGGGGATCAACTGTCTCAGGCTCCTGTAGACCGCGGTCCTCTTATGTTTCGCCTGGAAGTTGCTGACCACCCAGCACACTAGGCAGTTCTTGTTGGGAACAGTGTAATCTTCCTGACTCGTCCTGGGGATCAGCTTTCCATAGGGGATGAAGATGTCGGCGTCCAGCCGGTAAGACATCGTCCAGTTAAACAGGCCATTGAAGGAGGTCAGGTCTTGATTGGTGGCTGGGGACTCCAGGGACATCCACACCCACTTCTGTCTGGGTGGACGCGGCAAATGAAGCGGAAGGCCCGAGGATCTCGTTTTTAGCTCGGTGTGGTGGAAGACCACGATATCGGCCTGGTGGAACAGGCTACGGTTGTCCTTCAAGAGGCAGCCGGGTATGCTGTACCAGTCGCCGCAAACGTCTCCAGCCAGGTTGTACGGCTTCCTGAATGGCCAGTGCCACAGGAGGATGGTGAGGTTGCGATGATTAGTGGCAAGTCTTCCGCCACTGTTGTACAGGGTCACGGCCCAGAGGTACACAACATAGGTGCTGAGGCTGAAGACCACAGTGAGGGCCTTGAACAGATGGCGCGTGGGGCTTCTTGCAGAAAACGTGGACAGGATGCCGATGGAGGACAGAGTCTTTCCACCCTCGCGGAAGAAGCTCATGTTGCTGTAGAAAAGAGCAATTCAAATATTGGCAGCGATTGTCAAAATGAGCCAAATTCTTTGCAGTGTCAACAGCAACGAACAGTGATGAAACTGAGCGGAGAAATTGTAGCGTTTGCTGCTTTCGTAAAGACTGCCCCAAACACTTCCATTTTTTCGAGTATTTATTTTACACTATAAGACACCAAAAATGTAAAGCAAATGAAGGGATTTGTGATGTATAAATTTTTCATTATGAATTTCACAGTCCTTTACCACGGCAAGTTCATTTACTCAGATCTTAGGCTTTATCATGCGATTCATTAGAATGAGAAAACAAACAAATTAAGAAATACTAACATGTCATTTCCTAAATCTGCAGCACCATGAAAATTCAGTGATTTTTGAAAATATTTATCTGTCCAAGGCAAGTCAGAGCAATAATTCAGTGCAATAATTGAGTGCAATAAAGCACATAAAATACATATTCTTCTTGTGTCTTCTATTCAAGTCATATTTGCTTTTTCACTATGTGACAAACCGCACAAATCAATACTTTCCCAAAACTCCCCACTCTCCTGAATACATTTAATATTTTAAGTTAATTTAATTACAAAAGTATTTCCTAAGCTTTCAGTAAACAGACACCAGTTATAAACTCATGAAAATGCAAATGGGAATGGAAATGTTTCTGAGGAAGCTTTAAAGAGCGTCAGCAGGACACTGGGGAAGATTCTTGCACATTTCAACAATATGTGAGACTCTTAGTTCCTCTTGCTATATATGGATCCTATGCACATCCTACATTTTTTAAAAAGACAAATTCTTGCTGGGGGTAAACAGCTCAGTGACACCTTGTGAAACAGCACAACATTTTCTGCTGTTCCGCACAACACTGGAACAAAAAAAGACACAAAACCCCCTTTAAAGATCCAGCACTTTGAATTTTCTCCCTGCACTAGTGATTTAAATGTGAGTAAAGGTGTGGATCAGAGAGTAAGTCTGGGGAAAGACAGCATGATGTGAGGGTGAAATAAAATAAATATGTGCAGAGCCTCTACATTGCATCCCTAACGTGTACAACCCAGTGCTCTGCCTTCCCTGTACTACAGGCTGCCTGAGTGTGGAGCCCCTTCACCCTGCTCACCTGGGATCACAAAGGTCCAGGCAGGTTCCACGCTGTTTCCGTGCGGGTGCAGAGCAGTGGTGGGGTGTACTGGCGGGTTGGTTCATCAGGGCAGCTCATGAGGGAAAGCTGGTATATAGGAAACAACTGCATCCTGTGGTGCAGTTTTACCATTTACCACCCGCCCTGCCTCGCTCTCTCGCTCACTCGCTCTCTCTCGCTTCGTGTGCCATGCACTTACACAAAGCACCCACATAGATGAGCTGGGTGTCATTAGTGAAGGTAAGAAAACCATAATAAACATTATCTAATGTGTTACTTCCTTTATTCAAAGGTTCATGGAAGCCTTTACCGTGTTGCCCAATCTTTCCATTAATATTCAACGAGTGATATTAATACAGCTGTGGCAGGTGACCTAGACCACACCCCCATCTCCAAGCCTGACACAAGCTTATAAAGCGACACTGAGTACCAGGATTCATCACTTGACTCTATTTAAGAGGAGGATTTGGGGAATAGGGATGGAAAATGGGACAATTCACTTGCTTAGATTTATGCGTGAACTTTATGGAAGGCCAAGTTTATGATTTTGCTCTTTGGACTCTGTCCTGAAGTCACTCCAGGGTGGGTGAGGGGTTTACGTTTACATTTAGGCGACCAGAGTGACTTACAATGGTAAGGGACCTGCAGTTCTTTGCCAATTTATAGAGCACGGTAATTTTTTACTGGCACAATTTAGGCTAAGTGCTTCACTCAAGGGTACTATCACTAGAGATGAGATTCAAATTTGTAACCTTTGGGTTCAAAAGCACCAGGTCTAACCACTGTGCTACCAGCTGCCCCTATTAGGGTTAGGGTTAGGGTTAGGGTTAGGAGTTGGAGTTATGGTTAGGGTTAGGAGTAGGGTTAGAGTTAAGGTTAGGGGTAGAGTTAGGGTTAGAATTAGGGTTAGGGTTAAGGTTAGGGTTAGAAATAGGGTTAGAGTTAGGGGTAGGCTTAGGGTTAGGGATTGGGTTAGAGTTGGGATTTGGTGTCAAAGTTAGGGTTAGGATTAGGGTTAGGTTTAGGGTTAGAGTTAGGCTTTGGTGTCACAGTTAGGGTTAGGGTTAGGAGTTAGGGTTAGGGTTAGAGTTAAAGGTAGAGTTAGGGTTACAATTAGGATTAGGGTTAGAAATAGGGTTAGAGTTAGGGTTAGGCTTAGGGTTAGGGTTTGAGTTAGGATTAGAGTTAGTGCTAGGGCTAGGGTTAGAGTTAGGGTCTGGGTAAGAGTTAAGCTTTGGTGTCACAGTTAGGGTTAGGATTAGGGTTAGGGTTTGAGTTAGGATTAGAGTTAGGGCTAGGGTTAGAGTTAGGGTTAGGGATAAGGATCGGTGTTGTTATGGCAAAAGACAGCAATGGAATCCACATACCTGTTTTCTTCTGCCTCCTACCCCATCACTTCCTGAGCCTGATACACCCCACCGAGGCACAGCAACTTTTTTACGCTTATGCTAACTTTCCACTTCCACATTCCTGCCATGATATTGCACCAAACACATTGCTTTTCAAGTCATGAACTGTCACTATATACGGGCTGCATCCAACATATGTTGAAATGTCCAACCATGTACCCTGTTTCAGTTGCACTTCCCGAAAGATCGCACACAGAAAATGATAACAAAAAGTAAGAAAATTAAAAAAAAAAAAAAAAAACACTCAGAAAATAGATAATACAGTGCACTTAACTCAGTGGTTCTTAGTCATGGTTCACTTAGGGATGTCTGCCTCTCTCTGTGTACCCAGCCTTGGGGTCATAGTGAAGAAGTATCCCAGAGCTGCTGAAGCACACGGTGTAGAAAATTGGTAGATCAGTTTGATCAGAGGGCCACGAGGGGCTTGAAGGCACTCCCTGCAGCTGCTGCTCACCTGACTGCACGCATGGCTTCCTTACCTCCCACACAAACACCTGGGGTTGCAGCGCGCAGTGTTCACACTCAGGACAGCAGCCAACCAGCCATGGTATTTTTGTTTTCACAGAATCCAGCTCGCGAGCCGCGTGGGCAACGGGTGCGCGGCCCGGCGAGCGCCGGGATTATGATCTAGTGCTTCTCGTGAGATTAGCCCTGCCTGCACAGCTTCACATAACCTGTCTGAGGGATGAGCAGTGGCAGGGAGGAAAGGTGATGCGAGGCCGAGACCCCACGCTGACAAGGAGATGCAAATCATAATACAGCGTAATAGGTGCAGCCTTTCGATCAATCTTGAGAGACACCTTAACCTCTGAGCATTTCTGATTTTTAATTTTGATTTCTAAGGTTCACAAACCCACTGAGAGCTTGTACCAAAAACTGTGATTTGATAATACAGAACCGTTACCATACATTATCGATAATGAGATTACAATACAAATAATGCATTGCTAGTAAACCTGATCAAACAGCCCAGGTAAAACTTTAAATTTACCCTACAGGAAGTTTGTAACTCTACACAAGCGTTCACTGGTGATTTTCACTTGTTAGAGCATTTACTCACATTAAAGCGGGACTTGAGCAAAGAGCAACAGACTCTTTGACTGTTCAGCCACTGACACATGCACTGTAAGAGTGCATTTGTGCATCTTCTGCAAAGAGATGCACTACATTCACGGCTGTGACCTTTATTCGATGTTTGTTTTTGTTTGCGTGCGTGCATTTTTCGTCTTATTAAGGAATTCCCCTGCTCCTGTCCTGATGCAGTCAGCTAATCTGAACAAAATGATCGGAGACCACAACGCTCCACCCAGGCGGAAACACAAATCTGGCAGGTAGAGCAGCCACACTCCTGTTCAAACCACAAATCGCTGGGAAGGGTGAGGCCTCTTCTCTACGGTAATAATCAGATCCGGAGGGTAGCTGCAAAAGCGTTTTCAAATCTTTGTTTCATCTCTGTTGCATGACCTGAAGTCTTACAACAAAAAATGGAAACTGTCTGCCAAATGTGTGAAGATGAAGCCCAGCATCAGGTCCCCTTTGATGCTTTTTACTCTATATACATGTCTAGGTACACATATGATTGTAGACATGGCTTATGCTTCAGTCTCTGTTAAATTATTCTTTGGCCTCTAATTCTTTGAAGATATAAAATATTAACACTTTGTTCTGTAGTATATTCAATTACATATCAAAACACACACACACACACACACACACACACACACACTTTCAGAACCGCTTGTCCCTGACGGGGTCACGGGGAACCGGAGCCTACCCGGCAACACAGGGCGTAAGGCCGGAGGGGGAAGGGGACACACCCAGGACGGGACGCCAGTCTGCCGCAAGGCACCCCAAGCGGGACTTGAACCCCAGACCCACCGGAGAGCAGGACTGTGGTCCAACCCACTGCGCCACCGCACCCCCTTTCATATCAAAACAGCATTGCTTTAACGGAGGAATTGGCCTACATTACTGTAATACACCATTTAATAAATATGACAAAGTTAAATCCAAAATTTGAAACAAAGTGCAAAATTTAATCCTAGAAGCATGAAAGGGAAAAAAGCCCACAAAAACTGGATAAAAGATCCCACAAGAAGCTTTACACCCCACAAACTATTTTATATTATTTTAATGCATTATACTAGAGTTAACTATTAAAAATGATAAAAGGAAACACTCCTTAAATGTCTAGCATTAAATGTGAGTTTCACTTTCAGCAGTAGTGAAACACAAACCTCTTAAAGGTCCTACATGATCTTCTACTGCACAGCCAGACACAGACACACACACACACACACGCTGTCTGAACCGCTTGTCCCATAGGTGGTTGCAGGGAGCCAGAGCCTAACCCGGTAACACAGGGTGCAAGGGGACACACCCAGGACGGGACGCCAGTCTGTCGCAAGGCACCCCAAACGGGACTCAAACCCCAGACCCACTGGAGAGCAGGACCTGGTCCAACCCACTGCACCATCGTACCCCCCCCCCACAGTTAGACACTGGTGCTGAAATATCTTTACTATCTTTTTACCTCCAGCTTCCTGCCTTCCTGACTTCTGCTTTTCAAGACGATACGCATGCAAGCCTTGTTTTTCCCTTACGGTGGCCCCTTTGTGGTGGACC
Organism: Scleropages formosus; assembly: GCF_900964775.1. Classification (NCBI taxonomy): domain Eukaryota; kingdom Metazoa; phylum Chordata; class Actinopteri; order Osteoglossiformes; family Osteoglossidae; genus Scleropages; species Scleropages formosus. The sequence goes on from NC_041822.1 coordinate 20,304,217, forward strand.
TGCTAACACCAAGCAAAAAAAAAAAAACCAAAAAAAAAAAACCAACCTACCTGTTTCCGCACCGTTCCTCACTTGGCTTCTGCTTTGCCTTTGCTAAAAATCCGAAATGTTAGCAAATTTTTCAGAGAATTCTGCGTGGGATTGTTAATTTTAAGTCGCGGCAGTTGGAAGGCGGTTAGGAGTTGCTTCCGCCAGATTCCCAAAATGCTGGAACATGGATATTTCATCAGACAAAATTCAAACTTTGTTATCTGCCTGCCAGCAGAGAGGGGTTACCCAGGTCCTGCTGTATGTATTTTTACTACCACATTTACACTTGAATATACATTTGCATATCCAAAGGGGGTGAGTTGGTGCAGAAGGGTTTGGCCAGGTCCCCCTCTCTGGTGGGTCTGGGGTTCGAGTCCTGCTTGGGGTGCCTTGTGATGGACTGGTGTCCTGTCCTGGGTGTGTCCCCTCCCCCTCGAGCCTTGTGCCCTGTGTTGCTGGGTTAGGCTCCGGTTTGCCGTGACCCCACTTAGGACAAGCAGCTTCAGCCAGTGTGTGTATGTGTGTGTGTGTGTGTGCGTACATTTACATGGGCAGAAGCTTTTTTTCCAGAGACAAAAAATTCAAAGCATTTGAAAGTGCAATGAGCAGCAGTTGAACTTTACATACAGACACTTGATTATCAAAGTACAGCTTGTTTGTCTGATGCAACCATGTTGCTGTTACACACCACTCAGATAGCTGCCTGTAGAAGTGAGAATCAGGCTCCAAACACATAGGTGGTCATAGCAGATGCTGTTGATCGTATTCATGCGGCTGTCAGGAGAGAAATACTGTATGTCAATTACATTAATTACAATTAATGTCCCGAAGAGGCTGGCTTTGGGACTCCTCTTGAAAGTCGATAGGGATTCAGCAGTTCTGAAGGAGAGAACAACTGCTCATTCCACCACACGGAAAACCAAAACCAAAACCAAAACTGACATGCGTTCGGTTTTGGACTCCTTTTGAGCGGGACAAGCAAGTGGACAGAGATGGAGGAGTGCAACGCTCTTTTGGGGTGCATGGTATGATCGGGTCCTGTCGGCATCACTGTACAGATCCTTTAAGCGTTTTCAGGCTTTATCTAGCGTCTTGGACCTTTCGAGTTCAGGTTCAAGTTTTATTTGTCACATACACAACTACGCTTACTACGACGTGCAGTGAAATGCTTTTCCGACTGTCCGTAATACAGACTCATATAAGAGATCGTGTAAATAAGACAATACAAATAAAGTAGAAATTAGAAACATACTGCAGAAGTATGACGGATATATAATGATTAAAACAGGATAGAATAAGTAATAATTAAAAAATGAAATAAAGTAAGATAAAAATCTAGCATAAGATGAGGAGGGGTGACACATGGGAGCACAAATAATTTGAAAGCAGCTCTTACAGTTGTATTCTAAACATACAATGTGAGAAAGGGCGAGTTAGTGCTTATTTATACCACCCCGTGTTCTGGTTAGATATGCGTCCGCGAGGCAATGAGCGGTGCTCTTTGCAGCTCTTGCTGCTAACTGTGGACACACATGTTTGATGTTATTTTAAGATAGATAGTTGGTGTCAACCAGCCGATAAAGGGTAGCCACCGTTCAGAGGAAGGAGACTAAAGGAACGGAGTGCTAAAAAGGCCCTTGCAGGAACTGAAAAAACAAATGAAGACCGAAGGGTGTGTTTCCCTCATGGTAAAACGGCGAGATTATAACTCTGTTATCAGTGACAAATCAGTGACAGATGTGGAAATCAGTAGATGTACCCTGAAAATGTCTCTTTGAGTTGGAGAGTACGCTGCATTAATAAATAATGAAAGTGCAGCCCTTGGCATTCTGGAGTGGATGCCAATCTTCAGAAAATCCTTTGAAATCTGAGGGAAAATAATAAAAAGATGCTTCCCGTGAAACAGAAATGCTGAAGGCCAGCAGACATGACACGCTTAAAAGCTGTGCCACAGATTAATATTTGCATATTCCTTGTATACGGATGTATGCATTATACATAACTACCCAGAAACAAATGTTTTGAGGCACGTATATGCCGTGTTCCGCATCCTTCGGAATGCACGTGCGGTTGACAATCTTATATGAAGTTTTCGATTTTTTCAAAGATATTTACAAAAATGTAAATTAAACCTGTTAAAAATACCCAGGCTTTACACAATGGGATGTGAGTCAGTTTAACGTGTTGGGACAATAGTTTGGCTTTGTGTCTTGCATTTAATTGTAATATACGTTTAGAGCTGATGTACAGCAGCTTTGTACTAAGAACGAGAAAACTGCCAGCCAAACATATAGTGACCGCGTGGTCTCGGTTTTACTACATTTGAAAGGGTGTATTTTCATGTTATTAGTTTTCTGGGCATCTCCCTGAACATGGTGGCTGTCCGTTTGGGTGTGGGGACACCCGTAATTCATGCATCCATCTGCAGCGTCATCCCAAGGATGGTACGCTCGTCTGCGAGGTGAAGCACAGCTGTGTGGTGAGCAGCGGTGTGACACCACGCCCAACATACTGTGGCACAAAGGAAGTTTATGACTTGCACTGAGAGTCTGCCATCACAACAGCTCCTCCACACCCTTCCACCACTATCAGCAGCAGAGAAGGCCAAAAATGGATCCGGCAATGAAAAATAAATAGTCCGTGCAGATTCAGGTTAGGAGGAAGTTCTTCTCTTTTTACACATCACTCAGTGGATTTTAGGCAATGCATGTATGTATGTTGGGTATGTATAAATACCATATATCATTTCAATCTCCTGCATTTTTGAAAAATGACATCGGTAAGATTAAGATACCCCCCTTACTACGGAAACTGCTCTCATCTTTGAGGGTTTAAAAGCGAATCAAACTGCGCCCTTAACCAGAACAATCCGCTGAAGGGCAATGTGTGATCTTTCTTCAAAACCGGTAATACAATTTGTTAATAATGCCTACATTTACAAACCTAAATGAACAAATACAATCTTTTAACAATACACTGTTATTCTGGCTTTGATTTCCAGGAAGTAACCTTACATGAATGCATGATGATGCGTGACATATGAATGTAAGTATGGGCAGGAAATGAGTTGAAATGCACCAAAATTTCAACAGAAATGAACTTACTGTTGGCTCACTTCCCATATGACGGTAAAGAGGCAACATCTGAAATGTAATATATTTACTGGAAATTTTTGTACTGTGTCTTTTACCATGATTTGTTATCAGCTGTCACTTACATGGCAAATCAGTATATTTTTTTGTGCATTTTATTATTTCGGAAATTTTTATTTTTTCAGGAGAGACAGGAAATAATAATGGAAGCTGCTGTTCAAAACCAATCGGACACAGCATGTAGATATACTGTATACTAGGTGTGCTGTTTCAAAAGAAGGTAATAAACACTTAGATGAAATGTACTATGCTAACGTAAACATGTGAGAGAAAGAGGAAAAATGTTGCCTTTGCTTATTATGTCAAACCTTAACTCAACTTGCTTAAGAAAATTTGGCACAAAAAGTTTCAGATTTCACTGAAAGTCCTTTGTCATCATTTTCTGACAAATAGCTACGGCCCAAATACGCCACCAGCTCAAAATATCATCAGATTTCTCTTATGACAGGACTCGACTAATTAATTATGTAAGAAGTAAACCACGTAGTTTGCTCAATGCACAGCATATGAATCAGAATACATGGATTCACAATATATACAGATAAGTATTAAATGATAGATATTTGCACTTACCAGATACATCACTACATCCTCCAGAAGGGTATATTTTCAACAAGAAATGCAAGTATATACTTCTACTTTTGTTTAGAAAAAGTATTTTGTATTGAATATGAAGGATTTTGAAGAAAATGCTGCCCTGGTATACAAACTTCCAAATATGTTTGCTGGCCACTAAGTGTGTGCATGTGTGGGTGAGAAAGGGAGGATACGATTCAGTTAAAGTATCCTTAACATCATATGTGAAAAAAGTGAATTGGCCGAACATAGTAATGTAAAGGAGGTAGTGTAATGTAGTGGGGTTTGTTCACTCCCCAAAAAGAAAATTTTTGAAAAACAACAAATGAAGGAAATACAATTAAAACAAATAAACTCCAAAATATTTGTAACCTTCAAAAAAGCATAACTCTTTACATTTACAACATGATGACCTTATGTATGCATGTGCTTTCTGACCAACTGTGTCCTCTCTCATTAGCAATGTGAGAAAGTTTGTTGTTGCCTGAAACTACTTCATTTGATTCTTGAACCGAGAGAAGAGGTGCTTGAGACTCCTAACCTTGGCACCTTGCTGAGCACAGGAACCCTAAGCCAGAATGTGACCTCTGGGGGAAGGATCATTTATGGTAGATGACTTGCTTTTGCCCCACCTCCTTAACCACCTCCCCGCCTCCGATCTTTGCTTGGAGACGTCTGATCACCACCTACAACTCAGTCTCTCCAAAAGAGAGATCCTTCACTTCCCAACTGGTCTGTCGTCCTGTCAGGAACGCTATCAATCTGGACAACTTGTTTGTTTCACCTGTCTCATCGGCTAAGAGCCGGGGAGTAATGATTGACACAAGCCTGTCCTTTTCTCCACATATCGAAACCACAACCTGTTCCTGCAGATACATCCTGCATGACATCCACAGGATCTGCGGTTACCACAGCAAATTCTACACAACTTCTGGTCCAGGTCATGTAACCTCCTCCTTGCTTCTCTGCATTGGCTTCCTATAGCTGCCTGGATCAAATTCAAAACTGTGTTTTGGCATACAACACTATCAATAAATCTGCTCCCTGATATCTGCACCACCTGATCACTCACTACACCCAATTACACTGCTATGCTCCTCCGCCCCTGCCCGCTTGGTGCTCCAACACAACAAGCGGTCAAAAATCAAAAGCACAAATATTTTTGGTTCTTTCAAATCCATCCGATGAAGGATCACATATAACCCCAACCTGGGATTGTAGTTTGATGCTGCGCTGATCATCATCCCTGTCATGTCCACACCCGCACCACAATCAACAGCACCTGACACCAATCAAGCACCTGACTGAGCGCTCACCTTTAAAAGACCCTCCTTAGCTTTCGTACACTCGTGGAATCTCATGGAGACAACCGGCCCTCCTGTGCTATGTCCTGGGCTTCCTCGTCCCTTGCTTCCTGTCTCCGGTCCCTGGCTTTCGACTCTTCGCCTCGGCCCCTGGCCGCGTCCTTGGATCCTCGCTCTCACTCTGACTGCCGATCGACCGAACCTTTGCCCGTCCCTGATAACAAGAACTTGCCTGATCCCTTGGTTCCTGATGACCGATCCTGCACTTGGGTCCAGCCGCCCCTGCGTCCTCGGTTCCGCATGACAATCCCAGTCAAACACAAAAGGTTGTGAATGACGAAACTGATAAAATAATGGAGATGGAAGCAACAGAGGAATCAACACAAACTGAATAATTCTTTTGTTGATGTACCTAAACTTGGCATTTCTGTTTGCTTCTGTGTTGATCATAGAAAAGTAAATGCATTCATGAAGAGTGATGCACACTCAAAGCCTCAGATGGATAAACAATTGAACAGGCTTAGAACTCCCTGATTTTATTTGATGCTGAACTTAAGCACGAACTATTGGCAGATTCCCTTAAAGGCCTCGAGAGTCCAAGGAGATTTGAGTTTTCTTGATTCCTTTTGGCTTTCACCAATTTGTCATTTTTCTCTTTGGACTGAACGGGGCCCCTTTCATATTTCAGTGGCTTATTAACAAAATCACATCCACATTTCTGCATACCTACATAATAATCTTTTCTATAGCATTTAGTACACCTGAAGGCAATCCTGGAAGTGCTCAGGTGGGCTGGACTCTCAATGAATCCAATAAAATGTGCAACCAGGTGGACTGAAGCGCAGTATTTGAGGTTCTTCTGAGGCATGGGGCAGTCCACCTACAAAGACCATCTCTGTCTGTCCCACACAAAAGACCAAAAACTAGTTGAGGTCCTTTTTTTTATTTTTGAATATACATTTACATTGCATTTACATTTATTCATTTAGCAGATGCTTTTCTCCTAAGCGACATACACCTCATAGAAAATACAGTGTGTGCATTACATTAGCAGAAAGAGTTACTTAGATGCAGACACATCATTTTAAAGTACATTTAGTTTGTTACTTTCCACCATATGAACCAATGTACATCACACGAGTAGCTGCATAAAACATTATTAACATGAACATTAGCAAAAGCTGTCATTGAGGGATCTGCAATATAGTACCATAAAAAATGAATATTTGGCTATTCAGAGATTGGTTGTAACGCTCTGATATGACCTCCTGGGGTGGGAAATCTATGCCATCTGCACCTTTCTCCAGTGTCTCCACAGCAAAGAACTCAGTGCTTGGATGACCCATTGGTACTTTGTGCTGCAGCACTTGTTCAAATGGCCCACCAGCCATAGGATGCAGCTTTTCTGTCAGAATATAAGGACATGTTGCTATATGGACTCACATTCTGCTTATTTGGTGTTCTGTGATGGATTGTTGACCTTCTTTACAATCACCGAGTCATTCTTTACCTGTTGCCAGCGCCTTGAAGAAAAATGTCATAAAAAAAATACAGACACAGGAACACTGATTTTAACCAAGCTTTATATTCTGGAACTCTTTAAGCTGGACAAAGTTCACGGAGAAGGAGAAGCAGAACAGCAGGCAGAGATTTGAACTCCCAGACTCTGGTCTCTGATCTAGCTGTGTCTCCTTCACAGGAAAACCTTCTGTCAAGCAGGGATGTAAACAGGGCTGTCAGGGAACCAATGTTTTTATTTTTTGCAGCTTGGTGTGTGTGCCAGAGCATGAACAAAATGAATAAATGTAAATGAAATGCAAATGTTGGTTTAGTTGCTTAATATCTGTCTATATAGTTCCCTTACTCGTAGTCATTAGCAGGACTTGACAGATGCAATATGCTAATGTCCGTGTGTGAAGTTCAAGTTTTTTTCATACATTTTTGGGTATTTGCAACCCGTGTTCTCACAGTTTTGGAATCCATTGTTCTAAAAACAAAAATACAGATATCAACACAGATAACTGTAGCGCACACCTAGAATATACAAAGCAGGCCAATCAAAGAGTCTTGTTCTATAACTAACCAACAACGATGGAAGATGCAAGCAGAAACTCATCTCCTGGGCAACGAGGGATGAGCGATGAGTAGAGTCCATAGGTGGTGGGGAGAGGCCAGCATCCCTAGTTTAGGGTCCCGTTTGTTTTTCAGTTATTATGCCACATTGGTCCACACAAACTGCATTCTCTATTCCTTTTTAGGGGAAAAATCCGCGAAATACTCCTATAAGACATACTTTTCCAGTCCAAATTAGTGTTGTACAGGGCAAATCCCCTGTGTTTTACTGAGTGGTCTATAAAATATAGTAAATCTTGAGAGCCAGAATTGTGGATTGAAAGCATAACCACTAGGGGACGACAAGACACTGCTTCTTTTTGAGGGATTGCATGAAAAATGAAAATACTAATCAACATAGGACGTCAATAAAATTTTGCATCATATAACAAACTTAGCTGAAGCAACAGGATGACAAGCTATATTAAATGTTTGATGTATGTATGTGATGGTGAATGTTGTAATACATACTGAGTCATTATTAGAGGAACGTCAAAATTTTTGCTGTCTTTATGTGTTTTGAGGTGGGGGGTATGAGGGCGCGGTGGTGCGATGGTGCAGCAGGTTTGGCTGGAGCCTGTTCTCTGGCAGGTCTGGCATTCAAGTCCTGCTTGGGGTATCTTGTGACGGACTGGCACCCTGTCCTGGGTGTGTCCCCTCTAGCCAAGCGCCCTGTGTTGTCGGGTTAGGCTCTGGTTCACTGGGACAAGTGGCTTCGGACTGTGCGTGTGTGTATTTTGAGGCCACATTGTATAGACGTAGTGGTTTTATATCCATCTTCAGTTACTTTAACTTAAGGGGGGGCATGGTGGCACAGTGGCACAGCGGGCTTGGCCGGGTCCTTCTCTCTGGCCGGTCAGGGGTGCGAGTCCCACTTGGGGTGTCTTGTGACGGACTGGCATCCTGTCTGGGGTGTGTCCCCTCCCCCTCTAACCCTACGCCCTGTGTTGCCAGGCTAGGCTCTGGCTTGCCCTGACCCCCCTCAGGATAAGCAGCTTCAGCCAGTGTGTGCGTATGTGAGAGGGAGTTTTAGTGGTCGAGGGGAAAAATCTAAAGGTCTGAATCAAAATTTAGTTGAATAAATGATTTGGTAGTGTTGGTAATTTCTAAGTGTTTCTGTTTGCTGCATAAAAATTGCATTTGGGACAAGGCTGAAATCACAAACAAGACAAAGTGCAAGGAGTGAACGTAAAACGACTGTATATAAAGGCAAATGGATAATAAAATCCCAGTCTGAAATCCATGAGAACAAAAGTCTAGCAATGCACAACAAGCACAAATAACATGTGTTTAATACATGTTAACGTGAAATAAATAGAGGACAAGTTCATCTGTAGGCAGGACAGTGGTCAAGAGTACTCTTTGTGACACATATGTTGGTCTAAATGGATGTGCCTTGCAGCAAATGAATGAGATGTTCAAGGCTGTGTGTGGGAAAAATCCATCCATCCTATATTTCAGGTCACAGCCTGGTTTCTGGTGAACAGCACCATCCTCAACCTGTTCTCTGGTGAAAACCACCATCCTCAGCCTGCTTTCTGGTGGACACCACCATCCTCAGCCTGTTCTCTGGTGAAAACCACCATCCTCAGCCTGCTTTCTGGTGGACACCACCATCCTCAGCCTGTTCTCTGGTGAAAACCACCATCCTCAGCCTGCTTTCTGGTGGACACCACCATCCTCAGCCTGTTCTCTGGTAAAAAACACCATCCTCAACCTGCTCTCTGGTGGACACCACCATCCTCAACCTGCTCTCTGGTGAAAACCACCATCCTCAACGTGTTCTCTGGTGAAAACCACCATCCTCAACGTGTTCTCTGGTGAAAACCATCATCCTCAACGTGTTCTCTGGTGAAAAACACCATCCTCAACCTGCCCTCTGGTAAACACAACCATCCCCAGCCTGCTCTCTGATGAACACCACCATCCTCCTCCCGCTTCCTGGTGAACACCATCATCTGCAGCAGCTGCGCGTCGCGCTGCGTGACTCGGGCTCTTTAAATACGCGCTCGTGCAGCTCCTGTATTTATGAGCCGCCGGCTGCAAACATGCCTTTCGGAAATTCGGCGCTGGGCTTCTGATTCACGCAGCGCGAACACGCGAAAACACACCGATGCGAAAGCCCGAGATCGTCGTGTGATCGACGCGAGCGACCATGGGATTCCTCCACCAGCTCCACCTTTTGCTGTGGAAGAATGTGTCTCTGAAGCGCAGAGGGCCGGTAAGCGAGTGCGTGTCGCGCGATCGCATCCCGGACCCGCGTCCGTCGTATGGTGTGTATGTGTGTATGTGTGTGTTCGTGTTCCCGGCGCGGGGAGGTGTCCACCCAGGGGCCTGGACCGACGGGACCGACGGGACCGGACGGACGCGGCATCCACGGCAGGACAGCCCCGCTGGAGGGGCTCTTTTCCCCGGCTGCTGCTGCATAGCTTCACCCCGCAGCCACAACCGACCCAACCCGCTCGCGCTCGTCCCTCCTTCCCCGCAATCTGTGCTTATGGCTCCCTCAGTATTTCTTTCTCCTTCCTTTTCGTTCATTGATCGATCGTCTCCACGCAGAGCTCTTCCCCACCGCGCATCCCGACCCATTTAGAACGTGCAACTATATAGTCTATTGTATTGTTTTTCTGTCTCGACCCCCCGCGGCTACGTAATATAAAGCGCTTAACGTATCAATTAGCCTATTTTTAACTGTTCTCAGCTTGACCGCTGCAACAATGTAACATTATTATCCAACAGGTTATGACTTTTGATCGGACAGGTAGTACGGTCACATCGCATCGCTCGCTCTGGGCTTCACTTGTCGGTGTGTGTGTGTGTGTGTGTGTGTGTGTGTGTGTGTGTGTGTGTTTTCAATAGTATGAATTTTTTTTCTTTTTTTTTAAAAAAAACTTGACTTCTCAGTCAGTCTTTCAGAACAACAGGCATGATGGCAGTAACAATGTCTGGCTGCACTATCGATCATGTACATTTATTTATAATTACATTTGTGCTCCCAGGTCTTGTGTGCTCATTAATTTAACATTAATTATAATACGTCAGATACAATTCCTGATTGGCATCACATCAAAAATGAATACACTTGTGTGAGAAGCAGGCTATATATAGAATATACATTTTGTTGCGTTTAGGGGATGTGCGTCAAGACATTCCCTCAAGTAGTTTGGGCTCTTTCCAGGCATGTTTTACATGTTCAGTCTAATAGTGTGTTTTATAGGGTTTTTGCTCTTGTTTTTTTGATGGGTGGGACATGGTGAAGATACAAGTGGTTTTCTGTAGGTATTTGTTGCCCTTATAGGACAGGGAGAGGGGGCTGGGATGAGAATGGCTTCCAACTGAAAAGCTCTGAAAGCTCTGACTCATTTCTTGGATCCGTGCTTCTTAAGTAACGTCAGTGTCTTGGAGGAGTCTCCAAAGAATAATGGACTGTGTGAATATTCCTTTTAGCCGGTAACATTGCCGTTTCTAGGCCCAACTGACAAAAGACATAGACTTGGAGCATCAAGGTTGCTCGCTTTAAGATCAAGATTGCTTGATTTTAAAAATTGCAAGACCAACGTGCTTAGGTCACCCCAAATTATGCCAATAAAATAATAATGATCATACCGTAATAATAATAACTGTATTGGGACAGCTGGTAGCGTAGTGGTTGGAGTTACTGCCTTTGGATCCAAAGGTCGGAGATTGGATCCCCACCTCTTGCTGTAGTACCTTTGAGCAAGGTGCTTACCCTAAAATTTCTCCAGTAAAGAAGAAAAATTACCCAGCTGTATAAATGGGTAAATAACTGTAAGCTTGTAATAATTATAACCTCATCGTTGTAAGTCGCTTTGGATCAAGGCATCAGCTAAATGAATAAATGTAGTAAGAATTTAGTAGCTAAAGCATTATTAAAGAAATATTGTGATTAATGGTTACATTACATTGTGAGTGTTAGTGAAGCTAATTGGGTGTCTTCCTAAGGAGGCAGTGTAGGAGTTAGACCTGACACTTTGCACTCTGATGGTTGTGGGTTTGAATTCCACTATTACGTTTAGTCATTTAGCTGATGCTTTTCTCCGATGCGACTTAAAACGTTAAGCTAGTTAAAGTCTGCAGTTATTCACCCTTTTATGCCTGGGTCATTTTACTCAAGCAACTTGTTGTAGTACCCTTGAACAAGGTACTTACTCCATCAGTTGAGATTCAAACCAGCAACTTCTGGAGGCAGCAGATCTGACCGCTATGCTACCAGATACCCCCTGGTATCACTGTAATACCCTTGCTTACTCTACTTACGCACAATTAATACAGTAAGAGATCATGTGGTGTAAATGGTTTTATCACGAGGAAAGTCGATTTACCTTGGACAAAGGTATCAGTTAAATGTATGCCAGCTTAATATTGTATGTTTCTTTTTAGAAAAGCCTCTGCTAAATGAATAATGATGGTGATGATGATGAATGGCAGCTGACATTTTTATTAAATTAATTTCCATAACCAGCATGGGGGATGGAAATATGCTATGTGCTGTTAAAATTGAATAAACATTTCCCCCAAAAAATGCAGCCAACAGCATTTCTATAAACATGTGTCAAGATTCCTGTAAATGGTCCTCTTTGCTACCGGACCTTTTCCATCTAGTTGTGGACTGATGCCTTCAGGTACCGATTCAAAGCCCCATCGAGCCCTTAGATATTTTTAGGAGGTCATGGGTGTGGTGCGGGGGTGGTTTGACTTGACTCAGCCAAAGGCCTTTAAGACTCCATGCTTGCAGAGGTGGAATGTGCTGGTCTCATCATCTTTCATCTTCTCCACAGTTTCTTATAATGTATAAAATTCGACCGCGTGCATGAGAGAGAGAGAGGGAGAGACACACACACACACACACACACACACACACAATGCTGTTTAGCTCATTTAGAGGTTGATAGAGCAGACATGGGTCCAGATTGATGCTCCACAGTTGGGTCAGAACTGCAAGGAGAATTGTTGATAAACTTTACAAGATGTTACCCATTTATAAAGTAGGGTGTTTTTGCTCTATCAATTCGGGGACTTTGACTTAGGTCACTGCAGAAGGAGTGGGATTGAAACCAGGGACCCTCAGTCTGTGTGCCACATCAACAAACTATTTTAATTAGCAAAAACACACTTTTTTTTTTTAACATAATGATAGTGTTTTTAAAGAGGATATGGCGAAATTGTTTGTTGGAACTGCACCCCCCCAGGGATTACAACAGTCCACCAGTCTGCAGCTGACACGGAACTGAAGGATTTAAAATGAGCTTTAATTTGTTTTGCACCAGGAAGCTCAATACAGCCCTTGTTTGCCATGTCTGAGTTATTCATATTAAGCGCATTGTTACTACGCTTGTTTTCCGGTCCCTTCTGCGTGCTATTTTTATCACAGCCGACCCTGCAAATCACCCGCAACGTAGGCACCAGGGACCCTGGAGGAGAGGATTGCCGGCCTAAAAATAGGTGCAATCAGCGACATCATCCGGTGCGTTTTTGCCGTTGGCCCCGTTCAGGGAGAGAGTTATAGCTGCTCGGTCTGATGGATGCTGCTAAAGTGTGTGTTCAGCAGTGGTCAGCCGGCCCTTGGGCGTCCGACGCCTATGTCATGCAGCTGTCGACACGAAACCGATGAACCGGTTTGTATAAACGCCTCCGATTTGCATGGCAGATGTTCACTTCAGGAAGCAGAGGGCCTTAAATTAAAATGCCACCTTTGTCCCTTTTCTCCGTCAGTGCAATAAACTTTTATTTATTCCCTGTACCGACAGCGTAGTCGGGAAGCACCGGGCACGTTTCAATCCGTCTTCCTGGCAGAGATTTACAGCGGTGGGGCACACAGCGTTAATCATTCATAAAGCCGAAGTGCTGGTGTGATGCGGACCGGAGCGACCGGAGAAGTCAGGATTTCTTATTTCGGGAGCCGCTGCAACACAACGTTCAGAAAACGCACGCGGTCAAGCGAAAACGGGCCTTGTCGTTCCTTATTTGTTTGACTCGGACGGTGTCCGCTTGCCGATCGGGATTTTCCAAAGGGGAGGAAATGCCCTTAAAAACATTGTTCTGGAGTCAGCTGCACAGCGAGGGGGGGAAGAGGCCAGTGTTCATTACTGATTCATCGAAAAGGGGTAATAAAGTTCACGTTGGAATTTAAACGACCGTGAGTTCCCGTCATGCAATTAGCGAGACCTGGAATTCAACGGAATAGTCCAGAAAAGGTCTACGTGAGTCAGCTGGGCCCGGCGCACGCTTCGCTGACCCTCACTAACCCGAAGTCTTCGGGCTCTAGAGTAACAGCAGCGTCGTTAAAAGCCGCAAGCGAAAATACGTTCCCAGGAGAAGAAAGGTTATGTTCAGGCTGGCTGGAGACTGAGGCTGAGACAGAGTTGTTTCCTGGCTTAGGTGCAAGACATGCAAATAAACATATTTCCCCCTAACGGCCGACGTGCACCGAAAATACTCTGAAAAATAATAATAAAAAATTTTCCTGAATTTTGAGAAGTTTTTCAAAAAAATCTGCTAAATATTTGCAGCCACTCATACTTTGCCACACCTTGGGCAGCGGTGACCTCATTATCATATATAACTTTTTTTTTTTAACAAGTTATTTATTTAAAACACGCGCGCATTAGCTTCGGCAATATTATATCCCCAAAATGACACCAGTAGGTCTTATGTAATTAAGTACAATTGAACTGATTTAATTGAATCGAGTGCCGATGGCTCCGTTCAGGCTAAAGCGGGCGTGAGAGGTGGACTCTATGGCGTCACGACATCGAGTGCCCTTCTCTCCTCCCGAGGGTCAGCGCCCCGCTGCCGTCCTCGCCGACACACTCGCGAGTCATGCGTCACGCGAGCCTTTTTCAGCGAAGCGTTTAGTCTGGCCGTTTGCTGATGGTTGCCATAGCAATGGCCGTGTCTGTTTCTCTTTTTAAACCCATGGCTAGTTTTTATTCACAGGTCAAGTCCTTTCGGCACTGCTCTGCAGTGGCTGTCAGCTCTTCGAGGTGTAGCGCGAAAGCATGTTCTCGGTCCCGTTTGGACGCGTCCCCTGCGAGCCTTCGCCGGACACGGTGGGCAAAGCCGCACGATAATCTCTCTGCGAGGCACAGAAGCTCGCCGACCTGATTCTACCCCACTCCCTCACATCCCTGACTCACTGTCTGATGGGCATCCAGGTCAGGCTACCTGGGTACCTATGGACGGTGGGCAGAGGGGTACAATCGGGAGAGCTGGATCAGAACTGCACACCTAGCTGATGGAGTCAAGAACAAATCCCAGCTCCATGAACTGAACCTGTTGGCCCGAGTCAAAGCGGAAGGTCAAAAGTCAGCGATCCAGACAGTCCAGGTGCCAGGTGCCAGGTGTGTCGCATTGTGGTGTCACAAGTCTCAAATTAAACAGCACATTTTGCATTTAAGCGGGCGCTCTGGATAAGAGATGCTCTGCTGCTAAATTGTAACATGCTGTTGGTGCATTATATTTTAAATATTTATTATTTATTTATCTGACACGCACACCTTGTCCGAAACCACTTGTCCCGAGCGGGGTCGTGGCGAGCCGGAGCCTAACCTGGCAGCACAGGGAGCAGGGCTGGAGGGGGGAGGGGAGGGGACACACCCAGGACGGGACACCAGTCCGTCACAAGGCACCCTAAGCAGGACTCGAACCCCGGACCCACCGGAGAGCAGGCCCTAGCCAAACCCACTACACCCTCCTATTTATCAGACACTCTCCTCTAAAGTAATTTACAGTGTTAAGTTGTATAGTAAACGGCTAACAAAGATTTACCCATACATGCAGCAGGGTTACCTTTAATGCATCACTTTATGATTCATACCTTGATCAAAGGTACTGCAGTGTGAGCAGAGATTTGAACCCAGGTCTTTTGATTGCCAGGCAAGGATACTAAGCACCGTTATCTGCTGCTTCTTTTGGTGGATGGTGCTTAAAACCCTTTTTACCTCTGTACCATGCGGTGGCGTGTCATATCTCATACGTGTCCAATATTAATTTAAGTCTTCAAATGTCATTTACAGAATGCTGATCAGGTTTCAAGCACCCTTGGGGGGGGGGGGGGGGGGCATGGATCTCTGCTACTGAGCCACTGTTAAAGCCATTTACATTATTCATGTTCACAATAATCTGCCATTGATGTAATTCAATATGCACTCACTCAGTTTACATTTTAGCTTTGCAACGTATTGTTTTATAGTCATTCATTCATATTGTGGGCGATCAAATGTTAAATATAGCGTCTCTTGAAATGACTGTGACATTGTCTCATGATTAATGAACTTGCTCTTAACAGCATCTTAATTTCCTTTGCTACTATTGAGAAATACAGCACAGCACAACATGATTGTTTCATTTTACAAATAATTTATTGTAGTTTATAAAAGTGAGTTTCCCTCAAATATTGCATGGACTTATATTTTGGCCACATGCGATTTGTCCCATGTTTCAAAGTTCTGTGTTGGAGTCCAGGATTTTGATTAATGTAAATTAAATAAAACATTTAAAGGGGAGCTTGTTTTCAATTCAGTTTTATCCATCAGGTTCAAAAGTTTTTCACTGTTCATATCAAACGAAAATTTGCCTTTTTCGTACTTAATGTATCACTAAAAATTCTTGTGCCACAGATAGAAATTCAAGAAAGATCTTAAGGTTTTTTTTTTTTTTTATATTCAATGCTTTTCTGTTTAGTATTGCAGTAACAGTCAGTTATTTTGAACGTTTGATCACAGTATAGATTTCAGTGTGTTTTCAAAAAGAAAATCCTGAAATGATATTTATGGCTGAGTAATATTTCAAATGCATTCTTTTGCTGTGTGAGTTTGCTCTTGATATCACCACTACTAGCCCAAGATTAATCTGCTCAATTCTGTACACGTATGTGTGTATATATAATCATTCTTTTTGGGTCGTTTTATTCCCGGTTTCTTCAGTCAAGTCATGCTCGGTAAACTCTGGAAGTGAAGCAATCGGCCGATACTGCGCAAAAATAGCTTATGTCACGTATTGTAAACACTGTTCAAAAGTGCCTTCCAGTTATCGACATTTCCCCGGTATAGAAAGATGCAAAAAGGAAGAAACCAAGAAAAACGTAATTAACGTCATAAATCATAAAGTGCATAAATGCATGGAATGTAGTGAATACAGGAGATTTTAATGTATTTACTAAATGAACCAGATAATAAAGAGTAAGAACACTTACCTGTGTATAAGGCTCGATGTTAAATGAATTTTTAATGCAATTTATAAACCACTCAGCTGCTTTTGCAAAAATGTAATCAACTAGTTCTGTGAAAGCAACTAGGTGGTCCCTGCCAATACTAGTGTGCGGTCGCTTTTGGGGTATCTGGTGTTTAAACTTTATCCTTTACGAATTACAAAATATAGGACCGTAAACCGATTGGTTCAATATGATTGATGCTGAATTGTTCTTTAACGTTCTGAAATTAGTATGACAAGTTTCAGCCAGCGATTACGGAATCAAACGAACAAAACGTCAGTCTTCGTGTTTGACTAAATGGGATTTTAAATATAATTTAATTTTGTGTTTGAGAATTTGGATCGTTGTCAGAATTTATAAATACACCGAGCAAACCAAATAATTCACTCTTAAGCTTAAAATGTTCTGAGTGGCTTAAAGGATGCCGCGTTAGATATCTGTAAGGTGTTTATTACGGTCGGTTTGCATGCTTATTTTTAACCCTTTAACCTTTACGCTGTATGTGTTCTACGTGTTCTTCGTTGATGTGTTGGCCAGTTATCTGGATTTATTTCATGCCATTTTTAGGATCAAATGTCGCTTATCCCTAGCTTCCCTTGCATCCTCAGCAACTGTCATTTGTGGTGTAAATAGTTTGTACTCCACAGTTAATGTGCGGTAACACTGCGATGCAGATTACAAGAAAGGACTGTTGGCAATGGTATCTGGGTCCCTGTATTTCCATAAAAAATATATAACTATGCCAGTTCGGTGTCTTTCCGGTAAGATTTGATATGTATTTCCATAGTAGGGCATTAAGTAGTTTATAAACTTAAATTTATCTGGCCCTTCTCTTTGCAGTGAATTTCAAGTTCCAGTAGATACTGTACAGAAAAATACCTAACAAATAGTTAATAAAAACCAATATTAACTATAAAAATCTTCCCACTGGTTTGAAGGTGCTGCTCTTCCTTTTCAGCTCTTTAGTAGCATCTGTTTTGGGCTCTCACCTTGTCATTTGGAGTCTTTTGGTTCGAATCCCAGGTCCTTGATCAAGGTACTTACCATGAATTGATGCAGTGAAATTACTCAGTTGTTTAAAGAGGGGAATCATTGTTGATTACCTAAGAGTGGAAGTCACCTTGGAGGAAAGTGTCCGATCAATAAATGTTAATAAATATAAATTAACTCATAACAACAACCTTGCTTTACCCATCTTAAAAGAATAAAACTCTTAACAGGGTGGTTGCTTGCATATTTCACAATGTTGGTCAGCATGTTGCTATATTTCGCTTTCGAAAATGATGTAGCCTAGTAGTCTCGGTCCCTTACAGCGTTTATTACACCCTTCTGTAGTGGTTTTCTAGGTTTTAAACTGTTCCAAAATAGTCAAGTGTTCCCTGAAAACTGTTAAATGCCTGACGCTACTGAGTCCTTGTCTGACTCTCTTCTGGTTTTAATTCCAGTCTGGTTGTGTTCTGGTTTTGGATCACGTTCTACATCTGGTTCTTGTTTCCTTGTGCTTCTCCCCCTAGAAAGCACCGCACAAACACACACGCATTTCTCGGCACGTTTCCAGAAGCCTAGAGCTCGTAGAAATGTTTCAAGGGGAACGTGACTCCATGACAAAATAGGAAAAATCTAATGGAAAAACAGTCCTCCGATGGTCCGGAGTGACCCAAAGGAAAATAAAAACTAATATAGAAAACAGATGGGGTCTACATTATGCAACAATTTAGGAATGAGTGTGAAAAACTGGAGGGGGCGCGGTGGCGCAGCAGGTTTGACCGGGTCCTGCTCTCCGGCGGGTCTGGGGTTTGAGTCCCGCTTGGGGTGCCTTGCAATGGACTAGCGTCCCGTCCAGGGTGTGTCCCTTCTCCCTCCAGCCTTGCACCCTGTGTTGCGGGCTTAGGCTCCGGTTCGCCGGGACCCCACTTGGGACAAGCGGTTTCAGACATTTTTTGTATAAAAAAACTGAATGAAATAATAGCAAAAAAAAACTCTAAGACTGAGCGCAGTAGTATAGTTTTTTTTTTTTTTTTTTTTTAAAAACAATTCGATATTCAGAGAAGGAAAAATGTAATGTGTGTTTATCTACACACACATGGATATATATCTATACAGATGTAATGGTTTGGCACGGAGTAATATTTTGCACATCATTTCACTGCGGTCAATTACATGTAATGGGTGCTGGCAATGTGCTCCACTTTAATTATTCATTACCAAACTCATAATCAAAAACACATTAAATTAAAGGTTATTTTATTTTTTTTCCTCTCCAGTTTGAGCTGACAGTCAGTTGGACACTAATTCTATTTCTTTAATACTTCCTGATTATGTCTATGAGAAGACTGAGTCTTTTATACACGAATCACAAGGTTCCTCTGTTATCAGCACCTTTTGTCGGATATTGTTTCGTTTGAACACTGTGCAGCATATCTTATACGTATAGACAGTTTTTTTTTCTGTCAATATGCAGACTGTATCTATCATTGCCATCCTTGCAAAATCCTGATCAAAGAGGGGACAAATGTCCTATGTTACACCAACCCGTCTTGTTTATTTAGGCTTATTGAGTCTGAGCTCAAAGTATAAGGACATGTGTCAACATCAGGAGATGTTAATCTATTTCATAATTTGTAATATTTTAATATTTAGAAGCTTGTAAAAGTACCGTATGTGAAACAATTGTTGAAAGGTGGGTCAAAAGTGTTGGTCATAGTCATAGTGATCTTAACCCTCTTGCAGATTCTGCTCTATAGTTCATATGAAAAAAGCTTCGGGGTATGAAAAAGTTAATTTGAGTTATTGTGCTCCAGTGTAAGAACATGATCTGGTTCCAAATTTCTTTATTGACATTATAGGATGGTATCTTAATGGGGGACAATTATAATTTCTCGGATTGTATGGAAATTTGGCCAGAAGACGACTAATTGGTGATCTGAATTAAATCTCAAGTTTCTACCTCATAAATATTTATACTGTACAGCATGAAAAAACATGCTTAGAATATATAGCAGTTTTTTTTTTTTTTTTCCTCCTCTTTTCCATTGTTTCTCTATTTACCTTCTCAGAAATGCTTCTGAATACAGGTTTCCCTGCAGGTGAAGGAGGTTTGCTGAGAGAGGGTACAAAGTATTGATGGGTGTATTTGAATATTTGGCTTTTGAGTCGATAGAAAATTAAAATTATTCAAACGAGCTTCCTTTGAACTTTCGGGCACGGAGAGCATCATCCTGGCCGCCGTTGTGCATTCCTGGGAGCAGCGTGGCTCCTACGGCCAAGGGCTACGGCATTGTGGGTAGTTGCTTTTCAGACGCTGCCTTTTCACCTGTAATAAATGATGCGTTAGCAAGCAAAGTTCGGCAGGCAGACAAAAGGTGAGCGTTTGGAAACGGCAGATGAGCACAGGTTCCCGAAATCTTTTGTTCGTATGCAAAAGAGGCCCGTTTTGGAAGGGTCGTGCTGGATATTGTCTTAGGCTTTCGGGACACAAAACCTCAGACCCCCTGCCCTGGACCCCCTACGAGCGCAGCCATTGGGGGTGGGGGTGGGGGAGGGGCTGTGCTGGAGCCCTAGACGAGCCGGTGAATTATTGAGTGTCTCATTTACTCCAGGGAATAACTGCACTGGCGAAAGAGCAGATGAAATATACATGATGATGTGTGTTTGGGGTGGGGGGGGGCGGTCGAGCATTGAGATCGAGGGGGGGGGTGGGGGGCTGGGTTCACGAATAGGAGTGCGGGGCGACGGCGAGACCAGTGGTGGAAGTATTAATGAAAGAGGAAAAACATGAAAGCCTCGGAAGGCCGAGCGGAGCCTGAAAAGCGAGGAGGGAAATTGGACGGGAGCGTAATAGCGGGAGCGTGTCAGAAAGGGGCGACGCGCGGCGTTCTGATGTGAGGAGCTCCAAATCGGAGCGGACCCCCCCCAGTAAAGGGGACCGGAGGAGACGGAGGGGGAGGGGTGGATGCTGGAGAGATCTGTCAAAATAGCGGGCGGTGAGGGAGGGAGAGGGGAACGTGTTCCGAGGGAATGAGAACCCAACCCTTACGGTGGGGGTGACGCTTCAGAGTCCTTGCTTCGAGTCTCGCCGGATGTTCGCGGTTTTCGAGCGACGGCCTTCGCGCGAGATCGCCTGCCTTAAACGATAATGGCCGTCATTAAAGCGCGCGTTAAAAAGGCATTAAGCGAGCGCTCGTCTCAGTGGAGGAGGCGAAGGAGGTGGTGGCGCGACCCCGGCGTTCGTGTTACTCGAATCGGCGCTTCGGTGTCAAGAGAGCAGCCAGAGCGCCGCGCAGTCCCTGCGAGGCCTTCTGGTTCGATGTGTGTTCGGTGACGTTTTGCGCCTTCGCAGGGTTGTGCGACTCGGGGTGTCTGTCGGGCGTGGAACACATGCCGCCCATTAAGCTCACCCCTCTGGGAATCGTCGGGCGAGTTCCCCCCTGCGGGTGCTGGCATGAGCGTAAAATAAGACGTCCATTAATGACACGGGCATCGCAACGCTGCGGAGTAAATTCGTCATGGGCTCACCTTTCGTATTATATCTCACCTGCTGTTGACCGTTGACCCATTCTGTAGGAAGAGTACCAGTTAAGGATATAGGCGTTGTAACCTGAAGGTTGTTGGTTCAATCCCCACTGCGTGTTCCAGCTGTAGTACCCCTGAATAAGGTGATTACCTCCTACTGATACAGTAAAATACATTCCTGTGTACAGGCCAAATAAACACACACACACACACACACACTGTCTGAAACCGCTTGTCCCGAGCGGGGTCGCGGCAAACTGGAGCCTAACCTGGCAACACAGGGATGGAGGGGGAGGGGACACACCCAGGACGGGACGCCAGTCCATCGCAAGGCACCCCAAGCGGGACTCGACCCACAGACCCACCGGAGAACAGGACCCGGTCAAACCCACTGTGTCACCACGCCCCCTCATTGTATATTACTTTAAGTTTAAAAAAACATGAAATAAAGCAAGAAGCTGATGGGAGTGCAGTAGATGTCAGTGGTTGGAAAACCACCTTTGCGTCTAAGGACCTGTATTCAAATCCGACCTTCTGCTTTAGTGCTCGAACATGGTACTTACCCTAAATTATTCCAGTAAAAATTACCTTTCTGTGTAAACGGGTAAATAATTTAAGGAGCTGAACATTGTAACTCGCTTTGGACAATAGCGTCAGCTAAATAAACAACCTCATGAACCCGAAATGATTTTTCTTTTTTGATGTTTCAGCCTCAGATTGTCAGCGTAGAGCAGTTGGTAGCATAAGCAGTCAAGGATCTGGCTTTGGATCCAAAGGGTTGCGGGTTCAAGGCCCTCAGTAGGAACCTGCTGTTGTACCTTTGATCGCAGCTGTAGCAGCGAATACCTTCGGCAGATCGGTTTAAAAAAAAAGAGGAATGTGAAGCTTCCGCTGAGCAAGTAAATAAATGAGTGTAATAAACTGCTTTAATTGTGGACACCGTCCAGGTTCGTGTATAGTTACTGCCTTTCGGTGCGTCTCGCCCTCTCCTCCTGCTGCGGACAGATCCGTCCCCGGACCTGCTGTGAGAACCACCTGTTTGCTGCGACAGATCAGCAGCCAGCTGAACCACCTGCGCAGCGTCTCACTCCGTCACACCGCATGTGTGTGTGTGTATGCAACCGTGTGTGACCGGCGGGATGGGGATGGGGAGGGGGAGCAGTCATCCAGTATATCTTGGGTGTAATAAAGCAGCATACTTTATCTTTCTGAGTGTGTACTGTGTGTGTGTGTGTGTGTGTGTGTGTGTGTGTGTGTGTGTGTGCGCAAGCACTGTGCTGTATCTTCCTGTGCCTGTATGTGTGAGTCATTCTGAATGAAGACAGATGAGTAGTGAACTCATTCAATTAAGTCATGTTCACACGTTTTATATGTTTGCCAAAGTTTAAAAAAAAAAAAAAAAAAAAAGACCTTAGGCACATATCGCAATCGAAATGCACTTTTGTGGTCGGAAGAGTGAAACCGGGCGTGACGTCAGCCGCGTTAGAACATCGGTAGAAATATTACTCTTCCGCTTGCGGATGCGTGGAACGTATGCATCCTGGGTAGCTCATTTCCATGGAAACGGGGCCCTTAAAATAGAAGCATTACCTTACTCTTGATCTCTTAAGCAGTGCTTACATTTTTAAATGTTATTAGTGTGGCCTAGTAGGAGGGGGGGCGGCGGGGCAGCGGGTTTGGCCGGGTCCTGCTCTATGGCGGGTCTGGGGTTCGAGTCCTGCTTGGGGTGCCTTGCGATGGGCTCGCATCCCATCCTGGGTGTGTCCCCTCCCCCCTTCGGCCTTGCACCCTGTGTTGCCAGGTTAGGCTCCGGTTTGCAGCAACCCCTCTTGGGACAAGAGGTTTCAGACTGTGTGTGTGTGTGTGTGTGTGTGTGTGTGTGGTGCTCCCTGGGGGTATGCAGTGGCTGGGTCCCACTCTCTGGTGGGTCTGGGGTTCGAGTCCTGCTTGAGGGGCCCTACAACATTCTGGCATCCCATCCTGGGTGTGTCCTTTCCCCCTACAGCCTTGCTCCCTGTGTTACTGGGTTAGGCTCTGGGTCACCTCGGGACAAGCGGTTTCAGACTCTGTGTTTGTGTGTGTGTGTGTGTGGGTGGTGTGGCCCGCTTAAACGGGCCATTATTTTTCCCTCCATGCAACCTCAAAAGTCACACTCGATAAAAATGCGCAGACAGTTCAGCGTCCGTTCTGCACGACCGTCTGACTGTGGCGTGCGCCTGCCCTCGGAAATCCTTTGGCATTTCGCGGGTCACATTACTGTCGTGTCTTAGAAGTGAACGCCACTTTGACCGCCACCCCTCGTTTCCTCCTGATTGACCAGTCCTCACTATATAGGCTATATATATATATATATAGCCTCTGTTTTGTTGGTCTCATCTGCTGCACCTGTTCTGCTTTTGCATCGTTTTGCATTATTTAGATGCTTCGCTAATGCTTTTATACAGGAAGACTTGCTTTGCTGACAGATTTCACTTTACCCACCTGTTTACAGCCAGTTATTTTTATTCCACGCACACAGGCATTTTTGCTTAAGTGCTGAACCTAAAAACGGCACGATCCCCCGCGGGACTGGAACTGGCAGGTTCTTCGCCCCGGCCCTTAACCGCGGCGCCGGCCGACGCGGCCCCGACAGCCCGCTGCACGGGTGCCGAGGCTTCCGATCGGCGGACGCGCGCTGTAAAACTGCATGGCAGATGCATTCAGCCCGCAGCGTTCGGCACCTCGGAGAGGATCTCGCAGCCTCTCATCTGGGAGATTACAAAACAGAATTATTCATCGAAAGTCCAGCGCAAACAAATTGCATAACATGCCGAGATGCAGGAGATGTCATTCAGATAAAACACAGATGGCAGCGCGTTAACATTAGAATATTATCAATAGCATTAATTTTAATCGCCCGGCTCTTGGCGGTGAAAAATCCAAGTTAAGGAGGCAAAAAAAATAGCAGATGTCTCATTTGCATATGATATTGTGTACATTGTTATTGCTGCTATGTATGAAATAAATGAATATATATATAATTATTATTTTTTGATACAAGCGGTTTTGTGATGGGTGTTTTTAGACGGTCCTTCATGCGGTTGCCAGCGTAACAATCCCCATTGTTCACAGCTCCCCTGCTTTTCTCCTCTGGTCTCCGGTTCAAAACACATCAAGTTGCAGGCTGCTGGCAAATTGACTTGAAATTATTTCGAAAAGCGGAATCCTTGATCTGCGAAAGTGGAGCGTTTTCGTTGGGTTCTCCTTGGGTGGTTTTGCCCAAGAGGTTTTTGAGCATTAAAATTAATTTAACGTCCAACCCTGCGATCTAAATATAGAAACAAATAATCTTGGGCACCCCTTGTCTCGGCGTCATTGATTTAAATAAAGGTCTTTAATTAATTCTCTTTAGATGCTTAGCAGGTGCTTTTATTGACAACGAGTTGCCAAGCTTATAGCTTGACACTTTATAGCCCTTTGGGAGCATGAACCACCAATGTATTGTTGTTGTTATTATTATTATTATTATTATTATTATTATTATTGTGATAAATGGGGGGAATGTGGAACATTTTCTCTCAGGCCCCAATATACTTTATTTTGTCCTTTTGGGAGTTGCCCCTCCATCAGAAGACAGTGATCATGGTGACATTGGTCTACTCTGCAGCATAGCTTCCAATTAGACACATTTATTACGAGGTAAAAAGAATTTACAGGTACATTTCCATGAATCGGAAGTAACCTTGAACATTATAAAGTTTTTGGAAGTGCCCTCACTTAGATTTACATCAGTTCATTTAGCCAAAGTCACCTCAAGAGATGGGTTTTCAAAGGAGTCAGCAGTTCTGAGGGTGAAAGGGGATTGCCAATACTGGTATATAATCTGCCATTTTTTATTTAAATTCTTCGACTCAAATCGGCAAACTTCGGGTTAAAGGAATGTTGTAACCACTACCGCCACCTCCTCCCTGATGATATAAATAGGCCTGAAATGTGTTGATGCAGTATGTACAAACAACATTAATTATTATGAAGATAAATGGCACGCTCTGTGTTCGAGGCAGAAGGGAGATGCGCTGACTAAATGTGAACTTGCGAGTCGCTCTGTGTTTTATTGAATTAATTGACAAATGTGCACAGAACATCTCTTTTGTCTGCAACGAAGGTGAAAAATATATATATTTAAAAAAAAAAGGTAAACACACTTAACGATTTGTTCGTCTTCGAAAGCTGTCGCTGTTTGCCGTAGACACTCTCATTCCGAACAATGTCTGATAATTTTAGCAACTGCCAAGTATTCTACCGAGGATGGGTCTGTAGTCAAGCTGGCAGCGATAATGGTAGGCGTAACACATAGAAAAACTGAATATAATTTGTATTTTACGTGACAAATCGTCCGCTTAATTAGTAGCAGCGAAATGTTATCTATTCTGGAGTTCTACTGAGGTTGGCAACAGACCCTGAAAGAAACGCTAAAGTAATGACTCAAAAATCTGTGTTTCAGAACGATTTATGGTTTGGAGAGATTGGTCAGGTTATGTATAGCGAGAGGTGAAGTATAACACACATTCATCTCTGTAGAACAGGGTCTTGCATAACAAAAATTCCCATAGCAGTATATGAAAATAATTTCTCGATACAGTGATTTTTTTTTTTTTTTTTTTTTTTTCTCCCCCCCCCCCCCCCCTTGTCAAATGGACCTTTTTCATCCCAGTACCAAATTTGCCTTATGCTGCTGCTTCGTCTAGTGCTGGTGGCGTTTAAGGTATTCCAGCCATGACATGATTAAACCTACCTACCTAAAATATTTAATCTAATCCAGTGATACCGTTTTGGCCATTTCATGCTAGATCTATGGAGTTAATCTTCAAAATAGTTCAGAAACAATTATTTTTAATGTAAATAATACATGCATACATATATAAAAGGGACATGCTAAAAATATAAAATATTACTTAGACTAGAACAAAACAGTGCAGGTA
Source organism: Scleropages formosus (assembly GCF_900964775.1). Classification (NCBI taxonomy): domain Eukaryota; kingdom Metazoa; phylum Chordata; class Actinopteri; order Osteoglossiformes; family Osteoglossidae; genus Scleropages; species Scleropages formosus. The sequence goes on from NC_041822.1 coordinate 20,330,096, forward strand.
AGCGACGTTAAGTGGGCACCGTGCAACAAATATTATGACCAATAAAATAATGTCAGTGCGATCATTTTATTGCTTCCAGTGTCTTTATTTTGATGCTTTTGTGTTTTTATTTTTTTTTTTAATTTTTTTTAGCTGAGTGACTCTGAGATTCAGTGAATTCGCAGAACAAATTGGGCCCATTGAGCAGGGGAACCTGTGCTTTTATTTCCGTTGTTAGCCATAAAATGTCTGACTCCTCGCTACTCCTCCAGTTCTCAGTGCAGTGATTTTACTGCTGTCTGAACCATGTCTGTTAGGCTTCCTTCTTACCGCGAGGACACCGAGGATGCTTGGGTGGTGTGTCACCCTTTTAAATCACGGCGGTTCTAGAACAGGCCATCCTCTCTATTTTGATGCGAACGCATCAGTTAAAGATGGAAGCGTAAACGCCGCGTTCAAAATATTTAACAGAAATAGTAAACTCGGGAGGGAGGCTGGTGACGCCATGGTTGGAACAGCTTCCTTTGGCTCCGAAGGTTCCTGGTTCGATCCCCATCTCCGGCTACGGTACCCTTAAACAAGGCGCTTGCCCTCCGGTTGCTCCGGTACTTTCCTCCGGCTTTGCACCTGGGTACCTAGTCGTGGCCTTGTAATGGACTGGTGTCCTGTCCAGGGTGTGTCCGCAATGTCTCTGGGACAGGGATAGGCTCCGGCTCACCGCGACCCTGCTCAGGACAAGCAGCTCTTGAAATTAGTCGGTTGGTAGCATCAGGGTAAAAATTCAGCAGGCTACACATATGGAACTTCAACCTTGTAGAAGCCGAGAGGTTAAAGAGGACGTCGGAACGTAAGTGATTCGCACCTAAAGCCGAACGCGTCTCTCCGTCGTCCGTCGACGGATAATATTAGGAGAGGTGGAGACGCCCCTGATAAAACGGATCGTGCCGTGACTGCGTGACCGAATCCGTTTGTCTTTCTGTGCTTTTAGATTAGCGGGCCTTGTTTGCCCTTCTCAGTGGGCATTCTGCTTCTTTACTGCCTTGCTTATCTGTCTCTCTCTGCTGCCACACCTGATGGTTAAAAAAAAGAAAAAAAAGTCAAACTTTGCACCAGCCGTTGGGCAATACGGTAACGGCAATGTAACCTTTCGTTTCCATTACGTCATTGAAATAGGGACGTGTACTTTGGGCCAGACACTAAATATTTCAGGTAGAGGGTCAAAGCACCTCTAATTTTTACTACGGACGACGCGGCAATGTGGGAGAACGCGCCCACGAAGCGAGAGCCGAGCGCGGGAGACGAAATGAGTCACCCGGCGGAAACTGCCGCTTCGCGCAAGCGTTCCTCGCGTTGGATAGGATATGAAATGAACGCGGCGCGTGATCCGCGCCGCCCGTAATCTTCGGAACCGCTCCGCGGAGCTGCGGACGCGGCTTTTCGGGAAAGACGGGCCCGCTTTTGGCGAGCGCTCCGCTCTCCTTGTTTGTTTCGTACCGGAATATTAATGTCGGCTTTCAAGGGGCTTCTGGACGGAGTTGACACAGGATTAACTGCACCATTAAGTCAAGGACACTTTGATATTAGGAGTCAATATGTCATTTTTTTATCTTTCCCTAATGCCCTTCAGTTGCCTAATACCCCCCCCCCCTCCCCCCAACCGCCGTTTTTAATCCATGTCCGGTAGGGTTTTATGTTAATGAAGTCTATTTCGCATCCTGCGGAAACCGCTGGTCCGGGCCGACTGCTACAGCCTGTGGGCCGAGTGGATTTTGAGGGTTCGGGAAGCAGTTGAGGTGACACCTGAGGGCAAAGAACTGCCGTCTCTCTGTTTTTGCTGTTAAGATTATATTTAAATCAACTTTTCCTCTGTCCGAACGCTGAGCCCCGAGGGAACGTCGGATTCCTCGTTGCGCCGGAGCGCCCGTGTTCGCTGTCACGTTTCGGCAGATATGCTGCTAGGTGCTGCTTACCTGTTCGCTTCCTGTTAGTTCTTTGAAAACTCCAAAGAGCCCCCCCACTCCCCACCCCTTGTAAAAGAGGTTTTCGTGAGCAGAACTCACAATATACCGTAGGTCTCGTGCAGAACCCTTATTGTGTGGAGTTTTGAGATTTTTGCACAGTCAATTTGTTGGGTGGAGTGTAATTTTATTTATATTTACCACATTCATTTAGCTGGCACCTTTCCCCAAGTTTGCTATGTTGCATATTCTATACTAAGCTAGTTACACTTATTTACCCATTTATACAGCAGAGCCTGCTTTGATCATCCACTGTCAATTCAGGGTAAGGACCTTGCTCAAGGGTACTACCATAGGAGTAGCAATTCAAACCCAGGTCCTTCAATTGTTAGGTGACTGATCTAACCACTGCATTGCCTGTATATACATACATTACATTAATTTATCAGATGCTTTTTTTTCCCCCAAAGCAACTTCCAATGAACTCTATGTAGTGTCATCAGCCCACAGACCTTATTCACTGCGGTGACTTACACTGCTAGATACAATCGGTCACCCGCCCATACATCAGTGGAACACACACACCCTCCCTCTGTCACTCACACACTATGGGGGAACCTGAACAGCACATCTTTGGACTGTGAGAGGAAACCAGAGCACCCAGAGGGAATCAACACAGACATGGGGAGAACAGGCAAACTCCACACAGACTGGGTGGGGATTGAACCCACATCCTCTTGCACCACCCAGGTGCTGTGAGACAGCAGGCGCTACTCGCTGTGCCATCGTGCCACTGAAGAACTTTCACAGAAACCCCTGAACACCGACAACCTAAAAATGACCACGAAACAGCCGGAGGCTCAACGTGTCTAATATGTATCATTCAATTTTGTGTTAGTTTGTAGATCCTTGCTGTCATCTCTTCTGCAGACAACAGGAAAGGTTGTATATGGCAAAACGAAATTGCAGCGTGAAGGAAGAACAGACAATTTGATCCACACGGAGAAAAGGCCGTTGAGAGAAGCCGTAGGGTGATGTGAGCAGCGGCGTCGCGGTCTGGCTGTGCGGGGTCTCGAGCATCCTGTTGAAAACCCTCCAAACCGTCTCCCACCGCTCGCTCTGTTCCTCTTCACCTGCATCACATTTGATTCCTTTCTTTGTTTAATTATTAGTGTCGCTGTCACATTCTGCACCTCATTTCGTCGTCGCGTCTCAGCATCTCTCCGACGTTCCCGCTTTGAGCCCGCCCGCTTTGATCATCCGCTGCCGCTTCCTTTCCGCATCTCCCGATCTCTCCTTTCCTCTCTCCATCTCTCCATCTTGCCCTCCCAGCTCCTTCCCTCGCTCTCCGCCTTCCTCGGATCCGTCCGCCGCAATCAGCGCGTGCGGCGCAGCTAGAGATTAATCAATAGAAAATTGCCTTTCAGGCCCAGCTAATTCAGCTCCTCATGTATAAACCATACCATGAAATATTTACAACTTTGATAAACATGAATTATTCATGGGAGGGATTTTTTTTTCCTTATAATACTCAAAAATGTGGGTTCCACATTGAGATTATGCAGTCTGAGGTTATATTATAGAGCAAATGGACTTTTTTGCCCATTGTTAAAGGACTAGGTTATGTTCACGTATATTAGACGGGTTTCTCCGAAGCAACTTACAGTGTTAAGGTTGCAATTATTTACTTGTTTACACAACTGGGTAATTTTACTGGCACAATTTAGGGGAAGTATGTTGCTCAAGGGTACTGCATCCAGGGGTAGGCATCGAACCTGCAACCTTTGGACCCACAGGGAGTTGCGCTAACCAGTACAGTACTGGATTTCCCCATCTCCCTGCTTCTCTGTAACACACACCGCTTGTTCCAAGCGGGGTCGTGGCGAACCGGAGCCTATTCCGGCAACACAGGGTGCAAGGCTGGGGGTGGAGGGGACACGCCCGGGACGGGACGCGACGCTAGTCCATCAGAAGGCACCCCGAGTGGAACTCAAACCCCAGACCCACCAGAGAGCAGGCACAGGCCAAATCCGCTGCATCACCACACCCCCACGCTTACAAACATTCAGTAAATAAATTTTTTTGCGTTTACAAACTTCTTGAAGTCTTTAACATTTATCTTTTTTATAAGGAGAGCCAGCACACTGGTTTGAATCACGCAGAAAGACTTTGTGAGCAGACGGGGATCATGAATAATAAGTGCTGCCTGACGTTTTTCAAATTCACTTTCATTTTTTAAAAAAAATAATTGTGCTTTTATTACTTATTATTACACTCGTATTTGGTGTTAGTGGATTTTGTGTGATTTTTAGGGTAACAAAAAGGGATCCATCACCACAGGTGAACACAAACACTCTGGTCTGCTCTGGGAAGGGTTTTTTATTGCGCCTTCTTACTTGTGCCATGTTGTAAATACTGCTGCCTGGGCTCTGCTGTGGGGCGGCACGGTAGCACGGTGCCTGGGTGGCGTGAGAGGACGTGGGTTCAATCCCTGCTCAGTCGGTGTGGAGTCTGCATGGGTTTCCTCTGAGTGCTCTGGTTTCCTCCCACACTCCAGACATGCTGTTCAGGTTCCTCCACAGTGTGTGAGTGACAGAGAGAGTGTGTGTGTTCCACTGATGTATGGATGAGTGACCCAGTGTAAGTAGTGTATCTAGCAGTGTAAGTCACCACGGTGAATAAAGTGTGTGGGCTCATAACACTACATAGAGTTGATTGGAAGTCGCTTTGGCGAAAAGCATCTGATAAAGCAATAAAACGCCCCGTTGTTGCCTCCTACCCTACACATTTACATTTATTAATTTAACAGATCCTTTTCTCCAAAGCGACATAAAACAGTGTGAAGTGCATTTCACCAACGAACAGATTGAGATACAGACATGCAGTTCAAAGTACAGCCGTATAACCCGGTACCCCTGGTTTTGCCAGCGTACATCACTCAAGTAGCCGCATATAAAAGTGATGACGAGCCCCAGAAGTTTTTCCCCCATGTGAGATACTGTGTGTTTGAGAATCACGAATCTGACATCTTTTGTGTTTGAGATAAAGCTCATCTGTCCTCCAGACAAAACCTCCTCAGCAGTCATTTGCACAAGTTATTTGAGGGTGGAGCGGCACCGCGCGGCGGACTGTGACTTCCGCAGAGCACGAGCGTCGTCCGCTCCCTCTCGCAAACAAATTGTCGGATCGGCTGCGGATACGGGGAGGAAGGAGAGGCCGAGGAGGCGGCCAATGTCGCCATCTTTCTCCAGGATTACACAATCGTTTCATCTGTCACCGTGGCGACCCTCTCCGTCGGGCCGTGCAGATAGACTGGCCTCGCTCTCCGGCCTCATGGGTCTTATTCGGCCGACAGGGGACAATTTTTCTTCCACATTTCTTTGACGCGCTGTCCTCCTGACTGCCCTTGCCGCCGCTTTCCTCTAGTTTTAGTTTTTCTATGGCCGACGGTGTCAAAGTGCGGAGTCTGTTCTGGCGTCCGGTGCCCCTTTCATTGGTCATTTGTGATCTTGTGCCGTGTTCTGGACGGGGAAGGTTTGTGTTTACATTTATTCATTTAGCAGACACTTTTCTCCAAAGTGACGTACATCTCATGGAACATACAATGTTTTCATTATATTAGGAGAAAGAGAGACATAGTTGTAGAAGCGTGATTCTCAAGTACAGTTTGTTTCTTTCCACCATATGAACCAATGTTCATCACACGGGTAGCTGCATAAAACTTTATCCAAGTATCCAAAATTCGTGATCACCTTCGTACTAACGAATTTTTTTTTCCCCCGGTACACAAAAATTTATATATTACGAGAGTAGCTGCGTAAAGGCTTATCCGAACATGATCTTAAAGTTATGGTGCATGAACGATTACGCATTACATGAACTTAAGACATCTTGGGTGACGTGAGCATGGAAGAGGTGTGTTTTCAGACCTTTTTTAAATGTCGACAGAGATTCAGCAGTTCTGAGTGACAGGGGGAGGTTGTTCCACCACAACGGATCCAGAACCGAGAACCACCAAGCGGGCAGATGTGGAAGAGCGTAGCAGTCTGGTTGGGGTGTAGCGGATGATCGAGTCTTGTAGATATCTGGGAGCAGTTCTATTGATTCATTTGTAGGCCGTAACCAGGGTCTTAAATTTGATCCAGCAGCTATAGGAACCCAGTGCAGAGAAACGAGTAGAGGAGATACACGTGTGTGCTTCGGAAAGTCAAACACAGCTCGTGCAGCAACGTTCTGTATCAACTGTAGAAGTTTGAGGGCAGTTGCAGGAAGGCCACACAGGAGAGAGTTGCAAGGTTTAATTTAGGAAAGTTGCAGGTTTATTGGCAGATGGTGGTAAAGGGGTTGTGGTTGGTCTTCTCTGCTCCTCATAGTTCAGAAAGGAACATTTACATTTTCACTAATTGTTCAGTGCAGAGTCACGGTGGTCCAGAGCCTTTCCTGGAAGCATAGAGTGTAAGGCAGGGTACACCTCGGGCGGGACGCCACTCCACCGCAGCGCGATCGCACACGCATTTACTCACATATACACAACCTACGGGTAATTTGGAGTCTCCAGTCTGAGACGCATGTTTCTGCACCGTGGCAGGAAACTGGAGAACCCAGATTTCTTAATCCGTGCAAACACACCAATTCCACACAGGCCAAGACAAACTCAAACCCATCTCCCAACACGCAGCCATGCAGCCTGTTAAAGGACTATATTAATGATCACGACTACTCTTGCATCTGTATCTTCATACTGGAGCGTAATTAAACCCCTAGAGGTTCCCCCAGATCCACTGGGAATCTGCCTTTCATTCCTCATACTGGTGGGATTGCGTGTTTGTGTGCTCATGTGCACTTTTCGGAGGCCTGCCGCTAAAGTTGAAGTTGAAAGCAGAAGTGCGATAATACATTCAGCAGCAGCAGCAGCAGCGTCGTGAGAAAAGTGCAATTTCCTCGATTCGAAACGGGTGAACGCTGCTTCAGTCTGGCTGATGATGACTCGTGTGCCCACTTCAAAGCGCTAGGGGGAAAAAAAAAAAAACCTTGTCGTTCGGGGGAAGGAAGCGACGTCTGCGTAAACACACTTGTGCGCGAGTGTTTGTCAACACCGAAATCGTTTGGTGGAGCGCTTTGATAATCCCGTCCACTCTGGGCAGGACAGCGATGAATGACTTGGACATCGTCCAAGAGCGCTTGTCATTCCGATCAATGCGCTGTCACCCTCCTGCCAGCCGGGCATCGTTCCTGACTTCGTGAAGGGCACGGGAGGGGAAAGGAAAGAGCCGATTAGGGAGGCAGGCAACGGGGCACGAAGGCTGCTCCCACCGACGGACAGGGAAAAAAAAAAAGGCGATTGCCGTGCTGGGGGTGGGGGGGGACGCGGCAAATGAGTGTCAAATGAAAGACGTGGGGAAGAGACGGAGGGAGAGCGAAAAAGAGAGGGATTTAGATAAAGAGAGCAAAGCTGTGTGCTGCTGCAGCTCTCCCAGTCGGAGGATTATCCTCGGCCCCGGCCTGCCAGCAGCGAGCAGCGTTGCGGGATGGTTGTTGAAAGGTTTCTACGCAGCCGTGAGCCCTGACGGTGCGGCGCGGCGCGGCGGGGCGCGGCGCATCCCTCTCCCTCCGGGTCGGCACCGACACCTGTCCTCGCTACCTGCCCGCACCAGCTGTAATCACTGCCATTAATTAAATGCAAACGCCGTCATTCGTCAAAGTCGGCGAGCGCGGATGGGGCTTATCCGTTTAGGTGTCATTGCGGTTTGGGGGGGGGGGACAAATGACCGTGGCCGGAATGCGAGATGTAATTCTGGCTTTTACGGCGACTCGGAGGTGAACCAAGAGGAGGTGCCGAGAAGGACGCGGTCGCGTTGGTGGGGTAGCCAGTGCACGCGCAAGGGCCTTGCTGTGATGACGCAGTTGCAGGGGGTCACTGGGGAAGGTGGCTGAACGGTTCCAGGAATAGCAGTTGGCATCACGATGAGATCCTACTGCTCCCTTTCTCCTGAAGGACCTGGGTTTGAATTCCAGCTCCTGCTGTAATAACCTTCGTTTGCATAACTGAGCGTGGAGTTACGTGCGTGTAGTCGATTTCTGGGGCACTAGTGGTTGGAGCTGCTGCCTTTCGACTTTGAGGACCCAGGTTCGAATCCCACATGCCGCAAGGTACTGACCCTAAGCCGCTCCAGTAAAAATTATCCAGCTGTATAAATTGGCAGATGATTGGAAGTCACCCAAAGCTGTAAGCTGCTTTGGAGAAATTAATAAATATAGATGTTGAGATTGATAAAAATGGTTTGTTATCTTCTTCGAAACGTTCTCTGCGGGTTTCCGGCCGGGAGGCGCCGCAGCGAGAGAAGGCGCCCATGGCAGGAAATGTCACTTGAAAGTTGCAGCAGCTGGAAGTTACCTGCTGCTGCTGCATCATGTTAAAAACTTAGCGTCCCGTCACAACGTGCGCGTGTGCGTGTCAGCTCTCGCTGTTTGCGTCCGTCTCTGAGCTCCGCTCGCACCCGTGCTTCTCAGCCTTCCTGTCTCAGGTGTTTTACCTGTCTCTGCCCCCCCCCCACCACCCGTTTCAAACTGGCTGTGTTCAGACAGAAGGTTGACAGTTCCTATAACAGTGCACTGATTGGATGACTGGGCTGTAAGACCCTCAGCACCAGTGGGGGGTCCAAAACAAGCGGATTTACACAAGGGGTCCATGTAGACCCCCCACATCTAGGACCCTTTGTGTTCATCATTCAGGCACATGCTACTTACTCACTGTGATTATTTCTTAATTTACAGTATGTCCTGTTTTTGTCTAAAGCTACTTGGTATATTTGGTTTGTACACTAAGCTGTGAACAATTTGTCCATTTATACAGCTGGGTAATTTTTTACTATATTAGTTCAGTGTAAAGTACCTTGGTCAAAGGTTCTGCAGCAGCAGGTGGAATTCAACGCCGGGTTCTGCAACTGTAAGATGAAGCTCAAAACACCAAACACATGGGCTCAAGTGCTTTAAGTGCAATGCAATGGCTCTAACCACTTCACTACCTGCGGTTTCTTCATCATCATCATCATCATCAACATCATCGTCATATTAGTACTACTGGCCAGTCAGCCGATCAGCGATGTCGAGGTCTTCGTCGACAACGATGGACGAAGAGTTTTACTCATTTTTGAGCAATTTATTCCAATGAATCAATCAAAGTTAAGTACAGGTGGTCCCAGACTTACGAGGGGATCACGCTCCGCGAAATCCGTCGTAAATCGGAAATATCGTAAATCGAAAATGCATTTAGTACACCTAATACACACCTCTACGTGACAGTCTGGGAGATGGATGCGGATCGCTGCCGCTGCCCAGGATCGCGAGAGAGTGCCCCACTGCATATCGGTTGCTCGGGGGAAAAATCAAAATTCACCATCGTTAGGTAAAAAAACATCATAAGTCGAACCATCGCAAGTTGAGGAGCATCTGTATATAAAACGAACATTTTAATTAATTAGAAAGACATGTGCATAGTGTAACAATGAGTGCATGCATTGGAATGATGGTGGTGTAGTTGGGCTGATCCAGGTTCATACTTTGTAGTAACCTTCAGCAAGGTACCTGTCCTTAATTACTCCTTACCTCCTTATCAAGGTACGTATCCTTAACTACTCCGGTGAAAGTTGTCCAGCTGTTTAAATGGTTAAATAGCGATATGTAGCTGAACGCTGGAGAAAAATGTCGGCTAAATGAATGCATAAAATGTAAGATTTTACCCCCACACTGAAGATCTGCTGTTTCCGTGTCGCTAAAGAGGTTATTCTGAACACGTAACAGCTGATATGAGATAAACCGTTACGTAAGTATAGCTGTTGCTACACTCCATTTGCAGACAGTTATAATTAGTTGTAATTACTTAACTCTAGTTGTTTCCTGTAAATTCTAGTTAGTTCCTCGTCATTATTTTTTTTTTCCCAGATTAGCTCAGTCATTGTGAGTTTTTAAGTGACAACTGTGAAATTTAATCCATTAATAATTCAGGCTCTAGTAGACAGGCTTGTCAGCAGCCCGAATGACTGCAGGGTGAACTAGGACAGGAGCTACAGCTGTGTGTGTGTGTGTGTGTGTGTGTGTGTGTGTTTTGGGGACACGAGACAAAATGCCACCCCCGCCTGCTGTTTGGTTTGTTTCTCGTCCCACTGAGGTGCCCTCGTATTGCGGCTCTGTCTATCCACACAGTCGGAGCGGTGGGCTCCTTCGCTCTCGGTCATGGAGCGAGGCTAATTGGATATATTAGCCCCATTAACAGTCGCCATGTGTGTATTTGGCTTCCAAAAATGGAGCTGCCGTTGGATCAGGGATGTGAAGAGCACATTTGGCTATCGATGAACCTACCGAATTCCCAGCGACTGCTCACTTAACGACCAAGTACTGAGACAGATGCCGGTTTCCGAATGTCCACCACCCTTCTAAAGTGTTATTCGTGTCAAAATGCACCGTGCTTTTTGAAAGTATGTGAACCCCATAGGGATCTTTATTATTACTGTATGAAATAGTTGTTTTCTCCAGTGTATCTTAGTTGTTTACCCATGATTTATACAGCTGGGTAATTTTACTAGAGCAATTCAGGGTAAGTACCTTGCTCAATGGTACAACAGCTGGAGGGGGATTCAAACCTGCAACCTTTGGGTCTAAAGGTGGCAGCTCCAATAGCTACACTACCATCTGTTTGTGGTTTACACCCTCGATTCCACACATGTACTTGGTTTACTCAGTGCAACTTGGGCTTCTTCTTCTTGGGCTGTCTCCGCATACCCCCTGAGGTCTGTGTTGTAGATCTTCTCCCCGCTTGTATAGGCGTCTGAAGTGGACTGCGGTCTCTACGAGGCGCCCGAGTGTTTCGTCTTCCAGATGTGCGGAGACGGCGCAGCCGGTTAGTTTCAGCGCCGTGCCGCGTTCTGCGATTCCCTGCCACTTTTCCTGCGTGTTGTCCTGGGACGGTCGACGCGGGAGTCGAACCGTGACGCGAACAGCGAGTCGGCCCGGGTCCAGCCGAGCCAAAGACAAGAAGGAACAAACGGAACACATAAACAGCATTATCATTAATTTTCATGACTCCGCACTTCTTAGGATGTAGTTTATTCTGGTAGAACATCTGGCACCCGTGTGCTGTTTTTTTTTCTTTTTTTTTTCCCTTCTTCCCATGATGCTCCCTTTACTCTCCGATGTCGGTACTCGTGAGCAGCTGTTTCTCAGAAATTGCAGCTGCCCGTGAGACATCGCAAACTGCGATTTCCCATAGGCGAGCGAAACCGCGCTCGCTGGTCGGTGCTCGGCGGAGGGGGTGCGGTTGGGGGGGGTGAGGGTGGGGGCCGGCGGAGCCCTGTCACCGCTGTAATTTGGCTCCTTTGCCCTCAGATCACGCCTGCAATGTTAAGGCATTTAGAGTTACATTAAAAGGCCTTTTAAGTGCTTATCGTGTGGAGTCGTAGTTCGGTGACTGAGGAGCATGACTTCCGAAAGCTTTTGTGGACTGGCAGCGTGGAGGAACACACACACACACACAACGTCACAGTCCTAAAATCGCTCTTGGTACCAAGCATAACAATTTAAATCTACAGTTTTTCTTTGGGGGGGGGGACTTCTGCATAATTGGAAGGGATCATCTCAGTTAGGGGGTTCGGTTTGAAGTGGCCAAATTGGAGCGAAAACTGGCACTAGGTTTGGGGAGGACTTGAGACGTGACTGGATAAGGAGACGGCCGTACGAGGACCGAAACGAGCGCACACCTACCTTCCTGATGGAATACTCAGACACACACACACACACACACACACACACACACACACACACACACACACACACACACACACACACACACACACACCCAGCTCCAGGTCCCTTCCCAGACACTTCATCGCAGTCCTGCTCTCATGTTCTGCCACTCTTAATAATTTAGCAGCGGAGTACCGAGAAGGCTCAATAATTGATCAACTCGATTGTATCGCGGAGGCTATGCTGCGGTCCCCCGGAGCAGAACCGTTAAGAATCGCTTTGGGTCGTCCTGGAAGGGCGGCGCTGCCAAATCAGATGGGTGAAACGGAAGGTACGGATCGGGGCGCGGAGGTGTCACGTGTCGGATTAACGAATCCCCGTTTTCCCGGCTCCCGTAACGCGGACGACGAGGAAAGGAAAACTCGGGCGGGCGGCACCGGACCGCTTCGTAAGGATCTCCTTCGGTACCACGTAGAAACCGCAGCCCAAGGATTTCGCTCTAATCCCCTTTGAGTGCGAGATTAAGCATTAATAAATCACGTACAGTAGAAGAGCTCAGCGAACCTCCTGCAGATGCCATGCGGTGTTGATTCCAGAATGACACACGTTGCCTACCGGTCCCCGCTCCCCTGCTTATGAGACCGGAGGTGGAACGCTTTCATTTTCAAGTGTTACGCGAAAGGGCTCGAGGCAGTTTGTTGGAAATAATTAATGCAGGCCGCAGGAGCACTCGAATGAAGACGGATCCTCTGTTTGCTTTGCACCTGCTCTGCTCTCCGCAGAATCCTATGGTAACAACGGCGATCGTGATCGATTCTTCAACGCGTTGCTGTCATCCCTCCTGGCCCGGCGACCAAATCCCGTATCTTGTTTGCGGTCTTGGTTGCCGGGAAACGGGATGCACACGTCGGCAAAGTAAGGCGATGCTGCGATTCCGTGTCTCAAAGGGGTGTGCGATCGTCAGTAGACTGAGAATCACCTTGACGTCCTGCGCTTCGCCACATCACTGGGCTGAGCTCTTTCGGCCCGAATGTTTACGATGACGGGCGCTAGGACGATATTGAATAGCTAATTTAATGTTCCAGCAGGACTGATATATGTCCAGTGCAAAATACCGTGAGCAGCTCCATGTAAAAATATCAGCCTGGGCTTTATTGGACTGGAAGCTGGCTTGAACCCAGGGTCTCAAGGACGGTGCCGCTGTGGATCCAAGAGCTCGAACAGGATGCCAAGAATAACACCACTTGTGGTTATCTGGTGCTCTGAGATGGCTTAGAGCCACACGATACCTCCCGAATCCAGGACCGCAACAGCTGTAAGGTGTCTGAGAAGATGTGTGGTACCTCACAACCATAAAATCCTCTTTCGCTAGCTGACACCTTGTGTCTTTACATTTGTTCTTTGAGCAGACACTTCTCCAAAACAATTTACAGTTGCAATTATTAAGCAGTGCTTAGCGGACGCCTTTATCGGGGGTGACTTACAGTGCTAGATTCACTACAGTAAACCCCCTATAATCATCATCTGCAAGTGAGATCAGCGTAATGGTAGATTCTCGACTTCATCCAAACGTCACGTTTGGATTGTGGGAAGAAACTGGAAAAGTAGATTTTTTTTTTTTCATGTAAAAATAAGAGGATTGATTTAGATGCTGGGTTTCAGGGTCCAGCAGTGGTCTTTCTGCTAGGATTTGAACTCCCAACTTGTAAACCTGGTGCCTTCACCGCTGCAGCACTTGCTGTCCGAGGGTTACGAAGGTGACGACGGATGTTTCGGATCAGCCCTTGTAGGTAATGGTCATCCATTTGTGTCTCGCGGCACTCGACTTTGGCCTTGCTGGGCACGTGCGCTCGGTCACGGCGGTCACTGTGTCTCCAGGCCAAATGAGAGAACCCCGATCAAGGGTTCCAACGGCGTCTCCTGCGAAAGGGTAGCTTATCTGCAATCATTTATGTAAACAGGAGCAGCCGTTTGGTGGCTTATCGATTTGATATTGTTTTCAATAGGTCCGGAGAGAGATCAAAATTCCTTCGCTGATTTTCGAGAAGTTTGCGTCTCTGCGGAAATACGTCGGCCGTTATTGCTCCGTTCGGAACGGCCTCTTAAAGATGCGATCGACGAAACTCGGAGCAGGCCAGGTTCGACGCTTCGAGTCGCCTCTATCAGCTGAGCGCAATTTCGAAAAAAAGCCCTTCTTGAGCGATGAATGTCGCGGGGCCTGTTGCCGTGGCGCCGCTCTTGACCGGCGAGAGGCCCCGAGGTGTGTTTTCAGCAGAGCAGATAGAAGCCCATGTTTTTGCAAACAGCCCCCAACACTTGGGTAATGAGACAGCCTTTCCCAGGGGAAATAAGCGGGTCGGTCTATGGCAGATGCCGTCTGTTCTTTATGGCGGACTGGTACGGGGGGAGCCGAACCGTCAGCGACAGGTTCATTCCGGCGAAGCTGCTGGCCGCAGGGAAGTGCACGAGCGAGCGAGCGAGTGAGCGACATCTTGCAGCCTCACCGGTGATATCTCTCTCTCTCTCTCCACTCTTTCCATTCGTTCGCCCTTCCTGCCAACTGTAGACGATGGGAAAGTTCTGCGGAATCGATTTTTCCAGAATGCCAGTACGCAGGTGGAAATGCGAAACAGATTTCCTCCCTCTGTCCCTCCCCAGCATGGGTTACAGTGCAGCCATTCAACATTTATTCACGCATAAAACGCATAAAAGCGATTTAATATTCATGTGGCCCCTCACACAGAAGCATGTTGTTTAGACGCGATGTCAGCGAAGCGTTTCATCATATCGACAAAAACCCTTCTGTTTATTAAATACGTAATCATTGGTACCATTTTCACCCCCCCCCCCCCCCCCCCCCCCCCGATGGCAACTATTGTGAATTGTTTTGCACAGTTGGAGCTTTCAGAGCAGGTTTGTCCTCTTTGGTTAGTTTGTGCTCGGAGACAGAATCTTTTCATGAAAAAGTGTAATATGGATGAATGGAGTATTTTGTGCCCTGATGGGTGCTACGGTGGGTGTGTCAGTCCGCGTTATTCTGCACCACCCCCCCTCCGGCTGTCTGGACGGCAGGGGAGTTGCCGCTGGACAGATGCGCCGGCGCCCCTTTAACTAATGTAAGGTCGTCCGCCAACGTGAATATTTTTTAAACTTGAGTCACAGTTTGAGATCTGAAAATACGCAAGGGATTCTGTTCTAAATTCAAATCAAATAGTTCTGTTTGCCCTTTAAAGGGCTTGTGGGGAAGGATGGAAACATTTGCTCGGGTTGTGATTTCAGCTGTGCGTGTGAGTGCGCGCGTGCACAAGAGGACTGGTGTTTGCTGCCTGGGAAGTTATAACAGCAGCTTTGTTCTGCACCTCAGTCGGCCTTCTGTGCGTTGTGGGAGCCGCACGAAAAAAGAGCTGTTTGTCTGTCATGACCTTCAGAGATGGAGCAGGGAGCGAGTGTGTGTCTGAGTGTGTGTGTCTCTGACTGATCGCTCATCGTCTCTTCTCTAAATCCCTCCAAACTGTCAGCTGTCATAGTCCCAGGGATCTTCGCGCCTCGACATTGTCGCTCATTTGCCCGTTCGTCAATCTTCGGAGGCTCCGACAGCCTCGGTGTGAGCGGAAGGTCCAAAGGAAGGTGACACGCCCTTTGCAGGAGACAAGCCTCACTGCTTCCCACGATCTCGAGATGAGGCTTCTCTGATACTCGGAGAACCGGCGATGGTCGGAAACCAGTCGGGAATCTCTGTGGGGGGAACTCTAGACACCCAGCATGTTTTGCTTCCCTTTGTTTTCACTGATCTGTTGAGACTGACTCTCATCCAGGGTGACGTACACATCAGCAGAGCACAAAACATGATTCTTCAATGCGGAAGCAAAATGAGGGTGATGGAGAAAGAGGATCTGTTCACGACGCTTGGGCTTCTGCCGAATCGTAATCCAGAGTGACGATCAAGGATCTGCTAAAAGTAAAAAAAAAAAAAAAAAATCTCAACAAATTTCATTGCATCTTTAGGACAACCCTACCGATATGAAGAGATCCTTTACATTCATTTGCCCAGCTGTTACCAAGGTACAAGCTGCCCAACTGTATAAATGGCTAAATCACTGCAAGGAGCTTAACATTGTGAGATTCTTTGGAGAAGAGCATCAGCTAAATTAAAGAATGTAAATGTCAGGTGAGTTAGTATTACATTTCTATACTAAATTAACTGCAGTGATTTACCATGTTGGGGGCGCAGTGGGTTGGACCACAGTCCTCCTCTCTAGTGGGTCTGGGGTTCGAGTCCTGCTTGGGGTGCCTTGCGACGGACTGGCGTCCCGTCCTTGGTGCGTCCCCTCCTCCTCCAGCCTTACGCCCTGTGTTGCCGGGTTAGGCTCCGGTTCCCCATGACCCCGTATGGGACAAGCGGTTCTGGAAATGTGAAATTTACCATGTTATACAGAAAAGTCATTTTTTCTGAGTCAGTTCAGGGTAAATACTTTGCATCTGGGTGTTACAGCAGGAGGTTGGATTTGAACCTTGTTCTTTTGTCTGCAAGGTAGCAGCTTTAACCACTGCACCACCTACTGCCTCTGAGCAGTTGCACATGCTGGTTGTACAAGGCAGACAGGCCCAATTTGAAGGAGTGAGTAATATAAAGATGATGGATGATGACTATATGGTTTACTCATCCATTTACTGGAGGGGATGAGACATGAGGATGATGGGATCTGTGGACAGAAAGACAGAAGAAATGTTTGCAGCCCTCCAGACCCTCAGCGGGAGACTTCAGGATTGAAGGAACCACAGGGGGAGTTAGCAGGAAGGAAAAGGCAGGGAGGATGGGAGGGAACTGACAGGTAAACCCCCCAGGGTACCCGGGCGCTGTATGTTATTCACCATATCTAGGCGGACAGGGCGCTTCAGGGATGCGGTAAGGGGCCGTGTGCCTGCAGTCAGCACCGCAGTCTTGGTGCCAGGGGAACGTATTAGCAAACGTTGTCAGGGGAACCCATTAGGCGCACCGTCAGGGGAGCGCATTAACATTATGTTGTCACGTCACACCTGGCTCTGCGCTATAGCGGCATCAGGTCTCAGAGGGCTTTCTGCGAGCCTGTTTGTTTTGCACCACTGTGTGTGTGTGTGTGTGTGTGTGTGTGTGTGTGTCTGTGTGTGTGTGTGTGTGTCCAGGCAAGGCCCTGCTTTCTGGAAAGGCCGCAGCCTGACACCACCTCCCCATGCCTGTGAGGTAGCTGCCACCCATCCCAAGGGCCACATTGTCAAACGGTGGTACACAATCCCAGCTCTGTCAGTGCCCCCCGGTCGCATTACTCATGGGCAGCAGGGCACAACAGCTGGGTAGTGGGATGAGGTAGAGGAACGAGAAAGGGAGGGTAGCATGCAGGGCAGTAGGAAACTGGACCTACGGTCCCCAGACAGGAAGTGTGTGGGTTGAGGATGAGGGAGTGACAGCTGACCACTAGGGTGAACGACTAAATGGGAAAGAGGCAAACCGGGAGTGCCGTGTTATGTCATTAATTTGCTTTGCAGATTCTCTTGTCCAGAATGATTTACATGAAATGGAGCAGGAAATTTACATAGATCTGGAGAAGTACTAGTGGTGTCATGTCTAAGTTGAACCCTGCTTCATGCACTCTGCTTCCAGGATAAGCTCTGGACCATTGTGACACCGCACTGGGGAAGCAGCTGTTGATACTGAATGGATAATATGAGTACTGGATGTTTGTCGTCACGGAATAAGTATATGCTATATAGTGCCATGATGTTGATTCTCACGAGTTTGAACCTGCAACCTACTGCTGCTAGATCTAGTACTCGAGCACTCAACCATGCTGAGCCAAGGGACACCCTTCCCCTAACCACATATTAGAATCCACCCCAGAATAACTCTCACACTTTCCCCACTAAGTACTTTGTATGATCTCTCAGTTGCACTCATTTGCACTTTCAAGGGGAGATGGAAACATAAACAAAACATGAGTAATGCCTTAGCAGCGCCTTTGATTCTTCTTCGTGTTTCAAATTGGTATAGTTATTTGGGGAATTGGCATTCTCATCATGTAATATTTCTAAATAATGAAATATTCTGCCATATCCTCAATAGCTTGCATTTTGAAGGCACGTAGAGGAAACATTTAGCTGTTAGACTGAATGAACACATGGTTACAATAAATAGTCTTGTCAGATTCATGTGCAATCATGTTATTAATATGGATTTTAAAACTGGAAGCAGCATTGTAATCATACAGCCTTGAACTATAAATGTTGAAACTCCGAAGGTATCTTCCCCTTGTACCCTTTTGTAGGGTACAAAACCTGAACTCAGAAGTGGACATCATTCATGGGCCAATGGAACCAAATTTTTTTAAATTTGGTTAATCTAAAAGGGGGTCGCATTGGTGCAGCTGGCTTGGCCAGGTCCTGTTCTCTGGTGGGTCTGGGGTTCAAGTCTTGCTTAGGGTGCCTTATGGCAGGCTGGCGTCCTGTCCAGGGTGTGTCCCCTCCAGCCTTGCACTGTGTTGCCGGGTTAGGCTCCGGTTTGCTGCGACCCCACTTGGGACAAGTGGTTTCAGTCAATGTGTGTGGTTCTATTTGTTAGACACAGAGCGGATGAGAACATGAGTTGTGCCTCTTTTGTTCCCTCCATCCAGTGTGGAGGTGGCAGTGTAATGCTGTGGGGTTGCTTTGCCAAGTCTATGGTGATCTCAACCAGCAAGGTAGTCATAACATCCTTCAGAGACATGCATTCCATTTGGTTAGGGCTAGCTGAGCAGTCCTTCATTCTTCAGCAAGATACCGACCCAAAACACACCCCAGAGCTGTCTAAGAACTGACCAGGACATGAAACAAAATTGATGGGGGGAAAAAAAAAAACGGTTGTCAAAGCGTCCTCAAACGTTTCGCTGCTGTTGTAGGTACTTGCAGTTTTCTGAGATGGGTTGTTTTTTCATAGGGCACCACGTGATTTACCCGTAGTGTGTAAAGAAAGCCGCAGGGCGTGAGAGGATGTTTCGGATGGTCACATCCAATAATGTGTTACACAGAATAAAGTCTGAAACGAATATCTGTGGAAAAAAAATTATATTTCTATATTGTACTTCCAAGAGTCAACAGCCCTAACAGTATAATACCAGGTGGGAAATTGAAATGCTTATTTAATTTCAGAACCGGTTGCTTGTATGCTATTTGTTGCTTGGATTGTTTAAAGGTTTTGTCTTGCGGTTGTTTGTCCTGTGGTTCTTCCATTAGGCTCCAGCTGCATTCCGTCTTCTCTTTATTGTACTAAGTGGAAGTTTTCTTTGTCTCTGGAAAACCCAGCAGTTTGTTCCAGATTACAGCTCAGACGCACGTTCTCGGTGGGGAAGCGTCCAGGCCGGTCTGCCAGAAAAATAGATGATAAAGAGGTAAAGAACAGGTGCCGAGAAATTACATTTACGAGGAACGTCAGTGGATAAACCTGAACCCCTATGAAGTCCTCAAATGCCATCAGTAAATTGCAGATGGGAAGATCTCGGCCTTCTTTCATCTCTTTGAAAGGCCAGCCGGAAATGTCCTAGTAATTAGCTAATGCGGTGTGCCATTACGTAGAAAGCCCGACGTCTTTGTCACATGCAGAATAAAAAAAGGCAAAAATTATTTTATGCATTTTAGCAGTTGATTATGCAGCACAAACACTTCAGGAAGTAATGAAATACACATTATGGTTGTGAGGTGCTTCTTAAAAAAACCATCCTACGGTTGCTAAGGTAGATGAAAAGACTGATGTATTCAAAACGTTGGATTATTTATTTATTTTTGTGTTTCAGAAAAGAGCACAGGCTTTTCTAGTATCTTCTAAGAAATGACAAGAAAATTAAGGCATGCGCACGCCTTCTGATGTGAATGCAAATGTTTGGGTTGCTTTCTGCAGCACCTGTTCTGTGGTTCAGGGCTTGATTTGGGTTTTAAATGTGTTGGAAGGGTTTAGAGATGTGACAAAGTAAAAAATGCAGTAAACCTAGCAGGAAAAAATTTTAGTAGTGGAATATCGAATAAATTTGTTGCTGCGGTACAAGGCTGTAGGCCTTGACCGTGTCGTACGTAAATAGCGCGCAATTTCTTCCCGGTGATATGTGTTTGGTGAAGCACTACTCTAGCCCTGGTGGGCTAAAGTACTCTGTGAACAAAAGGAAAAAATACAATCATGTTTGACTGTGAGCAATTGTAAAACCATTTAGTGAGTGTGAGGGAGAAACCGCTAAGGGCGGTTCAAGGTGCGAGTAGAGACTTGGGTAAAGGACACAGACATGGGTGGATGGCACAGACTTGGCTAATGGACGCATAGGCTACTTGAGCTGTGGACATAGGTTTGCACTGAAGACAAAGACTAATCAAAGGGCTAAGACTTGAGCTGAGGGCAGACACTTGGGTGAAGGACACATGCTGGGGTCGAGGACAAAGGGTTGTACTGAAGGCAAAGATGTGGGTGAAGGACTTGGGTTGGGGACACATATTTGAATGAAACACATGGCCGTGATGTCAACCAAATGCAACCAAACCTTTCAAGTGTCAGGTGCCGGGCTCGGTCGGGTCCCGCTCCTTGGTGGGTCTGGGCCTCGAGTCCCATTTGGGGTGCCCTGCGACGGATTGGCGTCCGCCCTGGTTGTGCCTTCCCCGTGCCACCGGGCCAGGCCCCAGCTCACCGTGACCCTGCTGGGGACAAGCTGTTTCAGCTAGTGTGTGTGTGTGTGTGTGTTTAGTCACACAGATACAGATGCTTCTCGACTTACAATTTTTCGACTACGATGGTGAGCTGGCGATAGGCATTCGGTAGAAACCGTACTTCGAATTTTTTTTTTTTCCTCGGGCAACCGATATGCAGTGCGATACTCTTTCGCGATGCTGGGCAACGGCAGCGATCCGCATCTCCCAGACTACCACACAGTCGCTATGCAGATACCCCCCTCTATCTACGATGTGTTTTGTGCACCCATAATGTCACAGAAATGCCCATCCGTGTCTCCTGCTACCGGCGGGAAGAAGAAGAGGAAGGCAATTTCCCTTGAGGAGAAACTCAAGATAATTGCCCAGCATGCAGGCGGCAAGGCTGTAATGGCCATCGCACGTGTGCTAGGCTATGATGTTCAGTAGGTGTATTGCATGCATTTTCTACTTACGATATTTTCGACTTATGATGGGTTTCGCGGAACGTAACCCCTTCGTAAGTCGGGGACCACCTTTACACACAGTGTTGCTTGAAAGTATGTGAACCCCTTGCGTGCCTTAGTTTTACCACAAAATGGTTATTTAGTGACAATCGGTCTTTCTCGTGCGACACAATAGACGTAAAGACCAGTTCCATATGTTGCTTTAGAAGAAATTGTGTGTGTAGGAGAAACGCGCAAGTAGTGCAGGTGCAAAAATAAGTAAAGCCCGAGTTGCATTGGGTAAACCAAGTAAGTGGCATCATAATCATCTACTAATTTTTTGTGTCTATTTTTAGATTTTGTTTGTTTTAATATTTTATGCAAGATTAATGACCATCCCTGTAGGGTTCACCTACTTTCAAACGCCACTTATACATGTATATATGATGCTCTTACATAAGGGAAGAAAAGAATTTTTCTTAATAACAGGAGAGGAACCAAAGATTTTTGGCGAAGGCCTGTTGCGGCCTCTCTGAAATCCTACGAGTGAGTAACGCCTCGGCACAGGGATGCGTGTTTGCTTTTTCTTCTATGTATTTTGGCAGCGCTTTCCATGGCTTCTGCGTACGCGTGTTTAACGTTGCATAAAATGGTTTTTGATAATGCGCTTGCTCCTCTCTCGGAAACTCAGCTGGAACTCAGTTCTGCGTGTATGGCAAAACTGCAGCCCGAACGAGCTTCACAATGGACTTTCGATTTAACGGATCGATATCCGTCTCCGACTAAAGCAGCCTAATTCGTTCGTTGCGTGATGAAATATGACAAGGAAAATAAAAACGGGCAGGTTTCAGCTCGGAATCAAAACACCTTAAGTCTCTAATGTTGCGTGTGCATCAGTCATTTCTGGAGGTTGCCGTCACCTTGGTTGTTGCGCGAGCGCGAGCGCGTGTGTGTGTGTGTGTGTGTGTGTGTGTGTGTGTGTGTTAGCCTTAGATGTGTCAGATCCGCTATTGAAGGTTTACGTTTTTTTAATTTGTGTGTTTATCTTTCACCGTTATCTCTGTTTTGTCTCCGCGCAGTGGGTGTTGGCGTTTGAGATCTTCATCCCCCTGGTCCTCTTCTTCATCCTTCTGGGTTTGAGGCAGAAGAAGCCCGCCATCCCCGTGAAGGAAGGTAGGGCGGTCGAACCGGGTCGGGATGCGCTCGAATGCCGGAAGTACTCGGCCTTTTGGGGACAGGACTGGAGACATCATGATGGACGGAAGGTTGTCCTGAGTTGTCCATAAAGCCCTACTCAGGAACCCCGCTCCTCCTGGTTTTTGCTCCCCGTCGGCTCCCGGGCAGAAGGATCGCGTCCACGGCGGTCCGTAGAAACCAGCGCTTTCACATCCCACCGGTGACATTGTTCCTCCACCCCCCTTGCAGCACAATAAAGGGGGGGCGGATGCAATGAGTCCAAAATTGTCTTATCAAAAGGGTGGGAAACATCTCAAGGTTGAATGTAGACAGGGATATGAGAATGGAAAGGTCCACGGTCATCATACCCTTAGCTCACCTTAGTTACACCTCCAGTGCTACATCTCGGAAAGCGTATCGGAAATTAAGTGTCAAATTAACTGCATTTTGTTCGTTTTACCTTGTTACGCCTTGATGTAGCGGTATGTCCAGTGTAAAATACGTCCACTGTAACTCTGCGTATTTTCCTAACATGAGAACACGAAGGAAACAATCACACTGTTTTACCACAGCTTTGCAAATCTGTCGCTCAAGGACTGATTGCGAAGTGTGTGTGTATTTATGTGTGTGTGTATATACAGCACTGCTTGAAAGTATGTGAATCCTATAGGGATGGTCATTATTCCTGTATGAAATATTAAAATAAACCTGTAAATATGAATCTTAAATGTATAAAATTAAAGAATGATTGATTTACACTCCTGATTCTACCTACCTACTTGGTTCAACCAATATAACTTGGGCTTGACTTATTTTCACACCTGCGTTACTGTGTTTTTACTACACGCACACAGTTTCCTCTAAAGCAACATATGGGACTGGTCATCACACATCTATTGCGTCACATGGGAAACACTGATCCTCATTAAATAACCATTTTTGTGGTAAAACTAAGGGACACAAGGGGTTCGCATACTTTCAAGCAAAGTGTGTGTGTGTGTGTGTGTGTGTGTGTGTGTGTGTGTGTGTGTGTGTGTGTCAGATGAGCACTGCCTGTCATGCTTGTTAGTTACCATACTTGCTGTAGTTTGTTGTAGTTAAACTGGATCATTTTTTAGTTTTCATTTCTCATTTTTCCTGTGTTTATCTTGTTTTGAATATGGAAACGAATCATCCCATTTTCTTTTGTTCCTTCTCCTCTGGTTTTTTCCCCGTCCTTTTCTTTCTCTCGTTTCCTCCTCCTTTCTTTTCTTCCCTTCCCCACTTTTTCGCTCCAACACTGCATGACGCACCAGTCTGTAAGTTACTCCAACGCCGCTCTCGTTTTCAGTCCTTTCTTTTCCTCGCCGTGTTCGTTTCCACCCAAGATAACCGTGCGCCGCAGCTCTCCTTGCCTAGAGTTACCGCGTCTGGGTGTCTGTTTTACGTCCACGTGCCCCACCCTGCCTGTGCTTCCACGTTTGTGCCACTGGTGTGTCCCCCACGCCTCCTTACCCCACTTTACAACCTCTGGGTTGACTGCTGGGGTCACATGTAGTAAAACGAAACAGACCGAACAAAGAAGTCACATCAGATGTGAGGAGACGCTCAAACACACACAGGTGTGTGATGTGCCTGTCTCGCAGGAAGAGGTAAACCCCTCGATCGTTCTAACAATTGTCAGTAAAGACTTTACCAGTGCAGGGTCGTGGTGGTCCGGAGCCTATCCTGGAAGCATGGGGCATGAGTTTGGCTACACAGCGTACGGGAGGTCTTCTGTCACGGGGCAACCGCTCACGCTCGTTCACTCACACATGCTACACGCAATTTAGCGTCAACAGTCCCTGTGGAACACCTCTTTGGACTGTGGGAGGAAACCAGAGCACCTGAAGGAAACCCAAACGTATTCTTGGTAAAAGTGCAAACTCCACGTGAACGGAGTTAGACTCAAACCCAAAGCCCAGGAGCTGTGAGACATCGGTGTCGCCCTCTACGCTGGAAAGAATGGTTGTGGAAAGTTTTCGTTGATGGTCCAGTATGGTTCCCCTCACAGGTGGTACAATGACTCAGCGTTAGCAGACATGACTCGTTATGTCAGCAATATAATTACGAACTATTATATGTCATTATATGAGGCTCGCGGGACCGTGGGTCTTCTTTTAGTGATATTAAGCACATATTCCTGCTGTTGGCTAACCCAGTACCACGCTCAACTCCCCCGCCCCCCTGCCACCATGCCCACATACCAGCGCCACCACCCCCCCTGCAGGACTGACATGCTACTGACCGACTGACACTCTGATCCACCGTCCTACTGGTTCGCTGATCCACTTAACTATCGATTTGCCCTCCGAAGATCTAATGCTGTTTTATCCTCAGCTTTCGGGACAGAGGGTGAGCAGATGTCACCAGCGAGCGTATTAGATATGAAGATGCGGGATATGAAACAGGCGCCTGTCAGAGTAACGCGATTTGTGTTAAACGGCCCGGTTTGATGCCCGATGCGGAGCGGCAGCGTCTCGGCTCGGCCGCCGCTCTCTTAACGGTGCTCGGCGAAGGCCAGAACTCGGCTGTTCCGTGCACTATCCGTGTTTGGGGACTAAGGGCGACTCTTTCGATAGGTTATGAGTCGCATCCCTTCAATTGCCCGGCCAGCCCCCTTTGGGTTTTCTCCTTGTCGTGCCTGAAGAATCACACTTTTACTGCACCTTCGCTCTGGTACGTCTGCCTGAAAAAGGCACGAGCCGAGGGAGTGAAATGGTAAATATACCGTAAATACGTGTAAATGAGCAATTAACGAAACACTGTTTTCGCCCAGAAGGCAGGATTTGGAATGAACGTCGCTTTGGACAAAAGCGTCTGCTAAATGAATAAACGTATTTCGCAATTTCTACGCATTGAGGACCGGCGCTCAAACACGAGCAGCAGTTAGGGTTCTGACACCTGCCGAAACTCCCATGATGCTTTGGGGTCGCGGTGAGGGAGATGCTGACATCTGTGACCTTCTCTGACTCCTCTGTGATTTGTGATGGGTGTCCCTTCTCTCTCTCTCTCTCTCTCTCTCTCTCTCTCTCTGCCTCTTCGGATTTGGGTTTTATATCCTAACTGAAACCCCCTCTCTCTGTTCCACCTCTGTACTCCCTTTTTACCGGATCCCTCCTCTCCTCTTACCATCTTTTTTCCATTCTCCCAACTTCTGCCGCACACATGCTCCACTGCTCTCTATTTTTGTTTATTTACATTCTTCCTTCTCACCTTCGACTTGTCCCGCATCTCCTCTTTCACCATCCATCCGTCTCCCCCCCCCACCCTCGGTGCTCTGTCTCCTTCTGTCTCTTTCCCCCTCGCCCACCTTCCTGCCCCCATCCCCACACCCCTCCCCGCAGCGTTCTACAGCGCGGCGCCCCTCACTTCTGCTGGGATCATTCCCATCATGCAGTCGCTGTGTCCTGACGGCCAGCGGGACGAATTTGGCTTCCTGCAGTACAAGAACTCCACGTGAGTCTGTCCCGTGTGGCTGTGTAACAGGAACCATCCATGTAACCAGTGTTTCTATCTATCTATCTATCTATCTATCTATCTATCTATCTATCTATCTATCTATCTATCTATCTGTGTTTATGCATCTGTGTTAGACTTTCATTGTACACTTAGAAGTACGTACAGATGTAGATATAGGGGTCTGTGGATAGTGTAATAGCTGGAGCCACTCGAAGGCTCCGGGTTCGAATCCAGCTTTTGCTGCAGTGGCCTTGATCAAGGCGCTTACCCTGAAGTGATACAGTGGAAATTACCCAGGTGTATAAAGCGGTAAATCATTGTAAGGGCCTTAGTGTACAAACCTAACGTTGGAGAAAATCACTAAGTCAGAAAAATATAGAACTTGTTTTTTTTGTTGTTGTGACATTGAAATACTTTCTCAGTATCAAGGGAAATATTATGATGGGCAAACTAGAGATTGTGATATAAAAAGTGTGTGTGTGTGTGTGTGTGTGTGTGTGTGTGTGTGTGTGTGTGTGTGTGTGTAATGATGAGGAGAAGCGGCTGTATTATTGTCGTGTTGCGTGTCTCATTCAGCTCTCCCTTACCTCCCTGATGGACCCTGTGTGTCCCTCTCTGTCCCCCTCATTAGCGTGACCCAGCTCCTGGAGCGGATCGGCGAGGTGGTTGAGCAGAACCACCTGTTCACTGCCGACCGGCCCGGACTTGGGGAGGAGCTGGAATCCCTGCAGCGACATCTGGAGAGTCTGAGCACGTCGCCGGGCCCGCTGGATCCCCGCTTCAACGCTAGCCGTGGTGAGGCCAAGTCTCTGCGTGCGTGCGTGTGTGTGTGTGTACATGCTGGATTTGAGCATTACTACTGTGTATTACCACTGCTTTTAGAAAAACAGCCTATCAAGCCATCATTTACGTTTCTGCACCTAGCTGATGCATTTGCCCAAAGCAACTTGGAATATTATACTCTGTTATTGAATGATTTATTCATAGCGCTGGGTGAATTTTACTGTATCGATTTGGGTTAAGCGCCGTGATCCGTAACTACTGCAGCAGGAAGTGGGATTCGAACCCAGGTCCTTTGATTACGAGCTTGACAACTCTAACTGCAGCACTCCCCGCTGCTCCGCTGAGGGTTTTTAAAGTCTGAATATTATTTCATATCACCAATCCATATTTTCCTTGTGCATCAATAAGTGGTGCATAAATAAGAGCAGGATGAATATGATGTGCAGGTGGGATGATGTGGATGAGTATAGCAGCGCACTGTAGTAACCAGCCCACTCCCTATGGGCGCTGTCAAGGAACCCCCCCCCCCCCCAATCCCCCAGACACACACACACACACACACACACACACACACACACACACACACACACACACACACACACACAGAGAGCCAGCTTTGGTGGACCAGGTGTGCCCGTCCAGGGCGACAAAAGGGGAGTTGGGAGGGACGACCCGCGGCCACCCAGCTGCCCCGACACGCAACACTCAGCTGAATTTTCGCCTGGTCTTGGTTCAAGTCAGTCAGCAGGGTTTATTTTTAACTCCAGCTGCAGCACCTCTGCTTGGAAGATTGTTTTTCTCCACCACGATGCATTAGAATTCAGAAATCAGCAGATTAAGGACTAAAGAGCAGTTTAAGAAGCTCATTCTTTGGGGAAACAAGGGCAACAAACCGCAAGAGTGGAGGACCGGTCGTTGTATTTTTCATCACTGAACGCAGCGGGCGTAATGATCATAGTTTCCTGCATTCGGCTGAAAGACCCAGGTTCGAATCCCACTTCCTGCCGTAGCACCCCGATCAAGGTACACGCCCTGGAATAATAGCGTAAAAACTCTCGAGCTGCATAAACGGGTAAAACGTTGTAAGTAGTTTTAGTGAACGTTCTGATCTAAAAATTGAGCTGAATAAATGAAGAGGAAAACGTGAGCTGACAAACAGAAATTTCATCGCATGTTGTAGGTAAACGATGAATAATTAATATATTTATTATGGAGTAATTAAACCCCGGAACTGAGTGGTTTAAAAGCGAAAAAGCAGACTGTAAGTCCCTGTGTGTGTGTGTGTGTGTGTGTGTGTTGCTTATTACCCCCTGACCCTCCCAGGGTTCACGCTGGGCAGTGTGCTGAGGAACCAGTCCACATTCCAGCAGTTCCTGCTCAGAAACCTGTCGCTGTCCAACGACACGGCCGGTCTCCTGCTCTCGTCCCCCGTCAACCTCAAGGAGGTCGGTCCCGCCGCCACCAGGGAAGCGGCCCCTAAGTAGCACTTTTACGCTCCAACACCCTGCTCCCTGCTGCTCCCCCCCCCCCCAACCCCCACCTCGAACCCTCTCTTTCTTTTCTATTATAATTAATTAACAGCACTTAAACACAGCAGCACAGAGAGACTCGGTGCACCAACTGACTGCACATACATCTGCATATAGAGCTGCTGGACAGTGTGTGAACCCTCCAGGGGTGGTCTTTATTCTTGTATAAAATATTAAAATAAACTTGAAAAATTGAAATCTTGAATCTTAAAATAGATGTATAAAAGGAATAAATGATTATGATTTAGGGGGTGCGGTGGCGCAGTGGGTTGGACCACAGTCCTGCTCTTCGGTGGGTCTGGGGTTCAAGTCCCGCTTGGGGTGCCTTGTGACGGACTGGCGTCCCGTCCTGGGTGTGTTCCCTCCAGCCTTGCGCCCTGAGTTGCCGGGTTAGGCTCCGGTTCCCCGTGACCCCATATGGGACAAGCGGTTCTGTAAATGTGTGTGTGTGTGTGTGTGTGTGTGATTATGATTTACACCCCTGATTCCGCTTACCTACTTGGTTTACCCAGTGCAACTTGGGCTTTACTTATTTCTACACCTGCACTACTACCGTGTTTCTACCACACACACGATTTCCTCTGAACAGCACATGGAACGGGTCTTGACACACCTATTATGTCACATGAGAAAGGCTGATTCTCATTAAATTACCATTTTGTGGTAAAACTAAGGAACTGCAGCACTGTATATATATAATATATGGGTGTGGCAAGTGAAATTTAACTCAGCTTTCCAAAAAATGTGGTTAATCACAGTTCATTCATGATTTAACAAGGGGGGCAATTACTTTTTCACATAGGGCCAGGTAGGTTTGGACAGGTTTTTTTCCCTTAATAAATTAAATTATCATTTAAAAACTGCATTTTGTATTTACTCGGGTTATCTCTGTGTAATATTAAAATTTGTTTGATGATCACAATCATTTAACTGTGACAAATATGGAAGGAAAAAAATCAGGAAGGGGGCGAATTCTTTTTCACAGCACTGTAAAACAAGGATGAAAGGGTACAATACGTCCCAGATGCGATCATATAGCGCTAAGGTGTTCCAGAATGGGCTCCAGACCTTCTAGAATTAATTTGAATTATCATGCAGCTCAAATGCGAGGCCCTCTCTTCCTGTCCTCCTCTCAACATCCCACCATCCCACACCCTGCCGTGCCGACGCGCCGTTCTTCCAACCCGCTTCCTTTCCGCGGCGCTCTCGCAGCACATCCTTTCCCATCGACCCATCGGTTCCGTCCGTTGTTCTCGGTACATTATTCTGCCACGCTAACAGTGCGTAAGGGACTCTCTCCTTTTGACAGGTGTATAACCTCATTTTTGGCTCGTTTCCTGGAGCGAGAGCCGACGGCCAGGGGTCCAGCGAGGGTACCAGTGATGCCTATGGCCCAGGCGAGAAAGCACTTAAGATAGAGGTATAACCTTAATTATAGTCATCATGATGGTTGACTGATGTTATTGGTTCCAGTTTGTATATTTTCTTTAGTATTATTATACTCCTGTCATACTGGTACTAGTTCCAGCCCTTACACAGGCAATTTTTCTTCATTAATAGTGATTTCGACCTCTAACCCAATACATAGGATACGTGATATTGAAATTATATAATAAAAAATTATACTTTTTTAATTGAATTCCTGATTACCTGTATATACTGTACATACCTTCACACTAACTGACCCTGTATGCGACATATGAACCAGGGATCTATATAAAAATGTACAATAATTGATCCAGTATATGACATATATACAGGCTTCCCATATAAGGCCTTTGCACATATGCAGCTACGCATGGTGATATATATGGCATTAATATATTGATGGTATTTGTATATTCATACATGCTATAGAGCTCCGTACGCAGTGACCCTCCGTGCTGCTGATCCACCATCGGTGTGTCGTTGTTTGTCAAACCTGCTTCAGGACCAGCTTCTAGAAGGCTGGCGCAGCCTGGAAGGAGGTCTGATCCACAAAGCCCTGCGAGACCCCACCAAGGCGGCCCACAGGCGAAGCCTGCTCAAGCTCATGTCCCAGGCTCTGGGTCTCGCCGCAGGAGGTGCAGGCAAACCCTACGACCCCCAGGGACTGCGCGACGTGGAGGTTCGTCCCCCCAGATCGGGCTCGTGTCCCGTTTTTTTGCTCTTCTGCAAGGGCATCCTTGTGTTTCTACACCCGAGTTGCCCTCTGGTGTTAAGCATCACGTTGCGTTTTCGTTGGCGTCCCTCAACGTCCAGGGTGTCCTGCTGACTAGCACCATGCTGGAGCTGCTCACCTGCGGGAAGGACGAGACCGGCGAGCTGAGCAGGATCCTAATGGTGTCCGAGAAGCAGCAGTCGGCGCTGCAGGCCTATCGCAGAGCTGTGTGCGGCGGAGAGGAAGGCCAACGGGCTCAGCGCTTCGGCGAGATGAGCCAGGAGTTGAGGGACCAGATAGACACCCAGACAGTCATAGAGAAGGTAACGCGGTAGAGGGTCACCTGGGTAGGGAAACTATATCATATACAACCCTATGGAACCATAGAACCTACGACATCCTAGAAGTATAGTTTAAATCAAGTAGAGTTGGTCGTCGACTTGACGAGCTTCCGTTCCGATCACCTTGCAATTTGCAAATTCCCTTATACTGTGATATATGAATCAAATCAATTAGAATCAAATCAATAATGCAAATCGATACAAATGTAGAAAAATAATAGGAATAAAGTACAGCGTTTTCTTTTTATGCTGTTGTTTTCACCTCCTTGTTTTTTCTTTTCCGCGCCACCTGAATAGTCCCGTTTTCACCTGATAGCTATTAAATGGGATCGCGGGCGAAATGTTCTGTAGGCAAAACAGCGCTTTTGTAAATAAAACGCAAGTTCTGATAGACACACGCACTGAGTCGATAAGAAATATGGTGTTTTGCTGCAGCGCGACCTGTCAAAATTCAATTAAATGGTAGGTGGAGCGTCATTGTTACACATTACAACCAAATGTCGCGACTCAAAAGTATTATAATTATAAAGTCGATGGGAGGGCTGTTATTAGTCTGGGTTGATGTAAAATGCAAATGTCATAAGTCGAGGTCTACCTATGTTATATACGAAAGTGACCTCATTCTTTTTATTTCTCTTACGGTCATGTGTGTTATGTTGCTCTTGCTTTGTAATAAAGTTATTCATTACTGCCATTTCGCATGGTGATATATATGGTATTAATACATTGATGGTATTTGCATATTCAAATATCCGTATATTCATTTTCACAGCTGCGTCTGGAGCAGTTCAACTCCTCGGTGCTGCCTTCTCAGTCCCACCTGGGTGCTCTGCTGAAGGATCTGGCCGACGTGGAGCGGCTGCTGAGGGACGTGGACCTTCTGTCGGGTTTGGCCCGTCTCCTGCCCAAGGGGGCCTGTGCGGGTCACCAACCCCCTCCGCCGGCCAATGCCACCGCCTGGAGCTCCAATAATACCACCTGGGGGCCAAACTCCACAGACACCCCTGGGGAGGAGGGCGACGGGGCGGCGGGCAGTGAAGCAGAAGGAGAAAACCCGCGCTCACAGTTCTCTGCCTTCGTGCAGCTGTGGGCGGGTCTGCAGCCCATCCTGTGTGGGAATAACAGGTGCGAGCAGGGAGATGCTATAAGAGTGGGGTTTGGACCTATTTGGAGCTCGGATCCATCGTTCCACAACACGTTCTCCCTCTGTGCATTCAGAATCATCGAGCCGGAGGCTCTGAAGCAGGGCAACATGAGTTCCTTGGGGTTCACCAGCAAGGAGCAGCGAAACCTGGGCCTCCTGGTGCATCTCATGACTACAAATCCCAAGATCCTCTACTCTCCCATTGGTTCACAGGTTGACAAGGTCATCCAGAAGGTAAGTACGCCTTCAGATGTGCACCGACAAAACAAGTTAAAAGTTTGAGCGCAGCTGGGCAATACCTGTGTAGGAAAAACGGGACAGGAGAGCGAAAGCAAAGTAACACGCGGTGTCCTACGTCTCTGGGAACTGATGCCGAAGAGCTGGGAAGACCTGGCGCCTCATTCCCTGATCAGAATTTTTAACCAAATACCTCATTAACAAAAACCATATCCAGCAACCGTTATCGTGCGCACGTTCGTTCTTCGTGTGCCGACAGGTCCAGTTGTCCGAGAGGCAGAAGTTAAATCGAAAAAAAAGTATGTGACACAAGATCCCACATAAATTGTATGCACACACACTATCTGAAGCTGCTTGTCCCATGCGGGGTCCTGGGGAGCCAGAGCCTAATCCGGCAACACAGGGCGTGAGGCTGGAGGGGGAGGGGACACACCCAGGACGGGACACCAGGCTGTCGCACGGTACCCCAAGCGGGAATCGAACCCTAGACCCACCAGAGAGCAGGACCCAGTCAAACCCACTATGCCACCACGCCCCCCACATAAATTGTAGTAATATTGAATTTCTACAGTTAGAACAATTAAATGAGGAGGCAGAAAAGCGGTTAAGGATTTAATTAAGAAAACAAGAGGAAGTCTGTAGTGAGGTGCTTTCTACACAACAATCACACATGTCACTTAGTACAGGAAGAGTTACTTTTCCCCTGATTGCCGGTCAATGAATCATTTGATCTATTAGTCACTCTGCCCATCCATTCTCATTTCAACTCTCCCAGCTGCACACGAGCTAAATGAGCTATTGACTCCTGGCTCAGTCAGTCAGCCACATGTAGCAGGTATTGGTCACCTCACGTCAACGTAATCAGACCAGGAGGAGAAGCAGGGAAGGGTACGAAATGGTCAGGTAACGGGTGTCAGTCGGCAACCGTTTGAGTGGAAGAATAACTTTGATTCTAATGACAACGAGCATCATGTTGCCCAGTGCTTACTTTTATTTATTTAGGAGATGCTTTTCTCCAGAGAACTCTATGTAGTGTTATCAGCCCAAACACCTTATTCACCACAGTGACTTACACTGCTAGATACACTACTTACACTGGGTCACTCATCCATACATCTGTGGAACACACTCTCTCTGTCACACACACTGTGGGTGAACCTAAACAGCATGTTTTTGGGGTGTGGGAGGAAACCAGAGCACCCAGAGGAAACCCACACAGACACAGGGAGAACATTTAAACTTTAAACATCCCAAGCAGGGATCAAACCCCTGTCCTCCTGCACCCCCCAGGTGCTATGAAACAGCAGAAGTACTCGCTGCGCCACCCCGCGGCATAAGTGTTGTCTGGTCATCTGATGATCATGGTTTCAAATTCCTTTATTATGTATCTCACACTTTTTCTCCAAAGCCGCTTACAGCTCTAAGCCTCTCACACCGATTTATCACTTTACACAGCTGGGGTCATTCTTACCGGACCAGTTCAGGGTTAACTGCTTTGATCAAGGGTATTAAAGCAGGAATAGGGATCTGAACCCACAACCTTCAGATTGTACAGTAACAGCACTAACCATTTTCTGAACAGTGGGAGGACTTTCACAGCCAGTTTACCAGCTTTAATTGGCTGTAAATATTGTATCTACTCTACTGTAACTCTAGAAATACACTGCAGAGTTCACGAGAAAAGGCAGATACATTTTAGTTCATAGAAGATTTAAAGCGTCAAGCAAAGTACTATTTACCGTGAATTACTCCAGTATGAATTCCATGCTGTATGAAATGTTAAACCACGGTGAAGTCGATCTAACACTGCAAATCTCCCAGGACAAAGGTGACAGCGGAATAAAGGCTGCTTATAGTAATAAATGAGTGAGGTCAGGAGACACTAATGATGAAAAAATTAAGATGAATACTTTAATTGTCAAGTACATCGAGATTTACAATGGACTCTTACATGGTGGATGTTCATTCAAACACATTCAGCAAATGTGATAACGAGGGACAGCTGGTAGCATAGTGGCTATAGACGTTGCTTTTTGGACCCAAAGGTTGCAGGTTCGAATCCCACCTCCAGCTGTAGTAATTGTGAGCAAAGTACTTCCCCTAAATTGCCCAGCTGTATAAATGGGTAAATAACTGTAAGTAGCTTGCTTCTATTTATATCATTCAGTCATCTCGCCGATGAGAAAATCATCAATGAGATTACTGAATGATATAAATAAAATTTAAATAAATGATACTTCAGATCGGTACGGTACCCATAAATGGGTCAGCGGCTGGCATAGTAGTTTAAACCTTTGCATTGACCCAGGTTTAATTCAGCACCTTCTGTTGTACCCTAGAGCAAGGCGCTTACCATGAATTTTTCTAGTAAATAAATATAATTACCAGGCTATATAAATTGGTAAGTAGCTTAGTCTGGGGGAAAAAAGAGAAGACCTTACATTTATTTGAGCTGGACTAAAGCATCAGCTGCATAAATAAATACTGTATATCCCTTTATTGTATTTTATTGCATTTTCTGCAAACTATGTTCCTTTGAATGAGAATTCATATATAATATAATATAATATAATATAATATAATATGAGAGCCAGGTAGGATGCAGTCTGGGGGTGTTGGTGTAAGAAGCCCTGCCAGGAGCAGATGGTTCCACTTCCTGCCCCTTACACACTGCCCTTCCTGCAGGCCAACGAGACGTTTGCCTTCGTGGGGAACGTGACGCGCTACGCCCGCGTGTGGCTCAACATCTCGGCGGAGCTGCGTGCCTTCCTGGAGGAGGGAAAGCTGCACAACCGCATGACCTGGCTACAGCAGGTATCTCGCATACCCACAATGCAACAGGTCGAGGCTCCATTTGATCAAACTTGTCTCCTGTTTTTTTTTGGGGGGGTGGGGGGGCTCCATTTCGCTGTTCCGTGCTGGTTCAGCGCTCTCTGAAATTGGACTGGGAGCCGAGTTTGAACTAGATTGAATTTCTATAGTCTGCTGGGTTTGGAGCTCAACGGTAGGACAGGATGGGTTCGTGAGCCATCGCCTTCGGTACATTGAATTGAATTAACATGTCCAGCTGCTGAAATCCACTGAATCCGGTTTATTGGGAAAAACATCTGAAGAGTTGCGAGTCTGTGGATGGGACGTCTGTGTTTGGTCGTCCCCGCAGTTCACCTCGGACCTGCGCCGGCACCCCGAGCTGCTGAACGCCACGGACAGCGAGTTCGTGCGCAGCCTGCTGGAGGGGAACTTCACCCTGCCGGACACGGGCACCCTGCTGGAGCAGCTGGACACCATCGACAACGCCGCCTGCGGCTGGACGCGCTTCATGTCCAAGGTCGGGCGGGAAGAACAGACCCGGCGATTCGCTTTGAACCCGATGCCCACTTGCAGAACCGTGAAACGCAAAGTAGGATGAATGTATAGCAAGGGAGGGGGCTGCGGTGGCACAGCAGGTTTGGCCAGGTCCTGCTCTCTGATGGGCCTGGGGTTCGAATCCTGCTTGGGGTGCCTTGCAATGGACTGGTGTCCCATCGGGGGTGTGTCCCCTCCCCCTCCAGCCTTGCACCCTGTGCTGTTGGGTTAGGCTCTGGTTTGCCGGCACCCTGCTCGAGACAAGTGGTTTCAGCGTGTGTGTGTGTGTGTGTGTGTGTGTTCCTCTGTAGCAAGGAAGTGATTTAAGTGATTGATTTTTTTTTCTTTTTTAAAAAAAAAGCCCATTTGGTTGTATTTTTTGGACTACAGTTCTAAACAGAACTTGTTTATCCAGCACCATAAATTCCTTTCTGCCCCGACTGCTGCAAAACGCTGCTATAAGAGTGTGATTTACGTCGGCACACCCTTCTGTCATAATACGGCTTTCATATCTGCAGTTATTAATTTAATAAAAAAAAAAATCAGCTAGATTACGTGCAGCGAGACCAAAAACACTTAAATGAACCTTAACATAGCATTCATGTTAAATGAATGTTTTAACGTGAAATTTTGATGCTATCTGTAAGAATGGATAGTTATTCCCCACATGTAAAATATCAAAAATAAAAAGCAAATGAAAAAGGCAAATAATGCTACATGTAACACCTCGTGATGTCGATGAACACACACTGGTACTTGCTTGCCTTCGGTTTTCACCGTGCTGCTATACAGGCTTCCTTTCGCAAGAATGCAGACATATGAGCAAATGCCACTTTTGTTAGTTTTGATTAATTTATGTAAAATTCACAAAAGAACGGTGAAATCGCTTCTTACGGATGTTCATTGAAACATGCCTTAGGAGGAAGGAAAATTCGGCTCAAAATGCAAGCCTGGGTGAGGCTGAGTCCTACACAAGGTGCCCAGCCTCCCCAGACCACACACAGTGCAGGGCTTCCCCCTCGAACCTCAGCCGCCAGCGTGGCCATGTGCCTCCTCACAAGTGTTACTCTCCATCATCTATGCTCATAAAGAGAATAAAGGGAACAATAAGAGAATAAAGAACATGTTGAAAGTTAAAAAGGCAAAGGAAAGCCTTACCTGTCAGTCTGAAGCTTGAAGCTGTGAAATGCAGAGAATTCCCTTGAACAGCAGCGTCGTTACGAATGTCTTTGCGGGATTTCGTTTCCTTTTCGTTCATCTCAGGTGGTCGTGAGATGGACAAGAAGGCGAAATCTCTTCGCGAGCTGATCTTGAGAAATGAATGACGCTCGTCATGCGAAGGAAGCCCGTATATAATATATATCTCGTGATTCCGTTTTCAACCTGTTTAGAGCAGAAGATACTTTAGGACGGAATTTGAACATCTTTGAATTTGGACATCTGAAGTCCTTTTGGGGAAAGTTGTAAATAATTAATAATGTTATTAATAAATATGTAAATGATAAAACTAATAATGTGAACCTGTGCACGTTCCGCTGTCTTTCTCTTGCTCTCTGTGTCTGGGAACAGGTCAGTGTGGACATCTTCAAGGGCTTCCCTGATGAGGAGAGCATCGTGAACTACACGCTGAACCAGGCCTACCAGGACAACGTGTCCGTCTTCGCCAGTGAGTCCCCCCCGCCTGGAAAGTTCTCCTTGGGTTGTTCCCTCAGCGCCGTACCCTTGTCCCGCACGGCATCCCACTTGGATGCCGTCTGTTTCGCTGACAGGATGCAACCCGAGGAGAAGCGAAGGATCGACGGCGGTAACGAAATCTGATTCTCCGCCCTCTCCTCCACCCCCGCCCCGACCCCCTCCAGGTGTGATATTTCAGACGAACAAGGATGGCACCCTGCCTCCCCACGTCCTCTACAAGATCCGTCAGAACTCCAGCTTCACGGAGAAGACCAACGAGATCCGGCGGGCTTACTGGCGCCCCGGGCCCAACACGGGGGGGAAGTTCTACTTCCTCTATGGCTTTGTGTGGATACAGGGTACGGAGATGTTTCCCACGAGCCTTTGAGACGCTGCTTTGTCGTATCCTCGCTGTATTTATATCCAGCTATAGAATAACTCCGAACTCAATAGAGTCGCTCGGTATGGAGCCGAGCAGGACGAATAGCCCAGTAATTCTTTCCCGGTTCAATAAAAATGTTTAGCAGGCGCTTCGCCGCTGATGGTTCGCTGCAGTCAGAATGAATGGAGAAACAATAGAATTGAGCTATTCGCTAATAATCCAGGACCTGGACCGATGCCGTCCTCGTTCTTCTACAAGTGTCTGGCGTCCCTTTGGCCGCAGATGAAAAACGGGAGGAAAGGAAGATGACCTTTCGCGTGCCCGAGCTGTATTTTTAGAGTGAAACTCTCACGTGTTGCACTGAGTCGCTGTGATTCAATGACCCTCCTCCATTATCACTGTGATTTTACAGATTTATAACCCATTCATACAGCTGGATGTTTTCTGAGGGTCTTCCAGATAAATTCGGCATTTAGGGGTGCTCCGCCTACTACATTCGTTTGAACCTGTGGCTTTTTCAGCGTGCCTCTTGTGTTCCTTAGCCGTTCCGCCACCTGTTGGTCAGATGTAATATGACTGCTCATGATTTTCAAAGAAACCTGATGGTAGATACTTTATTGCATTTACATTTGTACACTTGGTAGATGTCTTCCTCCGAAGCAGTGGAGAAGTCTGGGTAAATGTGCATCAATAACAAAGAGCTTTAGATACAAATTTTTGACTGTTGGCACATTTTGCATATTGGTGGCACACATTAGTCAAATAGCTTCCTATAAAATGACTTTTGGGACCAGATTCTTTTGCATTAAATTTTGCATTTCCTTCCTTCCATCTCTCAATCTTAGAGGAGCGTGGACCTGAATGTATTGGGGAAACCTAGAGGCCCAAGCTTATCATTCCTAGCAGCCTTTGAGAAAGTCCAACGTGCTGAAAAGGGTGATTGTGATGCAGTGACGTGCAGCTTCTCGGGGGCTATTAACTCTCCAGCGATCGTCCTGGTTCCCGCAGGCTGGGGTGCCGGGATCGGTGTGTACCGAGGGGTAAACATCAGAGCGTGTAAATGAGACTTAAAGAAATGTAAATGAGGAGGAACAGAATCGGCTCCTTGTCTGCATTCGCACCGGTTGTCTTTTCAGCGCAGTTTAACCTTGTTTAGTTTAAAGGGTTGAATAGTCGCTGGTAGGGAGTGAAACAAACTAATCTGGTGTGAAGATTCTCCCAAGTGACTTATTACTTAGTGGTTCATAGTGCTGTTCTTTTTGAAGGTTATGAATCCTCCCACTGGGTGGCTGAAAAGAACGGTTTATATCTTAAGGGTTGAAGGTTCAAAACGCAGAAGATTCTTTTTTCTCGGTACTGCTGTCTGCTTTGGAAACTGCTGAAATTGAATGACATTTTGTAATAACAATAATAATAATAATAATAATATGCTTTATTGTCATTGCATGCAATACAACTGAATGTTGTGTGGCAACCCTCAGAACAACAGCAGCAGAAAGAACATTTGAATGAATGAATGAGTGAATAAATAAATAAATTAGAATTATATTAAAACTTTGAAGTCCTCAGTCCTTAGCAGCCTTGGGGAGAATGGATGTGGGGGAGTAATGGGTGGTTAATAAAAAAAAAAAAAAATAATAATAATAATAACAGGTGTCGTGGGCCTAATTCAATGAAACACCGACGAAGGGAGGTGCCCACTTCATAACCTCAATGAAATATTCATGTTGGTACCCGGCTGGTGTGGTTTGTTCATGTAGTTGGTGAATTAGGCTTGGTTTGTTGATTTGGCTTTGTTGGGTTTGGTTGATGGTTTTTTTGCGTTGGCGGTTAGCCTTGGTTTGGTTTTTTGGTGGTGGATCAGATGTGGGTTGTTGGTTTGGTTTTTTGGTGGTGGATCAGATGTGGGTTGTTGGTTTGGTTTTTTGGTGGGTGTGGTTTGTTGGTTTTTGTGTTGGTGGATTAGACTTGGTTTATTGGTTCGGTTTTTTGTTAGTGGGTGTGGTTCGATGGTTGATTGTTAGGATTGGTTTGTTGGCTTGGTTTTGCTGGTGGTATGGGTTGATGGTGCTGAGTTGATGTGTTAGACTTGGTCTGTTTGGTTTGAGGGTTTGTTTGTGTGGTGGTGGGAGTAGGCTTGGTTGGTTTCTGTTGGAGGTTGTGACTCAGTCTATAGGTTTGGCTTTGTTGGGTGTGGTTTGGTGGTTGGTTATTGTTAGTGGGTTGGCTGGATGGCTGGTTTGTTGGGTTAGGCTTGCTTTAGGTGTTTTGTTGGTGGGTATGGCTTGGTGTTTTGTATTGCTGGGTTAGATCTGGTTTGTTGGTTTGGTCAGTTGGCGGGATTAGTTTCGGTTTGCTGGGTGGGTTATGTTAGTTAAGCGTTTTGGTTTCAGGGAATGAAGATGTATGTTGGCTATGCTGAGGTGTTGTTCTCCGTGACTTGAGGTTGGTGGTTGGACTGGGTCCTTGCATACAGTCGTTGGAAAATACGCATCGGGTATAACATCTTTTCCTGTGTATCTTGAATGAATGACTATTACCTATCACTCTATTTCCTTCATACCAGGAAGCAACCAGAAACTGGATTTTTGTTAGGAAACCTCATTCTGGCTTGTGTAGTTCATATTATGTTGATTTTGTTTCAGTGCTAAGCCTGGGAGCTGTGGAACACGTCCACTGTCCAGGGTGTTTTGTGCAAAAGCCTTGGATTTATTATTAAGACAGTTGCGCCAGTTTGACCCCAGCTGTAAAAAATAAGGAATGTCCTACAGTAGAGGTTGGGGGTGGAAAGGGGGGTCAGAGATATTATTTTGTTCACATTTTTTTTTCATACAACATAATATCATATATTCCTGATAATTAATTTGAGGTCATTTTAAATCCAGGATGTTTTGCTAAAACCAGCCCAGTTTGGACCCCACACACACACACACACACACACACACACACACACACATTTTCAGAACCGCTTGTCCCTTACGGGGTCA
Source organism: Scleropages formosus (assembly GCF_900964775.1). Classification (NCBI taxonomy): domain Eukaryota; kingdom Metazoa; phylum Chordata; class Actinopteri; order Osteoglossiformes; family Osteoglossidae; genus Scleropages; species Scleropages formosus. The sequence goes on from NC_041822.1 coordinate 20,370,108, forward strand.
CGGGGAACCGGAGCCCACCCGGCAACACAGGGCGTAAGGCCGGAGGGGGAGGGGGGGGAGGGGACCCACCCAGGACGGGACGGGACGCCAGTCTGTCGCAAGGCACCCCAAGCGGGACTCGAACCCCAGACCCACCGGAGAGCAGGACTGTGGTCCAACCCACTGCGCCACCGCGCCACCGCACCCCCAGTTTGGGCCCCAGTTTTGCGTAAACCGGTCCTGTTACAAATTGCAGTTCTTCAGCTCTATTTAAATTAGGCTGCATTCGCAACATTGGACGGGTTTGTCTTATTGCCTCCGACGACGTTCTCAGAAAGGTCTAGAGAGGACCTGTGACTCATGCGGTGATTTCAACGCTCTCTGTCGGATCTCGTCCCGAACAGGAGCCGTGCCCAGAGCCATTGGTTCTCATTCTCTTGGTGGTTTTAGAAGCCCAAAGTAGTAATGAAACAGCAGTGGGATCAAACTTGGGTTCAAATCCTGCTCAGTCTGTGAAGTTTGCATGTTCTCCCTATGGGAAGTGCCAGAAAGGCAAAACCATAGTAAACCACTTCCAAACCTCCCTTTGTGGGAAAACCACTTGAGTAGTCGCCAGAAGTTGACTTTGACTCACTGGTACTTGCCCCACTTACCCTTGCTTCTACCAGCGCCCATCAGCCTGTCCCTCACTTGGGAACTTCAGTGAGTCGTACGTCTGTGATGCTTTGATTGATTGATTGATCTCTCGATTGATCGGTCGTATCTGTCCCACAGACATGATCGAGAGAGCCATCATCAACACCTTTGTAGGCCATGACGTGGTGGAACCGGGGAACTACGTCCAGATGTTTCCTTACCCCTGCTACACCCGGGATGAGTAAGGCAGTGTCTGTTGTGTGTCCTTCGCCGTCGGACCCACTTCTTCACTGCTTTTTGTGCCGTCTTTTCTCTTATGCTGAGCTGTATATCTGTCGTCTTCTGTCTTTTATTCTTCATAATTAGGTGCCTTAATTTGCCATATTGTAATTAGCGCAGTTTACTGCTGTTCTGTCTTTCAGACTCACTCTCAGTTGTCCCTCTACTGTCTCTTGTGTCCTTTCTTTATGTATCTGCTTTTTTTTTTCTTTCCTCCCCTTCTTACACATCTTGGCACTGTTCTCCACACATTCAGCCCAGAGTCGAGTCATCAGTACACCTGTGCAGCTCCCACACGAGCACTATGGTAACGTGTGTGTGTGTGTGTGTGTGTGTGTGTGTCCGAACCCCCATAGCTTCCTGTTTGTGATCGAGCACATGATGCCCCTCTGCATGGTGATCTCCTGGGTCTACTCAGTGGCCATGATGATCCAGCACATCGTAGCAGAGAAGGAGCACCGCCTCAAAGAGGTGTGTGAGGGTGTATTTGTGCATCCATATGTGCAGTTTGTGTGTGTGTGTGTGTGTGTGTGTGTATGTGTGAGATGAACAATGTCAAAACCCAGTAGCACATGTTGCTCACTGTATGTCCCTCCCCATTTCTCCCGATGAGAAAGGCTCAACACTGCCCCCTGCTGTTAAGTTAAACACCTGCCCTCATTGAACCTTGACTGATGTCCATTTCTGCTGACAGTGATCTTTTATATGTGTTTCTGTGTTCACACCATGTACGCTGGAGCTAATTTGTGTCCCTCCCTGTCTCTGCTCTCTCTGTCAGGTGATGAAGATGATGGGCCTGAACAACGCGGTCCACTGGGTGGCCTGGTTCATCACGGGCTTCGTCCAGCTCTCCATCTCGGTGACCGCGCTCACCGCCATCCTCAAGTACGGCAAGGTGCTCCTGCACAGCGACCCCTTCATCATCTGGCTCTTCCTCACGGTTTACGCCATCGCCACCATCATGTTCTGGTACGCTCTCTCCCCCCCTCTTTCTCACCTCTCGACCGTTCCTCACACAGCAGATCCGAGTCACTTTTGCAAAGAGTCCAGAGAACATACGCTGATGGCGATGGTCATTGTTTCTCCAAAAACAGACCAGTTCCTTTAACTGCTCTGCCATTAAACCCTTTAAAAGCCCAGTTGTGGTTGTAACATTAATTTGTTTTCCTTAACGACTTTTTTGCCCCCCCCACCCATGGCTGTGTTGCACCCCCCATATGTCCTCGAAGCTTTCTGGTGTCCGTGATCTACTCGAAAGCCAAGCTCGCCTCCGCCTGCGGGGGCATCATCTACTTCCTTAGCTACGTACCCTACATGTATGTGGCCATCAGGGAGGAGGTGGCCCACGACAAGATCACGGCCTTCGAGAAGTGCATTGCGGTACGACCACACACACACACACACACACACTCTCTCACACATGTGCCGCTGCAATGTGTGCTTCGTCGTGTGGGTACTGCTGCTACTTTCACCACGTGCTTCACATGCATTGCAAAAATGAATAATTCTGATGTAATTTAGATCTTTTAAATTACTTTTTAGTGTTGAAGTTCTGCGTATGTTTCTCTGACCGCCTTTCAGTCGCTGATGTCCACCACAGCCTTCGGCTTGGGCTCCAAGTACTTTGCCCTGTACGAGGTGGCCGGCGTGGGCATCCAGTGGCGCACCATCAACCAGTCGCCTGTGGAGGGCGATGACTTCAACCTGCTGCTCTCCATGGTGATGCTGATCATCGACGCCAGTGTGTACGGCGTGCTCACCTGGTACATCGAGGCGGTGCATCCTGGTGAGCTGCCCTACCCCTGTCCCCATGCCCCCAGGGTGTAGCTCATATGCATTAAGTATCCCGACATGCTTTGTTATTATTCGTTTAATTTGATCAAATCCTGTCTGAATGATCCTTTTTAAATATGTCGTCCACACTCTGGTTTTTGTAAACTCTACATTAAAAATGCTCACATATCTTCTTTCCTTGACTCCGCCCACTTACAGGGATGTACGGGTTGCCCCGCCCCTGGTACTTCCCCCTGCAGAAGTCCTATTGGCTGGGCAGTGGGCGTGTCGAGACATGGGAGTGGCCTTGGGGTGGAAGTGCCAGGCTCAGTGTGATGGAGGAGGACCAGGCGTGCGCAATGGAACACCGGCGCTCTGGTATGCCCCGCCCCTCTACTCTCTCCTGCCCCTCCGGCGTGTTGCTTAGCAAAGGGCACCTGGTCTTGCAAACCCACCCACCAGAGCGTGAAGGTTGTTGGGTCAAATCCCACCTGCAGCTGTAGTGCCTTTACACAAGGTTCTTACCCTAAATCCCTGTAGTGAAATTACCTAGCTGTGTAAATGGGTCAGTGACTTTTGTTAAAAATATCAGGTAAATTGCTGTGTTATATAATCTCGGGTATATTGCTGTTTTCCCAGAGCAAGAAATGTGAAGCCAAGTCTAGTTCCTTTGCACTGGTTCCTCGAGTTACGAACGATTAAGTTATTTATGTTCTCGGATACAAACATCCTCTGGTTTATATGATTAATTTTTAATTGCATTCCCTTCCCTTCGTTGTTTCAGTAAATTGCAGCGTAAGGTGGCGCAAACGTGACCTGTGTTTTCCAAACTGACAGATAGGTGGCAGTAATGTGCACCAAAAGCAGAAAGACCACGTTAGTTCAACTCATTTCCACAGTGTTTACAGGAGCCACAGAATCAATGTTATTCGATTAATTTATTCAACTTAAATTTTCACTCATTTACCCCAATATATGTATTTATGGGGGCAATTTAAGCAGCTTGCTCAAAGGTATAACTGCAATACTTATTTGGATCGCTGATGTTATGTCTCAGTTACGCGTATTTTTTACCTGCATGGTACAGTGCTTGGGGCGGGGGGGGGATATGGGCTGTCGGGGAGTAAATGTTTTCTCTTCCTGTCCGCAGAGGAAACGCGGGGCATCGAGGAGGAGCCTAGCCACCTGCCCCTCGTGGTGTGCATCGACAAGCTCACCAAAGTCTACAAGACGGGCAGCAAGTTGGCTCTCAACAAGCTCAGCCTGAACCTCCACGAGAACCAAGTGGTCTCCTTCCTGGGTCACAACGGCGCTGGCAAGACCACCACCATGTGAGAGCAGCGTGCGTGTGTGTGTGTGTGTGTGTGTGTGTGTGTGTGTGTGTGTGTGTGTGTGTGTGTGTGCGCGCGCGTGTGCGTGTTTTGCCAAGATTTTTCGCATCACTGTGACCTGATTGTTCTTTATCCTGGCTGCAACCCCCCCCCCCCATTCTTTTCCCCCCAGGTCCATCCTGACTGGCCTCTTCCCTCCCACCTCCGGCTCCGCCACCATCTACGGACACGACATCCGCACGGAGATGGAGCGCATCCGGCAGAACCTGGGCATGTGCCCGCAACACAACGTGCTCTTCGACAAGCTCACGGTGGAGGAGCACCTCTGGTTCTACTCGCGCCTCAAGGGGATGGCCGAGGAGGACATCCGCAAGGAGATGGACAAGTGCGCCGGGCCTCTCTCGTCCTCTGGCCACCTAGTGGTCAATCTCTGCCATTACATGGTTGGACACTGACACTGCAGCGCCCCCAGCTTTCTTATTTGCTACATGTAGCCGATGCCTGTGTTCAGGGTCACTTAGAATCAACAGTTATTTATATACCATTATTATACTGTTACATATATATATACAGTTATTTTATCCTTTTGTACAACTGGGTTATTTTTGCTGTATCAACCTAAGTTGCTTTTAAGGACTTGGGTTTGAATCCCATCTCCTGGTGTAGTTCCCTTGATCAACATACTTACCCTGTCTTTCTGTAGTAAAAAAAAAAAGAAAAAAAAAACAGCTGTACACATGGGTAAATCATTGTAAGTAGCTTAACATCGTAAGTTGCTTTGGAAAAGCTGATTTTTTCAGCTTAAAAAAACAGTGGTTCTAGAGCAAGGGCTGGGATTCGAACAAAGGACCATCATATTGCACAGCAAAGGTCCTTACTAAAATTAGAAGTTAAGAATTTAAGAGCTTAATAACCCTGTACAGTAAAAAAAAAAAAAAAAAAATGCAGAGCAGAACTGTCAGCCTTCCAAAAATATTCAAAAATGTTCACTGGCATCTCCATCAATGTAATTTAACATATACATAAATTAAATATATTTGGCTTGAATGAGTCCAAAATTAAAATGGAGAGAGAACCTGTAGTACTCATATTACAGCAGCTTTCTTTAGGGGGTTGTACGCCATCAAGGCTTGGAGGAGTCTCTGGTATCGCTTTAATGTCCTTGTCCAATTTCAGGATGATCGAGGACCTGGAGCTGTCCAACAAGCGCCACTGCCTGGTTCAGACGCTGTCGGGAGGGATGAAGAGGAAGCTGTCGGTGGCCATCGCCTTCGTGGGCGGCTCCCGGGCCGTCATTCTGGACGAGCCCACGGCCGGGGTGGACCCCTACGCCCGGCGCGCTATCTGGGACCTCATCCTCAAGTATAAGCAAGGTACACGTACATACGGGGTGTCGACCAAGGAGACGCTCGTTTATATTCATTACGCACTCCTCCGACAGGCAGCCCTCTTGAAATGCAATTGTCTTCATTATTGAATATAAAAATAAACACACAGACCCAGTGAGTCACTTGGCTTGTAATCGGGGCTCCAAAATAAACCTCTACTCCACTTTTACATACTTTACCCTGCTGGATGGGAACCCAAAGAGCTCCCCGAAGGGCTACGGGAGTCGGGAACACTCCGCAGCGTGGCGGGTGCCAGACGTCTGCATTCACAAAGCAGCTGGATGAGATGTTTGTGTTTCTCGGCGATAACGCAGCCGCGTTACTATTCTTCAGTTTTTGTGGCAGGTTTTCTCTGCATTTTAATTTGACTCCTTCAAGTGGTTTGGCTAAAAAAAAAAAAAAAGTATGGCTGTAACTTTGATTCTAAGAAAAAGGTCCTTAGGGCTTCGATGCTGTAGCGGGCATGAGGTCTCGAGGCAGCATCCTGGCCAAAAAAAGTAATCATAAAATGAAAGGGGACTTTTTTTACGTAAGTTTTTTATATATATATATATATATATATATATATGCAGTTCTTGGCTGCCTTTCAGAGCTATTTTACAAGCAGCTCCAACGATGCCCGGCCTGTGCTTGCAGCATAATAAGTCAAGCATAGAAACATAATGAAATATAAAGCAGTTTTTTTGTATTATAATTTAGAAATCGAGAATTTACTTAAAAATTTTGTTTGAGCTGCTGTTTTTATATATAGTGTAATATTTATAATTTTACTAAAAAAAAAATAGGACCTCGGTGGTGCACGCAGCATCCTTTGCCTTCTGTTTCACTTTGCATTATTTCATTTAATTAACTGTACTTTCTTTCTCTGATGTGTCTTCCAATGTTATGTTTGTATTCAAAAATACTTTATTTAAATATTATTTGCTCATTTATAGACCTGGGTACATTTTTAGAGGGTAATACCAGGGTACTACAGCAAGAGGTGGGTGTCCTTCCATGTCCAGAGCCGTCTTGGCCACAGTGCTCCCTGGCATATTTTAAAAGGTGGGATTTTTTAGAACACAGTAGATGCTCAAGCTGAATCATCCCCCATATTTCATGCCCATAAAAACATTGCTGGCTGAAGCCAAAAGACTCAGTGGAAAAGTACTGGGTTCCACTTGCTGATTGCTTCCACTTGGGGGCGCTGTGCTCCTGATTGGTGTAACTGGTCCATCCTCCACCCGCATCCCAGGCCGCACCATCCTGTTGTCCACCCACCACATGGACGAGGCCGACCTGCTGGGCGACCGCATCGCCATCATCTCCCACGGCAAGCTCAAGTGCTGCGGCTCGCCGCTCTTCCTCAAGAGCACCTACGGCGACGGCTACAAGCTGACGCTGGTCAAGAAGCAAAGTGACTCCCACGGCACCGGTCAGTGTTCTTGGCCGACCGCCCGGCCTTCTGATCCTTTCCGCTCTCCTTCGCACCCACACGCTGATGACTCAGCTCGCAGGAACAGCCGTCTTGCTTCTCTGAATACCTTTTATTCTTTCTGTGCTTCTTCTCACCTTCCTCTCCTTTCCTCTCCCCTGCAGAACCGGGAAGCCGGCCCCCCTGCTCCGTGTCCCCCTCCTCTGTCCCACCGTCCTCCTTGTCTCCGTGCTCAGAGGCCCACGTCACCCAGTTCATCCGCCAGTATGTGGCCTCCTGCCTGCTGGTGTCTGACTCCAACACGGAGCTGTCCTACGTTCTGCCCTCGGAGGCCATTAAGAAGGGCTGCTTTGAAAGGCTCTTCCAGGTATGGGAGAGGATGAGTCCAAACCAGGAAGATGGAAGTGGACCAGAAAGGATGTTGGGGGATGGGCAAGGAAGAGAGCGACCGGGGCAGAATCAGGGGGAAATGTGGGTGGAAAAGTGGGCTGGACTAGGGACACCTGGTGGTGGACTTTGGCAGAGTTTCGGGCTGGGCCAGGGATCGGTGGGGTGGAGTCTAGAAAAAAATGGGGCTGAACCAGTGAGATAGGGGTAGACTCTGCAAAAGTGGGCTGGACCAGGGACAGATGGAGGTGGAGTTTGGCAGAGTTTGGGGTTGTACCAGGGACTGATGGGGGTGGAGCCTAGAAAAAATGTGGCTGAACCAATGTGAGACAGGGGTGAAATCAGACAAACTGAGCTGAAGCAAGGACCGATGGGGCTGAGGTTTGGAAAAAGTGGGGTTGGACCAGTGACAGAGGGATGGAGTCTATAGAAAAATGGGGCTGGAACAGGGACAGATGGGGGGTGGAGTTCGGAAAAGTGGGGTTGGAACAGGGACAGATGGGGGGTGGAGTTCGGAAAAGTGGGGTTGGAACAGGGACAGATGGGGGTGGAGTTTGGAAAAGTGGGGTTGGAACAGGGACAGATGGGGGTGGAGTTTGGAAAAGTGAGGTTGGAACAAGGAGGTGGGAGTGCACTAAGGCAGAGACTGGAACTGAACCCATGACCAGGGATGGTCAAACAGAGAAAAGGATGGTAATTTCAAATGTGCCAGTCAGGACAGGGATTATGTTATGGTGCTGTCACCTGTCCAAGATTGAAGTGAGAATGGACATATAGTCCCTAAGACTCCAGTCAGCAGTAGCTGTTGGCCAGTCACCCATAGTCAGTGGTGCCTGTTTGCCCCACAGGTGCTGGAGCAGAGTCTCGACAGTCTTGCTCTCACCAGCTTCGGGGTGATGGACACCACGCTGGAGGAGGTCTTCCTCAAAGTGTCTGAGGAGGACCAGTCCCTGGAGAACAGCGACGCTGGTAAATGGGAGGGGGGTGGGGTTTCATGCGGTACAGCGTGATCAAACACGGTAACAAACTTTCCATTTACAAGCTGCTTTGACCGCGCTCGTTACGTCAGTGTTCTTGTTTCCGTGACAAGGACATTTGCCTCATTGAAGCCTGTCTTTCAGACCTGAAGGGGTCCCCGAGCGGCTCAGCGGGCAAGAATTCGTGTCTGGCGGCGCCGCAGTCTGAGGCCCAGCCTGCAGGGGGCAGCGTCCGACCCGAAGTGGAGCTCAGCAACTTGGTGACGTGCTCCCAGCTGAGTGAGAGTCAGGGCTCCCTGCGCTCAGTGTCCTCGGTGGGGTCGGTCCGAGGGGACGAGGGCGGCCTCTACTCCGACTTCTACGGCGACTACTGCCCTCTGTTTGGCGGCGGCCAGGATCCCGACTCCGCCAGCACCCAAGGTGAGGTGGGGTGCTGTGATGGGTCCTGGGACCACTGTGGTTTTTAGGTGGATGTGAACTTAGGCTTTGGGCAGATGTTTCAAACACGCTGTCCCATGCCACCCCCCCCCGGCAGATGCAGAGGACCCTTCCCCGGAGACGGCGGTGCTGGAGGGTCAGGGTAGCTTCAAGCTGGAGGGCTGGTGGCTGCGACTACGCCAGTTCCACGGCCTCATCGTCAAGCGCTTCCACTGTGCCAAGAGGAACACCAAGGGGCTCTTCTCCCAGATTATGCTGCCCGCCTTCTTCGTCTGCGTGGCCATGACGGTCGCCCTCTCCGTGCCTGAGATAGGTAAGGAGATCACGGGGGGCGCGACGCACCATCGTCTTGCACACCCTGAGCCAATGTGACTAATGAATCACCCGATGCTTCTCATACCACTGATGCTGTAAAGCTATTAATATTTATCTAACGCCTTCATCTTATTAATGTCTTATAATGTGAGTTCTGTACCCAAAGCTGCTTATGGTCATTTTTCCATGTATGCAGTTGGGTAATTTTTACAGTTTCAATTTGCAGTTAGTACCTTGCTGAAGGGATTTGAACCCAGGACATTCTTATTTCAAGTTTGGAGGTTTGACCACTGTGCCACCTGCTGTTAAGAGTTTTTTGAAGGAACCCTGCAAAGGAGTTGAACTTCAGTCCAATATGGTGTTGGTTCATAGCCCGTAGCCTTGTATACTTAACCTGAGTCGTTGTCCAGGAAAATAAACCTGTTATAATAAAAGTAATAGATAAAAGTGTTTTTAAGTCTTTGAAAGAAAAGTCATTACAGATGATGTGTGATGTAGTGACCTCAACTTTTTCCCTTTGCTCCCCAGGAGACCTGCCCCCCCTTATCCTGTCTCCCTCCCAGTACCACAACTACACTCAGCCCCGGGGCAACTTCATCCCCTATGCCAACGAGGACCGTGCCCAATACCGGTGAGACACCAGCTCCGTGCTCTTCTCTCCACATCCCTGTGTTCGGCACACCTTTTCATACACCTGTTTACAGAGGGGAAACCGAATATTGTCATGAAACATTTCCATTAGTGTCGTCCCACTTCGTAAACACTTAACCATCCCTTTATTCTGTATTTTATTCGACTGTTTATTCCGCATATTCTGTATTTGTATGTTGCATCACACTCTCGGAGTTGCGAAATTGAATTTTTCATAATTATATCATAGCAATAAAGGTGAATGGAAATGAATTTATCATCATAAAGCAGATCCATGATGGCTTTTTAAACTGTATTTATTAATATATCCATTAATTTAATTGTGGGAGCACGGAGCTTAATACTGCAAGTTGCTTTGGAGAAGAGCATCAGCTAAATGAATGTGTACATATGGATATGAAAAATCTTGCAGATGTGTTATATATGTTGGTTTGCTTTGTAATTTATCTGTAATATCTGAACGCATTTGAGTGTCTTCAGGATGCAATGGCATATAGCAATAAACTGTATTCTAACTGTGTTCTACATACAGGGTTTAAAAAGATGCAACATAACATCTGTAATTGTGTCTGCAGAAATGAGCAGGCACAACAACACAACTGTAGCCATGCAAGTCCAGGTTATTCATAACCCGCGTAGACCACCCTGTCTGCTCCCATTGTTCAGCCTTCAAACAACGTTCACATTTTGGGTGAAGTTAATCATGGTGCTTATAATAAACTATGCAGTCATTCAACTGCAATATAACTTTCCTTGTAATCGCTCATGTGGCGCCTTCGATCATTCTTCCGACAGCTGTGCTCGGTCATCGCGCCGCCCTCGTTCATCACGGAGCCGCAGTCATTCGTCATGTGATGACACTCGGTCGCTGTACTTGTCATTATTCAGGGAAAGATCTGCGGTTCATTTTTACGTGAGCGTTCGTCAAGTAGCTCTTAGCGTCAGTTTCGCTCAAAGTTCTCAGACGGCATCGTGTTTCTATGGCAACGCTGTCACATTGAATGCTCTGAGCAGCAGGTGGCGTAGTGGTTGGAGCTGCTGCCTTGCACACGAAGGACCCGGGTTTAAATCTCACCCCCTGCTGTAGTACCCTTGACCAAGGCACTTACCCTGAATTGGTACAGTAAAAGTTACCCTGCTGTACAGATTGATAAACAACTGTAAGTAGCTTAATGTCGTAAAGTCGACTTTTGAGAAAAGCGGCAGCGAAATGAATAGACGTACATGATCTTGCTCTTTTTCCCTTCCCATCGTAGGACCAAGTTCTCCCCGGACGCCGGGCCCCAGAAGATCATCAACACCTTGCGTCTGCCCTCCGGCGTGGGCGCCACCTGTGTGCTGAAGACGCCCTTCAACAGCACACTTGACCAGCTAGCGCAGACGCTCAACCCCAGCGCCAACAACTCGAAGACGCTGGCCGCCCGCTACTTCGACTCCATGTGTCTGGACTCCTTCACGCAGGGCGTGCCCCTCTCCAACTTCGTGCCTCCGCCCCCCTCGCCGGCACCCTCTGATGACCCAGACCCCAGTTTTGAGGACGGCACCTGGAACTACACCGCCACTCCCCCCACCACTGTCCACGGTGAGCCTGGCTGTAGGAACCTGGAGCCAGATGGAGTTATGAAGTTAACTGAACTGGAGATCTGTTATACACTTACCATAATACAATGGCTCCCCAACTTACGAACTTTTGAGTAACAAACTTTTCGCTCTTAGGAACTAGTCAGAGAAAGCGACCTAGTATACAAGTTCGAACTGCGCGGCGAAGCTTTTCCCGATGCTCCGGAAGATAGTGATCGCGAATATTAAGTTGCCTTGAGGTTTTCAGAAGGTGGAAAAATCAAACGGAAGACGAATAAGCTGTGAAAGATCCTACGAGTTCCACGCCTACCGGTTTTGAACCGCCTCTCCATCATCTTCCACCTCTGGATTTACGTTGATGTACAGTTGTCCGCTATGCCTCAAGGTCAATAACATAGGACTTAAACTTTTTTTAATGAATTATAATTATCCTTTTATTTCTTGTTTTAGTGTATTTCATGGGATATGTGGGGTGAAAGAAGGAATCCCCCTGGTCCACTCTGTGCAGGGTTCTTTATTGGGTTTTCTTATTTGCACTGTGTCGTAAATACTCCTGCCAGGGGACTTGAACCAACTACGCATGTGCACAAGTCCTCCCGGCTCACCAAAGGGAGGAGCTGGGAGCGAGAGAGCCGATCCACCGTGTCTCTATGCTCCTGTCCAGAAGGCCTTGTTGTTGCCTCCCTCCCTGAGGAGCTCTCCGGGTTACTGACATTTACATTATATTTATAAGACTCTTTTTTTTTTTTTTTTATAAAATGGGGTACAAGTCAGAATAAATAAAAGTGCATCAAGAGACAGAGAATCCGATATAACTGTGATGACGTATAGCCCAGCATCAATACTTTTGGAAGTAGTACTTTTTACGAGTAGCTGCGTATAGAATTGATGGCGAACCCTTCGTTCGCTATGCGTCACATTCGAGATACGAACTTTTTGAGTAATGAACCAACTCTTTTTTCCCAATTAAGTTCGCAAGTAGGGGGCCAACTGCACGTCTCTCCGGTCGATTTACAGAAGTTCCAGGAAAGTCAACCTTCGTAGTCCAACTCGTGCACCTCACCCATCCTCTCACCGCGTGTCCACAGAGACGGTGACGTCGGCCCCGTCCCTCCCGCTCACCATCCGCGAGCCGGTGCGCTGCATCTGCTCCATGCAGGGGACCGGCTTCTCTTGCCCCAACGGCGTAGGAGGGCGGCCCCCGCTCACCAAGGTGGTGACGGGGGACATCTTGGTGGACATCACGGGCCGCAACGTGTCCGAGTACCTTCTGTACACCTCGGATCGCCTGCGCCTCCACAGGTAGGGCCTGCGGGAGGAGGCGGGGCTATTTGTGAGTGGGCGGGACTTAAACCTAATCTGGGCGGTTTTAGACGTGAAAGACACGCCCTCTTTTCTGCAGATACGGAGGGTTCACGGTTGGGAACATCCAGAAGTCTATCCCAGCCTCCTTTGGGAAAAACATCCCACCAATGGTTCGCAAGATCGCTGTGCGCCGGTCTGCCCAGGTGCGTGACGGCGTACGTTTGGTGCCGTTCCGTGTGCGCGGCCGACCGCAGGGTAACCGGGTCACGTCTCTTTCTGCAGGTCCTGTATAATAACAAGGGCTACCACAGCATGCCCACCTATCTGAACGTGCTCAACAACGCCATCCTGCGCGCCAACCTGCCCCCGAGCAAGGGGAACCCTGCGGCATACGGTCAGAGGCGCTCCAGCGTGGGAGGGATCGGACCGCATCGTTTCATCCGGTGTGTTGCACATATTCGGTAGTTTTGCGGATCCGCTGCCAAACCGACCATATGTGCTTGTTTGTGTGCGTACAGGAATAACCGTGACCAACCACCCCATGAACCGGACCAGTGCCAGCCTCTCCCTGGACTATCTGTAAGTGTCTCCTAATATATACATATATATTTTTAAAATATTTCACACACGGTTACTTAAGCCGGGACCTTTTCTCAGCGCCCAGGCTACACATCAGCTTGCGAATATTTTTGAGTGCTGTAAATGTGTTCAAATCCAGGATTCGTGTACGTTTGCATGTTATTATTTAGGAGGTGCTTTTCTCCAAAATGACACACACACACACACACACACACACACGTCCATAATTAGTCTACTTAGCTGACACTTTCCATAGCAGCTATGGTTTGTTCACTACATCAACGTAAGATAATTTATGCCGCTGATCAACGGTACTGCAGCGGGATTGGAGATTCGTGCCCTGATTCTTTGATTGCAGGCTGACGGTTCTAAGCAATATGCCAACTGTGTAGTAATTCTGGATTTTCAGGAAGAGCTGGAGCCAGATTAGTAATAAGGATGTTCGCTGTTGGTCCATAAGATGTTCACAGGGAAGGGTTATGGTGGGAAACGGGTTCCTGACACAAACGTGTAAAGTCCGAATGGACATAACGGCGGGGTTTGTGAATGATCCATTTTAATGACACGAATCACAGTGGCCGAGGAAAATTTAACTTTAAAATTTTGCCAAAAAAAAATTGTACAGTTTATAATTTCGTATAATTCCGAAATTTATTTATTTTTTTGTTTTGCACAGCATTGCAATGACAATAAAGTCTTAAATTCAATTCAAAAGTGAACACAGGGAATAGTAAACAGTGGGAAATGGAGCTGAACAAACGATTTCCCAAAGGATCTCAAGTTCAAAATAATGCAATTACAAAATTTTTTGATTAGTAAATCTGTTTTTTTTTTTTTTTTTTTTTTTTCTCACCTCGCGTGTTTCCCGTTGTTGAGTGTCATCCTTGCTGCCGAGACCGATTGCCGCCTTTTGTGTCTTTGCACGTCCAGGCTGCAGGGCACCGACGTGGTCATCGCCATTTTCATCATCGTCGCCATGTCCTTCGTGCCAGCCAGCTTCGTGGTCTTTCTGGTGGCCGAAAAGTCCACCAAAGCGAAGCATTTGCAGTTCGTCAGCGGATGCGACCCCGTCATCTACTGGCTGGCCAACTACATCTGGGACATGGTGAGGGAGCGCGGTGCGTGTGAGCGCAGCAGTGTGACACGCGGCCTTGGGTGCGTGCAGCATCCGTGTTGGTAAAACACGGTCTTTTTGTCGCAGCTGAACTACCTGGTCCCGGCGACCTGCTGCGTGATCATCCTCTTCGTGTTCGACCTTCCGGCGTACACGTCTCCCACCAACTTCCCAGCAGTCCTCTCTCTCTTCCTGCTCTATGGGTGAGAACACACCGGAACGGTGCAGCAAAATGAGATGAGGACACTTGAACTCAAGATTTAATATCACAAATAAATGGCAATTTTTCTCATTCTGAGTCATTCTACGAGCACCTGCTATTAGATATAAATTTCTTTTTTATTGCACTGGTTTTCTTTTCACGCTTATATATCTTACATTTTATGGATTTGTGTTGCTACTGATTTAAGCATCCTTTTCTTTTTTCTTTTTTTTTTCCTTGCTTTCCATTTCTGTGGTATGCTGGCCCCTCATGTCGCAAATATTACTTCTGAATTTTCAAACATTTCACAGTTTATTTTAATAGCATTTTCTTTACTTATATATTTTACATTTTTTTATCAGACGCTTTTCTCCAAAGTGACTTCCAATGAACTCTATGTAGTGTTATCAGCCCACACACCTTATGTACCGTGGTGACTTACACTGCTAGATACACTACTTAGACAGGGTCACTCATCCATACATCAGTGGAACACACACACACACACACACACACACACACACACACACACACACACACACACACACACACACACTGTGGGGGAACCTGAACAGCATGTCTTTGGACTGTGCGAGGAAACCAGAGCACCCAGAGGAAACCCATGCAGACACAGGGACAACATGCAAACTCCACACCGACTGAATGCAGATTGAACCCACATCCTCTCGCACCGCCCAGGCCCTGTGAGGCAGCAGCGCTACTCGCTGTGCCACCATGCCACCCCATTTTCTAAAACTTCTGCCTCTAGCAGGGCAAAGTTGAGCTTTGATTAATCTCCGCGCTGATAAATGACAGTAAAACGCACACAAACGGAATGTGTGACCACCTTAATTCAACTCACCCACGCAGTGTTTACAGCTCATGTCTCTCGTTCCTGAGTGCTGCTGCTCAGTAACAAGATGAAGGACATTGCAGAACTTCATCAGATGAATAGATCAACAATCAACATGCAATAGCAGCTTGTGGAGGCAACATATTTTCAGTTAGACATTTTAAAGTTTTCATTTTAAGCTTTTTTTTTTAACTTTATTTTAATGTAGCTTGGCCGTAGTAAAAACACACTTGTGAAGCGTTTTTACTTAATATAGGTATATGAGAGACTTACTGAAATGAACTGATAAATAACTGAGAGTTAGACACATAAATACTTTATTGATCCCTGGGGGGAAATTTCAGTGACACAAATTCCCTGAGCGGTGTTCAAACCCAGGCCACGGCTGCGAGAGCACCAAATCCTAATCATTCGGCCACCAGGGGTCTTACGTTGTTATGCTTGTCTGTGAGATTAACATTTTATTGTTTGTGACTTAGTAGTAAAAGTGACCGTAGGTGCGAAGGAAACAATTAACGAACTGATTTCTGCTCCGGATTGTGATCATAAGTTGATTAGCCGCTGCGTTAAATAACGATCGCCCATGGAAACATCATTCGTTGTTGAGGCATAATCCATAAATGAGGTGAAGAACACCTTGATGTCCCGTGTTCCTGGAGGACGGTGCGACAGTCACTGTCTTGCTCTCTCCAGCTGGTCCATCACACCCATCATGTATCCAGCTTCCTTCTGGTTCGAGGTTCCCAGCACGGCCTACGTTTTCCTCATCGTCATCAACCTCTTCATCGGCATCACCGCCACCGTGGCCACGTTTCTCCTGCAGCTCTTCGAGCATGACAAGGTAAGGCTCAACGTCAACGTGGACTCTTGGGTTTAAGCTCCTGGTTCCAAGAGCACAGCTGTAACCTTTAACCCTTTATCTATGATCTTTGGTTTTTCAATTCTCTTTCAGGATCTGAAGGTGGTGAACAGCTACCTGAAGTCTTGCTTTCTCATCTTCCCCAACTACAACCTAGGCCATGGGCTCATGGAGATGGCCTACAACGAGTACATCAACGAGTACTACGCCAAGATCGGTAGCGTCTCCATAAGTCTGTGTCCACAAGAGCGTGGTCCGGCTGTTCTTTACTCTCAGCTCTTGTCTCATTGTTTCGTTGCGTTCCCAGGTCAGTTTGACAAGATGAAGTCGCCATTCGAGTGGGACATTGTCACACGGGGGCTGGTGGCCATGACCATAGAAGGCTTTGTGGGGTTCTTCATCACAATTATGTGCCAGTACAACTTCCTCAGGAAACCTCAGTGAGCCGGAGTGCATTTCTATTTGAGAGTGTGCGTGTGCGCCCGGACGTTTGGAGATCGGTAGCTCGGTGTCACATCTACATGTCTGACCGTTTGCAGGAGGATCCCGGTGAGCAGTCAGCCGGTGGAGGATGATGACGTTGACGTGGCCTGCGAGAGGCGCAGGGTGCTGAGAGGAGACGCCGACAGTGACATGCTGAAGATAGAAAACCTCACCAAGGTGCGAGAGGGAGTGGGAGTGGCCAACTGGGCGGAGTCAGTGGGAAGGGGACTTTTTGAGGAGCACTGCTAAGATGCTCTTCTGCCTTTTTATAACAATATAATTTAGAAACACTGTCCCAGAGAGAAAATTACCCTACAAAACACACACACACACACACACACACACACACACACACACACACACACACACACTTTCTGAACCGCTTTGTCCCATACGGGGTCGCGGGGAACCGGAGCCTACCCGGCAACACAGGGCGTAAGGCCGGAGGGGGAGGGGACACACCCAGGACGGGACGCCAGTCCGTCGCAAGGCACCCCAAGCGGGACTCGAACCCCAGACCCACTGAAGAGCAGGACCTGGTCCAACCCACTGCACCACTGTGCTCCCCTCCCCTACAAAACAGAGAATGAAAAACAATGAATTTAAAGGGACATACCGTAATTTACACACACACACACATTTTCAGAACCGCTTGTCCCATACGGGGTCACGGGGAACCGGAGCCTACCCGGGAACACAGGGGCGTAAGGCCAGAGGGGGAGGGGACACACCCAGGACGGGACGCCAGTCCGTCGCAAGGCACCCCAAGCGGGACTCGAACCCCAGACCCACTGAAGAGCAGGACCTGGTCCAACCCACTGCGCCACTGCGCTCCCCTCCCCTACAAAACAGAGAATGAAAAACAATGAATTTAAAGGGACATACCATAATTTATGAATATCAATTATTTGTATGTCTATTCACAGTGCTGTGCAGGAGTTTTAGGCACTTCGGGGAAAAGGTTTAAAGTGAGAATGCTTCACAAAATAATGCTCTTAATTAATAAACTCCCTATAAAGCTTAGGAACCATCCATCGTCAACAGCCGCTTGTCCCGGGCGGGGTCGCAGGGGGCTTGGCCGGGTCTTGCTCTCCGGTGGGTCTGGGGTTTGAGTCATGCTTGGGGTGCCTTGCAATGGACTGGCGTCCCGTCCTGGGTGTGTCCCCTCCCCGCCAGCCTTATGCACTGTATTGTCGAGTTAGGCTCCGGTTTGCCGTGACCCCACTTGGGATAAGTGATGTCAGACTGTGTGTGTGTGTGTGTGTGTGTGTGTGTGTGTGTGTGTGTGTGTGCACGCGCGCACTTCCTTTCTTTAACAACATACAAAACCCTTACTGTAATACTGTAACTTTCTGCAAAAGAAATGCTTGGAAATGTAAAATATTCTCTTTCCTATAGACACTAATGCAGAACACATTAAATAATCAACTAAAACAAACATTTTTGTGAAACATCTAAGTGCCTAGGACTTTTTCCATAGTTCTGTGTAAAAAAAAAAATTACTTACTAATGCTTTTCTCCAAACCGATTTACAACGATCAATCTACTTCCGTTTCTTTAGCCATTTATCAAGCATGATAATTTTACTGTACTTAACCCCACAGGGCTAAGTGCCTCGATCAAGGGTCCTTCGGTAGGAGGGCGGGATCGAATTTCGGTTTTTAGAACATAAGGCTGTGGCTCTAATCACTTCACCACCTGCTGCCATATAATTATGTAACAACTGAGTTGATTACTTATTTTCTGTCCTAATTCAAACCCGGTTTTCCAGCACAAGGAGCCTCAAATCTTACCCCTTGATCAGGAGCAGCTGTGAATTATGACTAAGTTGTGTTTGTCGTTTAAATCTTTTCCTCTCAGGTGTACAAGTCCAGGAAGATGGGGCGCATTCTGGCAGTGGATCGGCTGTGCCTGGGGGTTCGTCCAGGGGAGTGTTTCGGGCTGCTGGGTGTGAACGGTGCGGGGAAGACCACCACTTTCAAGATGCTGACGGGAGACGAGAGCACCACGGGCGGGGAGGCCTTCATTGGAGGCTGCAGGTATGCAGGAGAGACCATGATGGATTGATGGCTGTGATTCCATAAGTGAATGATGTTGTTGAGATGTATGTATATAGACACACATATATAACATCATTCAGTCATGGAATCACTGCCGTGTGTGTGTGTGTGTATAGGGGGTGTGGTGGTGCAGCAGGCTTGGGCAGGTCCTGCTCTCTGGTGGGTCTGGGGTTCAAGTCCAGCTTAGGGTGCCATGTGGCGGACTGGTGTCCCGTCCTGGGTGCGTCCCCTCCCCCCTCCAGCCTTACGCCCTGTGTTGACGGGTTAGCCTTCGGTTCACTCTGACCCCCGCTTGGGACAAGCAGCTTCAGACTGTGTGTGTGCATGCATGCATACAAGATGCTGAGTTGAACAGGGGTGGGTTGCCAGGTCCTTCCCCTGTATGCTGGGGGAGGCAAATGCAGGGAGAAACACAGAGCTGCCCCCACCCCAAGCAGGACTTGAACCCCAGACCCACCACACAGCGAGGAACTGGTCATATATATATATGTTTACATATATAAAACATATGGCTTTCCTGTACAGTCCTGTAAGTTCTGTTCTGCGATGTGCCGCCTAACAGTCTGATGTTTGTATTTTTCAAATTGGATGATGCTGATGTCAGACAACCACCCCCTCCCTCCTTTCAGCATCCTGCGGGATTTGCTGAAGGTACAGCAGAGCATTGGCTACTGTCCCCAGTTCGACGCCCTTTTCGAGGATCTGACAGCCAGAGAACACCTAGAGCTCTACACTCGCTTGCGGGGCATTCCTTGGAAGGATGAGGAGAGGGTGAGGAGTGACCCCCCCCCCCCCCCCCACAAACCCCCACTGCCACAACAAAGGAAAGAAGCAGAGAGGTGAAGAAGAGAGTTAACTCTCTGTTTCATGTCCCAGGTGGTCCAGTGGGCCCTGGAGAAGCTGGAACTCTCCAAGTATGCTGATAAGCCCGCCGGCACTTACAGCGGGGGCAACAAGCGTAAGCTCTCCACCGCCATCGCCCTGATCGGATACCCCTCCCTCATCTTCCTGGTGAGAACAGCTCCTTCAATACTTCTCTTACTGCGAGCAGGATTGGCCTGAATTCCTGCTGACACCTGTACTGCACATTACATCATTTACCGGTGTATTGCTGGGTCTTTAATCAGGGCGGTTAAGGTACAATTGCAGCGCCAGTTCTAGGATCTGAATCAGTGGTCTTCTGGATACAATTCCCCCCCTAATTTGTTAAAAATTACCAACAAAAAATGCAGGGTGAGAAAGCCAGTGGTTTCATCTCATGATTATAATTAATAAGGTGGGAGGAAGTGCTGTTAATTTGAATTTGATTAATAGCAGCCATTCGCATGACATTCATGGTAAGGTAGTGTACACATTTACATTTATTTACCTAGGAGATGCTTTTCTCCAGAGCGACTTCCAATGAACTCTATGTAGTGTCATGACCCCACACACCTTATTCACTGCGGTGACTTACACTGCTAGATACATTACTTACACTGGGTCCCTCATCCATGCATCAGTGGAACACACACACACACTTTCTGTCACTCACACACTATGGGGAACCTGAACAACATGTCTTTGGACTGTGGGAGGAAACCAGAGCACCTGGAGGCAACCCATGCAGACACGGGGAGAACGTGCAAACTCCACACACAATGAACAGGGATCGAACATATTATACAGGTTTCGAACCCCCAATCCCTATTTCAGTCTGGGCACCCAGCTCCCACACTGACCATCTTCCCATGATCCCTTGTGATTCAGGATGAGCCCACCACAGGCATGGACCCCAAGGCTCGGCGTTTCCTGTGGAACCTCATCCTGGACATCATCAAGACGGGACGCTCCGTGGTTCTGACATCGCACAGGTGAGTCGGCCACGGCGTCGCGGTCCCCGGGGTGCCCGCCTCTCCACATCCCACGGTCGCGGTGACAACGCGCTGTCTGTCTACCCACAGCATGGAGGAGTGTGAGGCTCTCTGCACCCGCCTGGGAATCATGGTCAATGGGCGGTTCAAGTGTCTGGGCAGCATCCAGCATCTCAAAAACAGGTCGGAATTGGAGCTCTAATCATTTCTACTTTCTATTTCCTCTGTCACTCCTGCTTACGTTCCCACTATTTTTGGTACATCTAATGTGAATGTTGTTCCGAAACAGACGGGATGAAGGCCTTGTCCTGTACTTTTGATATTGTCCTTTTGATTTTCTGTCGGCTCTGCCTAAGGTTTGGGGACGGCTACATGATCACGGTTCGCACCAAGTCCAGCAGTAGCGTCAAGGAAGTGGTGCGGTTCTTCAACAGGAACTTCCCCGAGGCCATCCTGAAGGTACCGCACCGCTCTCCCGATTGTTATATCCAGAGTTGTGGGATGAAGTTCAGTTTTTATCTCAAAATGCCCTTCGGAGCGAGAAAGAAGACTGATTTTTATTTGGATGTTACGCGAAGTCTCGCTCATACAGGGATGTTGAATCAGAAAAATTCATTCCACCCCCCCCAGGAGAGACACCACACCAAGGTGCAGTACCAGCTGAAGTCGGAGCGCCTCTCTCTGGCGCAGGTCTTCAGTAAGATGGAGCAGGTGGTGGAGGTGCTGGGCATTGAGGACTACTCCGTCAGCCAGACCACGCTGGACAATGTGAGTTGGACATCTCTCTGCTCCTTATATACATCAACATACACCACATGAGAATAATATACATAAAACAAAGTACAATGAGATGGACAGCGGTAGAACCTCCCTCTCTGGGTCCCTCTTAGGTTTTTGTGAACTTTGCCAAGAAGCAAAGCGACAACTTGGAGCAGCAGCAGAGCTCACCGTCCGGTGGAGGCCAGTCTCCGCTGCAGCGCATTCTCAGCCTCATTCGGCCGCGGGCCGCCAACACGGAGCTGAACGCGCTGGTCAGCGAGGAGCCCGAGGAGCTGGAGAGTGATGACGATGAAGGCCTCATCAGCTTTGAGGAAGAGAGGGTGAGGGACAGAGGCGGGGCAGGGTGGGGTGGGAGTGTTTGAATGTTCATCTTGCGTTCATGTGGCTGTCCTCCAGGTGCTCTGGTTTCCTCCCACAGTCGTGTTTCATTTGATTCTTTTTAGGTGCAGCTTTCCTTTAACACAGACACCCTCTGCTGAACCTCAAACTCCTAACAGATGGGGACATGCAGCCCAACGAGTCTAGAGATCCATTTGACTCCTGAACAAATAGAGGGAGCCGAGGAGTGGACCTGAGGAACGTGAACCAAGAGCAAGAGCGCATTTTCTTTAAGTTTGCCTAAACAAGGATTTCCTCCCTGTCGGTCAGTGTGAGGGGCACGCGGTTTCTCCACGGACGCTCGGACATTTGGAGAAACGGCATCGCAACGTCGCAGCCGGACCGCGCCGTGCCAGGTCGCGTGACGGGAGAAGCGGAAACGGGAGGACCGGCGTATCGCCGCCTCTTCGCCAGCTTCCACCAAGAAGGGTTGTAAAGTGGGGGGGACTGGCAAACGATGACGGCAGCGTTTGTGTTTTAAGTGGAACGTTTCTTTGCCATGTTTTAATCTTTCAGTTTGCGGGATGGGCGCACCTAAAGGAAACCGAACGAGTGTTTGGGGATCACTAAGCGACGCTGTTGGAGAGAACCCAATATGGAAGAGCTTCTTTAGAAGATGCTGTCAAGGACCAGGTGCTGAGCGAAGTCAGGGAAGCCAACGATTATCGTTATTGCTCTTATTATATGTTGGCGGCATTGCCACTGATGTCACAGAACAACATATCATTCTCCTTTAAGGCGGGACCTTCGGGTTCGACTCCGACCCCTTCCGTTTCAGCAGACGTCCTAATCTGAATGTAAATTACTTTTTAAGGACTGGAATTTTTTTTTTCCTTCCCTCCAAAGCTATCGACGATTTTTTTTTTTTCCCATTGTAATTGGATCCAGATTTTAAGGTTTAGTACATTTTTGCCTTTTTAAGCATGCTGCAGCTTTACAAGTCACTCAGAGAAACGAGTCGAAACGGTGTAGTGTCGTGTATTTCTTTTGTGGAGAGAAAAAAAAAAAAAAAGATTTATTTTCTGTGACGATGTCTTATTTTGTCGTGTTTATGCGGTTCATTTTATTAACTGACTGACAAGTGGCAGCCAGTGCACCTTGGAATAAACAAGGCTTCTTTTGATATCCGGGCTTCAGCTTTCAGTGCGTTGAAACCACCATCCCGCTCCAAAAGGAAACGTGTTAAACACGTTTACCTCCTATTGCGAACCGCTGACTGCGTAAAATGTGATACTACAGGGTACGAGAAACCGACACCTCCTTACACTTGAACTTATTCTGCCCTATATATAGTTCATAGCACCGCAGTGTTTTTCCTGCACAGCTCAATATCAATTATGCTCTTTTGCGACCGTAATAATCTGGATTTATAAGTAGGACAGCACACCCCAAGGTGCACCAAGCCTTCCGTACCCAGTGGTACATTACATGAAATGAGTTATTACAGCTTAGAACAAGCTGGCACCTCCTGAACTTGAACCGATTTGGTCCCATATGTAGTTTAATAGCACCCTAGTATTTTGTCTCTGGAATGGAATGTTAATTATGATCTTTTGCACTCCAGTGTGGGATGGTACAATAGTTTGAGAAACCAACTAGATACATCAGGCCATGTTACTGTGACCTGAGATAATAACATGTGTCACGCAGGCCTCTGTATAACCAGCACTGTGAAGCAGAACCTGACTTGCTCGTATATCTTCTCCACTCGGTCTTTATGGTACGTGCGCTGGAGATGATATCCATATAATACAGTGTCCCACAGAGAAGGAAGGTAGCAATCGGTTGGTGTGAATACAATATGTCCTGTATTACAGATGGGGCAGAAATATGACTGTTTTAACTAACACTCTGCAAAAACATCCATCCAGTGTTAACTCATTCTGAGAAACTCTCCCCCACCACCCCCTTCGAGCATTTGAAAAATTCCCATCCCATTAAATGTGAAATAATAAATATTATTAAGACTTAATGGGCCAAACTCACTCCTTTGCCTAGCAATGAACCTCTCCCACATCTGGCATTCAAATGTGCTTGACTCGGGGCCATTTTTTTTGCATTTGAAACTTTAGGACATTGTAATTGTAATGTTTTTCTTTGAATTGTTTTTGGCAGTTGTTTTACTTTTGGACAAAAAATATTTAAGAAAATATCCTTGATTTGCACTGCGGTGTTTTCAGATACGGAGGATCGATTTCTTATGTGATAAATGATGAGTATGGGGATCAAATGTTGATGTTATGCTCTTTTAATATAAAACCAATGTTTAGTACCAAAGGGAAGTCGTGCTAATTTTTACTGAATGATAAACTATATGCTGAATGTTAAAGCAAATGACGGGGAGGGGATGGGAAAATTTAAGAAACGGACACTGATTTTCTTGTCCTGTAAATGATGAGCTGTAATTACTGTGTGAAAGCAAAAATGTATTTTTTTTTTTTTGTTGTTGTTGTAACTTTTGTGCAAAGGTTAAACTGTGGTTTTACTTGGACTGAATCGCACTTCAACGTTTCTTTCATCTCTTTTGCTAAGGTTTAACTGATGACCGTTTTGCTCAGTTTTGGTCAGAGCTCTGTGAACTTTGACTTCTAGGTTACGGCGATTTCGAACTGGGCCTCGCCCTCTTGGGAATGGCATTGACCATCCTTTTGACCTTTGACCTTTCTGACATGCTGCCACACCTTTTTCCTTGGATCGCGACTGAAAGGCCTTTACTCTTCGGTAACGTGGAGAGCTTTGAATTCAGTAACTAAAATTAACAAAAAAAAAGAAAAAAGGCGGGGGGTTGTTTCGCAGTTTCTTTGCTTCAGAGAACAACACGCTACCATGATTCACAGATCAAATACACATTAAACTGGAAAATTAGACACCAGCAAGTACTTAACTGTTTGTGATTTGAAGGTGTGCAATCTAAATAACAAAAAAAGAAAAAATAAACTGTCGATTTGGTCAAAGACGCAGGTTTACTCTGGAGCAAAATGCCCTGGAAATAAATCCGCAATTGTACATGAATATAAATAAATATATTTATATTTATATTTTACAAATATGTATGTTTGAATTTTTTCTGCTACTGTTCTATTCATGTAACATTTTGACTTGAAATTCTGAGCTTGTTTCTGATTAAAACGTTTGTGGTTTCCATACTTCTTGTGCTTCAACAGAGGTCATCTGATATTTTTGAAGTTACTGAAAAAAAGGAACAAAAAATAAATAAATCAGGTATGAGTTAAATCCTTTGCGTCGTTCTCCTCTCTTTCACTGGGGTGGTTTGTCATTTCTGTCCGGCCCTTGTTTTGCCCCGACTTCGTGAGTGATGTCTCTCTGAGATTGTCTAGTTTAGAGACAATGGTGCATTTTTTTTTCCAGCTTGTTTTTGCACTCAGCTGGAGACCTGCGAAGTATCACTTCTGGCTATCTGATCAGAATGCTGATACTCTCACACCCTCCCATTTCAAAAACACCTCTTTCCTCTCCTTCATCACAGATCAGCCACAGTATCCAGTTGTACTTATTTTTAAGTTGTGATGAACTACCGCCCCAGTCGGGGTGTACTCAATCTATCCTTGTGCCCTATGGTTCTACACTAGCTCCACAGCACCATAACACTACCTTAGGATAAGCAGTTTATTGCTATCAACTTGTTTTCGTGTTGACTGGACAAGCTGTGTAAAGAAACATGACACAATTTACTAAAAAAAAATTCCATGCTGTCCTGTTCCTGATTGCATATTTCAGGCGATGCATCCATTCAGGTGTGTCCCAGCGTGGCCTGTGCAAGCAGTTTAGCAATTGCTAAATGCTGTAGGTACCACAACAGGCCACATATTCTTCTGCTGCAAAAGAAAACCAGTGAAATAGAATTAGGTCTGTGAAATGCACAGGTTTGTGATGATTGCTTTTACACATTATTTGCCTTGGACCCTTGATCAAAATAGATTTTCCTTTACTGATGATTTATTGATAGATTTATAGATTTTCCTTTATTGATTTAAATCCCTGCTGTAGAAATGCAGCCTTTTCTCATTTTTATACACGAGAATAAAACAAAGAATGAGAATAACATGAGAATAAACTGGAGCAACGGGTAGCCTAGTGGTTAGAGCTGCTGCCTTTGGATGCAGCCAAGTCTCACCTGCAGCTCTAATACCCTTCAGCAAGGTATTTACCTTAAAGTTGCTGCAGTAATATTACCCACCTGTATAAATGGGTAAATAATTGCAAGTAAGTTGCTTTGGAGAGGAGCATCAGCTAAATGAATAAATGTAAATCACAAATGGCTGGCTTTATGACTCGCACTGTAGGCCGCACTTGTGACAACAGTGTGTTAGGCACAAATACTTGTATTTTTGGTAACAAGAGCCTCCAAATATTAGAAACGGCAAGACTGCCATGGAAGGACAGGGGACCCAGCGTCAGGATCATTGTAGCCCTGTTAATCTCATCGGAAAAGCACCCTATGATCACTGGGGATGGTCATTGTTGCCCCAAACCTTGGGCCTGCTGTGAGTTCTTGACAGAAGGAAGAGCAAAAATTCTTTGTTTTTGAAGTACTGTGTCACCTGGCCCTACAGGTCTAACTGGTGAGACCAATATGTGGGTGTGCATGGAACGAAACTGATGGGCGTGGTAAGAGAGAAGGACCTGGAGACTTCTCTCTGGTGGAACAGGGGAGAAGGAAGAGCTTAACCCTGGCACTGGAGAGGCACTGAGAAATGGCTGCAGTTCCAGAAATCGAGCTTTTCATCAAGGTAAGTGTGGTGATCAGTTCCTTCTGCACTTGACTGAAGAACCTTGAAATCCACAGTCTCGGTTCTCCTCTAACTGAAGTTGAATCTAAAGGGGGAGGGAGTACTGGTAACACAGTACTGAGTGTGTGTAATCCAAAAACACATGGAAATTATTAATTTAGGACATGAGGCCATTGGTCTTTGAAGTGATATGCAACCACTTCTTGCTGTAGTACCCTTGAGGAGAGTACTTACTCTGAACTGATACCGTAAAAATGACCTAACTGATTAAATGTGCAAATAATTGCAAGCAGCTTAGCATTATGAGAAGAAAAAGGCAGGTTATAAAATAGATGGCTAATACAGTCCACACATCATAATATATACAATCCTAAAAGCAGACTTAGAAACTTTAAGTTATACATCAATCGGTTAACCTGTATGGAGAGAATCTCGTCCATCCTTGTTCTTCTTGTTCTGTACAGCGTAGCTTTTTTGACTTCTCTTTTTAAGAAACCAGTAATGGTGCCTTTGTATTGTATTTCTCGGTAGGATCTGAAACCTTAATAGAAACTGTTAGACTGAAAAAGCAAGCACTGTTTGCGGTTCGAGAATGAAGGGTCTGTCATTTCACGCTAAAATGCCGTGTTTTCATGTATGGAACACAGATGGGAATCCATACGAATGTTACGGAAAGATTTTGCGAGGCTACCCTGTGTTGTATCGATGGTTCTTAGCGTCATTTGGATGCTCTACTCAGTCTACTGGGCAGCTGAAGGAAGACTGTATCATCGTTTTCATAATAGCCGAGTCTATCCCACAGGGTAGTCACTTCTCACCACCTTACTGTGAATGGAAGGAGATGATAAAGATCACAGCGATGTAGCCTTGCAGCTTACAAGATAAAAACATAATTTGTCTGGAGCAGCGTCTCTAATGTGTTTGACTAATAGCCTCTGTATTGCATTCGCTGCCTTCACTAAGAGTAGAGTAAATACAGCGGGTAAATCAAACGGAACGCGAACGAGTTTACCCAACAAGATTAGTCATATTTAGCCAATAAGACAGCGACATAAATATAAAACAAGAAAGCCAATACGGAAGATTCTGTGCTCAAACCAACTGGTGCAGTCAAGCCCTCATAGTTAGCAGCAGCGCAGAATACAGAAGGTTCTGGAAAACAGCAAATACTCTAAATGTCCGTAGTTTTTTCATTGAGCTACGAACATTTAAAGCAGGGTGGAATAACAAGTCAAAGGTTAACCATTCCTCTTAACTAAGCAGCAGCAGGTAGGGCTGTGGTTGGGGCTGTTTCTGCTGCTTTCCATTTGAGGGACCCAGATTGAAATCCCACCACCTGCTATAGTACCCTTGTGTGAGGTAGCTATCCCTACACAGACACATGTAATGATGGGAATGTGCGTGGATGTTAAAATGGCATACCGTGGCGAAGCATTACGTTATTCCTTCGTGTGGATAAGAAGAATGAAAAATAAGCATTCATAGCAGAGTGGGTACAGCTCCTGTCTTAAAAACCCAACTTCAAGTCCCTGCTCTTACTGTAGTTTCTCTAAGCAAAGTACTGACCCTGAATAGTTCCAGAAAAAACCACCCAGATGTACAAATCCATAAGTAATAAAGAGTAGCTTAACATTGCAAGTTGCTTTTCAGAAAATGGTCATCTAACTATATATATATATATATATATATATATGTAAAAATATTTTCTCATATCTCCCTTTGTTTTGTTTCCTTAAACAATGAAACAGTGAAACTTTCTGCTTCCTCCAGTCCCATTCATACCATTGTGGTGTTCTACTATGCAGAAGGAATTTTTCGTCTGTATTTTTCCAAACAGGCAAGCGATGATGGTGAGAGTGTGGGAAACTGTCCCTTCTGCCATCGCCTGTTCATGATCCTCTTTCTGAAAGGGGTCAACTTTACTCTCACCACAGTTGACATGAAGAGGTGAGACTGCATATGCAATCTGGCTAACAGTTGTGAAGTAGGCCCTGCCCATAGTCCTTCTCTCAGGAAGAGCAATTCTGTCTGTGGGGAAACCTAGTGCTGTAATACAGCAGTTTGGACCTAGAACAGTGCCCTGGGGAACCCCTTCTCAATATGTGCGCAAATTCTGGTCATAGAATGTTCTTTTAACAGCAATGAATTCATAATTGAATTTATGGATATCTCTCTACAGTCGACTGCTTGGTAATCTGGTTTTTTCCATGAAATGTTGTCGGCACCCTGGCATGCAGGCAAATGTCAGTCACATCAGAGAAAGCATGTACACGTACCTTCCTGGTTGGCATACCTCTCATTTATCTTACTTCCCAGAGCTCCAGAGGTTCTTAAAGACCTGGCCCCAGGCTCCCAGCCACCCTTCCTCATCTATAACAAAGAGGTGCACACAGATAACAACAAGATTGAGGAGTTCCTGGAGGCCACCCTGGCACCCCCACAGTGAGCAGCATCATAGTTTGTTTCAGATCATCAAATGTAATGGCAGTGGTTTTAATTGTACTACTGCTTATAAGGCTTGCATGATCAGGCTCATGTTGAATCATTTTACACAGTTTAATAAGTTTAGGCTACATTAATCTTATTTTTTTATATAAGTGCAAAACACAGCGAGAAAGGAGCAGCTTTCTCATCAAAAAACCCATGGTTCCTTGTGGGGGTTTTACCTCTCTGCTGCAGGTACCCTAAGCTCGGCTGTCGCTACAAAGAGTCGAATGGTGCTGGAGACGACATCTTCCACAAGTTCTCTGCCTACATCAAGAACCCCAACCCTGGACTCAATGAAAGTTGGTGTCCTGCATTTCCATTCCTTTTACCTCCCATTGTGCCTCGCTCTTGCTTACTTCACATTCTTCTCTTGTTGCTTTCTCAGTGCTCGAAAAGAAGTTCCTTAAGAGTCTAGTTAAGCTCGACCAGTACCTGCTGACTCCACTTCCTTACGAACTGGACCAGAACCCCAACTTGAGCGAGTCAAAAAGGAAGTTCCTGGATGGCGATTCGCTTACGCTGGCAGACTGCAACTTGCTGCCCAAGCTCCACATTGTGAAGGTACGTCACGGTTCTCATCTCCTATCGGTTTCACACCCTCCCTTTGCTACCTCATGTTTAACCCTTGTGAGATCATCGAGTTCCTTCCATCTGTTCTGCCCTAAATAATTTTGAAACCAAAAGTCCTGTGTCCTTCACAGGTGGTGTGCAAGAAGTACCGAGATTTTGAGATTCCAGCAGCTCTGCAGGGCTTGACACGCTACCTGGCGGAGGTGTACAAACAGAGTGAATTCCGGAACACCTGTCCCAAGGACTCTGAAATTCTACTGGCGTACCACTCTGTGGCTAAATTCCTCAAAAGGTAGAGCGGGAGCGGGGCGGATAAAAAAAGAGGCAGGTCTGCGGTGAATGAAACAGAAATAATACCAGATTCCTGTAGGATGCTTTTTCACTAATGATGAAACAGCCCATTGTACCATATTACAGCAAAGGCTTATTTTCTTTTGCAATTCATTCTGTAAACTCTGGATTAATGCATTATTCACCCTGTAACCAGTTCTGACAGGGCTACACAAATACAAATATAGTACTTGGTGGCGATATGAGCAAAAGAAAAAAGAAAAAATTAAATGGCTTATTTCCTTGGACTCTGCAGCACCTCCGAGGCATATAATATATTAATGTAAATTCTTTTTCCCTGTAATGCTTTTTTCAATAGTGGTAATAAATATACTTTAAGGACAATAAAGCTTTATTGCTAGAATTAACCATAAGTGGTTTCAAAACCAGATTTTTCAATGCGAGGGCAGTTTCAGTCTCCTGGAACAAACTGTGTGCTGACTCCTGTTAAAGCAGCTATACGCTCATGAAATCTTTTAACAGATTCACAAATCCAGCAAGGTTAGTTTTGTGTAACTGTTAAGAAATAGTCTTTTAAAGAAGCTTTTTTATTTGTAAGAAGCCCCTGCTTATTGTGTATGCATCTAAGTACACACTATTTTCAAATAAATAGAGATAATCAGTTTCACTGGTAAAATCATCATATGAATGTCCTTCCCGAAAAAAATGTGAAGAGAACAAGCTGAGTCAACCCAAAACAAGTTCATGAAACAGGTTTATTACAAATGGATTATGAAAACTAAAAAGCACAGCTCCCAGATTCAGTATATTTAAAAAAAAAAAAAAATTCAGCACATTATTAAAATAAATAAAATATACAGTTTCCATGTCATTTTCAGCTATTCATGTTAGAGAAGTTGTTTAAAAGCATACATATAAATGCTTTCATATAGTGGTTTGATAAATTCACGCCGAGTGTTGTACAGTCACATGAAGACATGCAACTAAATCTGACCGAAGCCTGATCCTTCACTCCCACTAGTTGGGACTAACAAGTGTTGAAGTCAACATCTGTTTTCTTCTTCATTTCGATGCTCAGAGGTCATCACTGTCATCAAACGAGACTCCAGTTGCAGCCCTCTTTCTGGAGAAAATACACAGAGCAGTTGTTGGAGACATATGAGTTTGTTTGTGCATGTGTAGGTATGTTGGTATATGTACAAGGTGACTTCAAGAAAGATAACCTTCTCATTCCTGGGTTGATGAGGGAATCCCCAGGCGCACGCTTTCTGGCCGTAACAGCAGGTCCAGTATGTTGTCTCCTGGGCTCAAACTCTGAGTGAGTGAGTGAGTGAGTAAGAGAGAGAGAGAGAGAGAGAGAGAGAGAGAGAGAGAGAAAGAAAGAAAAGCATTTTACATTCCCGTCACTTCACTCATTATTATCATTAACCTTTATTCAGCTGATGCCTTTACACAAGACAACTTACAATGTTAATTATACAACTTTACAATTATTTTACCCATATACAGAAAGGTCATCTTACAGCATTAATTCATTTCTTAATTTAGCACTTTTCTCCAAAGTGACAGCCAATGATTAATAAGTAGTATTTAGCTGACACCTTTACCTAAGGTGACCTGCAATGCTAGATACACAACAGCAGGAGTGGGATTTGAACCAGGGACATTCTAATGCAAAGCAACAGCCCAACCCACTATGGTACATAATGGAATGAACGAGGCTAAAGCCAATTAAAAATGTACAGTTTTCTCTACAGTTTAATATAATGTTGTTAAATACACATACCTGCATACCCCCTTTGCTGGCTCTTCGCAGGACTGACGGATGCTGTGCAGGAGAATTACACAGATTAAATAAATTCGTGCAGACTTCTTTGTTGCTACATGTGGTGAGGTAAATGCATGAGAAAATCGTCGGCACGGACCCGTTTTCTCCACTCCCTCGCCAGTAGAGAGCGCAGGTGTGGTCAGCATTACCTGTGCTGTCCAGGTGACTCAGACTGTCAGCCATCTTGAAGAGCAGGTCTCTGAGCACCTCCCTGCCCTCGGGGTCACCGAGCCTGGGAAGAGCCAGGGTCAGAGTCCCTGGTGCGGATCCCACACGGAGAACCACACCGCTGTCTTCCAGCAGCACAGAAGCACTGTCATTTCCACACGCATATCTATGGGTGGAGAGGGAGGATTGAAAAGCCTCAAAAAACAGACAGAGTTGAAAAACTGCAGCACACTGCAAACAGTCAGACAGGTAGTGCAAGGTCTTCATGAGCCCTGGGCTGTGCATTTGGACACGGGTTCAAATTCAGCTTAGTTTGCGTGACGTTCGCATGTTCTCCTCGTGTTTGTTTCCGCCCGCAGTCCAGAGACAAGTGTTTCAGGTGAAAAGGTGGCTCTAAATAGCCCATACTGTGTGTATGTGAGTGTGTGTCATTGCCAGGTCCAGGATGTACAGTGAATCACACCGTATGCTTCCAGAACAGACTCCACGCCACCACAACCCGCATTAGACAAGCGGTTATTGATAACGGATGGATAGACGAATGCTTATTAAATGACTGCATTAAACAGTGGTGGTCTGGGCAGGTCAGTAGACTGTGCAGCGGTTAAGGAACTTCTAACCAATAGGCTGCAGGGTGAGTTCCCCGGAGGAGGGCTTAGGGCTGTACCTTAGAGAAAGGGACTCAATGAAATACTCAACAGCACAAATAAACACTGTAACAATGTGAACTATGTAGTTAACTCATTTGCCCAGAAATGAAAGCACAGATGTAAGTCGAGCCAAGAGTGCTTCAGGCAGTGTTGGAAAAACAGGTCGCAGCATGCGCTAGATGGCTCGTTCAACAGAAACTCCGGTGGAACAACTCTGGGCAGCAGTACTCTTTCACGACACTACATCTGAGCGTTAGTCACACTCGGCGCCACCTTGAAGCACTTGAGCAGAGGGCAGTCCAGAAAAAAAAAAAATGTTATTAAAAATTATATTAATTACAAACAGCTGCATTCAAGAGAACTGTTGAGGAAAGCCTTACCTAATTTTTGAAAAATAACCTTCAAGTGACTTCAGGCGAAACTCCTTCATCTGAAACATAAAACACAGCACGGTGTCAGAACAATTCTCACGAGGGTACAATAATCAAGCGGAAAAAAAAAAAAAAAAATTGAAAACCTACATGCGTGCCCTTGAAGTTGATTAACAAGGGATGTACTGCCTGTGATCACTAGAGAATATATTTAACTGAATATATCTTACATGCTGGGCCAGTGTCTCCCCTGTGAAGTCTGTACTCCAAACATCTGAAGCGTTGGTTAAGCTGGTGGGGGGAAAATGTGTGATTTCATAATCAAGCATTGTTATAAAAACCTTTGAATACTGACAGAAACCCTAGAGGGAAATTATTATATACAGACAGTGCAGGTTCATGAAAGGTAGTTCCCCGATTCGATGCACTTCATCGTTAAACTATATATGAGCATGAATTTTTAAGTTGACAGTGAATTTTGACAAATATAGCAGTAGATTAATAATAAAAGTTGTCCATTTTTTTCTCAGAGCGCTATAGCATAGTATCTAACTAACTACTTCTTATAGATCAATAGGAAATCATGATTATTTATTCCAATACCATGATAATGAAAATCAGCCAGAAAAAAAAGAGATATTAAAGCGACCAATGAGAATTCAACGCGCCCCCCGAACTCGCGCTCAAGTCCTCCACGCCGCCTGGTGGCGCTGTTACAAGCGGAACGCCAACCGACAACCGGCGAAACGCGCAACTTCCCTCTAATTTTGGGCATTTAATTTATAAATACCTATTTCGGAGTAACTACCCTGGTGGAAGTTGATTAATATAAATTTTGATGTTAATTACGATGAATATTTATACTTATACTGGTATTAGTTATTTTTAATTATTTCATTTTTATTTTAAGTACATAAAATGTAGGTGTATTTACTGACATTTATTCATTTAGCAGACGTTTTTCTCAAAGGCAAAGCGACATAGATCTGACAGAAAAATACATCATGTCTGTGTGATTGTTATGAACTGCAAGCATTACCACGATTTTGTATAATACACCCAATTGCCAATGCCTGCATTATGTATTCTTGACTTGACTTTAGTTGAGGTGGTCACTTATAACGTATTAATTAAAACTTACCCAACATTTAGCAGCCCTTCTTTTGTGTGTAAAAAACACAGATATTTTGTCTTGTCAGCTTTATTGACAATCGTGCAGTATTTTGACTTTGTGTTATGATCCATCGGTTGGTAAATCAAGAAACGAGACAAAATGCCTAAGTTACACGTTTTCACATGAAAAGACACCGACGAAGAGCAGCTGTGGAAATAACCTATACTTACTACAAGTAAAAATAAATTGTGAGAAACACGACTCGTCGACTGCAGACTGAATTCCACGGGATTAATTAAAACTAAGTTAAATAAACGGCTTAAGCTTATAAAACGTCATCAGCTGCCTTCGATTTTTTTTTTCAATAACTCGTTTACAACCATTAATCCGTCCTGTATCCTTGTAGAAAGCACACGTCGTTTTTTACAAACTCATACTTCGAAAGACCAAGCTACAGCAGTAGGAAAAGAACTCGCACTACACGCAACAAAGTACCGGATATGATGCAAACAATGAGAAATGACCCGGATGTAATTCTGTTCGTGAGGTCACGTCCAAGTTCCGGAATTTTTTCTAATCGTCTGATTCGTCATGGCACGAAATATGAGTTAAGTATGTATCGAAATTTCCCTCAGCATTGTAAACAAATACAAAGAACGTTTCGGATAATCAACGTGGTTGTGTTTTGGGTTTTTAGTGAGGTATTGCTATTATAGCCTGAGCCTCAGCTCAGGTGCTGTAGTTAAACAAGTAGTTGAGGAAGCGAGTGTCTTCCAGCTGCTCGACCGGAACTAGGAATAGGACAGAGACACTTGTGAATAGTTTGTTTTTGTTACTCTTAATTGTTCTGCGAACCGGGCTACGCAGTTGAACTTTCTTGTTCTTGAAGTAAACGGTCACGGTGTTCCCGACGTCACTTTGTTTCTGCGGGAATTACTAGTAGTATTTTTGAAAGAAAACAAGCAAGCACAATCATGTGGGGCGCTGGGATAATCAGCTTCAGTCAGCAAAGTATTCTTATTGTATTACTTCAGGGTAAGTACCTTGAGTTGAGCAGCAACACCACAGCAGCACAGGAGGATTGGAACAAAAAACCCTCAGATTCCAAGGCAAATTGGGCAAGCCCTAATCGCTATGCCTCCCACCCCTGTGTATTTCATGTTGTAACTGAGGCTATTTTTCCACCAGACTCCAGCACGGTGTGGTGCAGAATGCCAGAAGCACGTTGCCATGGTTCCTCGCTCACGGACTCGCAACCTGCAGGTGCTAGACACGGAACTGAGCGCCGACGCTGTGGAGTGGTGCCCCTTGTCGCAGTGGCACAACGTGCTGGCATGCGGAACATACCAGCTGGTGAAGACGCCCGATGGGGTGAGCACAAGGACAGCTGTTAGGCTTTTTTCAGTCAGCAGCATTACCGTCGCGAAGCTGATAATCTGGTAGTGTTACTTCTGCTGAACGTGTTGATCTTGATTACATTATGTCGCCGCTTCCTCATGAGCACTGTGGTGAAGAGTATGAATATTGTTTTTTTAAATCCCCTCCAGGTGGATGCTCAGTCTCCCATGGCCAGCCGTGTTGGCCGGTTGTACCTTTATCAGTTTCACCAAGAAGGACCACTTTGTCCACCTCTGACTGAGATTCAGCGAATTGACACACCGGCTATTCTAGATATTAAGTGGTAAACATGTTATAGTATCCATTTTTTAAAAAAAAAAAAAGTATATTGAATCACATTTGCTTTGTGTTTTACAGTAATAAATAGTGTCACAATGAGTTTCCCATCCATTGTAAATTGCCTTTCTACAACTTTTTTTAACATTTTAAAAACAACAAGCTTTCTTTATTTTTTTTAACCTTGAGAAAGATGCAAGTTTGTTAATACGGTTGAGTTAATAGCTTTGAGCTGACATTTGCTTCTACTTTGGAGTGTCTGATGTACACCATCATATTTAATGATGGTGTAACACATTTACATTTATTAATGATACATTTCTCCAAAGTGACATACAACTCGGAGTAAATAAGTGTGTTTCACCGACAGATGGAGAGATACAGATGCAGACACACAACTCACAAAGTACAGTTGCTTAGTCTGATACCACAGTTATTCCCTGCATACATTATATGAATAGCTGTATAGAGAATTGATTCAACAGTGCAGTGTTTCTGGTCATCTTTGTATAAGCGGTAACTTTAACTCAGGACTTTGTTTTGACTTTGAAAGTTGCAACTCGTTCATCCCCAGGTGTCATGTCCCTGTACTGGAGCGCCCTCTCCTGGGCATGGCCACTGCCTGCGGGGAACTGAGACTGTGGAGGCTCACTGACAGTGAGGTGAGGGAATGACCCAAACATGACTCCGTCCTGCAGTTCCATGGCTCGTTGTTTTTTGCCGGACTGAACCCAGAGTGGCTGAGGTAGGAGGAAAGTACTCACTGTTCCTCTGGGTTCATGATCTTCTCTCTCCAGTAGGAGGGCCGCTGTGGCCTGGAATTGGTGTCCTGTGAGGAAGTGGGCCCAGAAAGACTGGCTTTGTCCTTAGACTGGTCCACTGGTAGAGGGGACAGGTAAGAGACAGGATCCTCTTTTCATGTCATGTTTTCTGTTTTTTTCCCCATCTCAACGATCTTGGGAGTGGTGAAAATATTCCTGTAGTATGTGAAATTACAAAGTCTACCAGCATGATGATTTTAAACAATGTTTTTGTCCATTATGTTTAAAATGCTGGTGCAGGTATCAGAAGATAGCCTTCCTTGGGATAGCAATGTGGTAATGTACTTGATCAGGCAGGGAAGAACAAGCTCTATAAATCGATTTAAGGGCCAAACAACGAAATGATGATGACGATGTTGTTTTTTGACATGCCGAGAGTGATGTTGTGTCAGTGACTAAGACTGACGATGTTAATGTGTCAGTGTGCTCCCACTGTGTCTGCAGCACCGACGCACGTGTGGTGACCAGTGACTCTGCGGGTTGTGTCAGTGTTCTGTCTCTGGGGGAAACCAGCCTCAACCTCCTCTCTCAGTGGAAGGCTCATGATTTCGAGGCCTGGATCTCCGCCTTCAGCTACTGGGACACTCAGCTAGTATATTCAGGTAAATCCCCCCATTCTTCCATCTATGCTGTGACTGCACTCTCAATTTATTCCATTTTCCCTTTTAGTGCAAATCTAGTTAGCTACAGTTGTGGAGGGTCAAATCTAAAAGGTGGACAGTGATCTTCCTGTTTTTCTGAACCCATTTAGCTGACTTTCCAAGCTCTTAGCGATGCCTGGAGAAATAGGAAACCCCTTAGTCTATTGCTACTGTGTCTTTGAAAAAATACACATCTCTTCTAATGTTTGTGTCATGGAAATTTTCATGGTTCCTCAAAGTTATTTATTCACTTAGCTGATGCTCCTCTCTAAGGTGACTTAGTGTTAGGTTTATACACCTAATTTACATTGGTTTACTCATCTATACATTATGAATTTTTACTGTGTGTGGGGGGGTAATTCTCTTTTTCAAAGGTGCAGTTGAGGAGGAACTGACATTTAGTCCTGGGTCTTTTGTTTGCACGATAGCTGGAACCACTGCACCACCTGCTGCCCAGTATTAGTCTGTATTGTCCAAAATTAGCTCAACCCTTGTACATGCTTCTTCATATTTAATTTAATTTAATTTTACTTTACACTCAGGTGGTGATGACTGCAAGCTGAAGGGGTGGGATCTGAGAATGGGGACTTCGTGTCCAACCTTCACCAGTAAGAGGTGAGAAACAACATTCAGACATTTAGTTCTTGTCTTAAACGCTATTTCCAGTATCTAACTCATGCAAAAAATGTGACTTGACTACAATTCACACAAGAACTGAGTATTTGTTTAAAATCTCTTATTTAATGCAAGTATTGTTTGGGATGTTCATGCTTTATCTCACTGAGGTTAAATGCAGAATTTTATGTGCACACAGAGCCAGTATTTGAGCATTTTTCTGCACCATGCATCATTTCAGGTGTTATCATCCAAATTTCGCAAACATTTGCAGAGCTGTATCTGGTTTTCCTAACTTCCTGTCACTAGAAAAATGTCAGTAATGTTACAGAGGTGGTTTATCAGAGAAGCGTGCGTCACGTGCTTGCTTGTTTCTTTCAGGCACTCAATGGGAGTCTGCAGTGTACACAGCAACCCGCACCGGGAGCACGTCCTCGCCACGGGGAGGTCGGTACTGTGCCCCCTTTGATGTGTAACATTTGTCATTGTCTCAAAACAATGTAAATGACAGAAACATCATAAATAACAAAAATGTTGCAAAATTATACTTTAGTTCCTCTTTAAAATGTAAAATATTCAAGTGTAAGTAATATTTAGCTGTATTTTGCAGTCGTATTATTTGAAACAGTTCATGTTGTGGTTTTTCCTCCAAATTTTGATGACAACTTTGAACCTTCAACATTACGTGACTTGGTGCTCTCATGGTAGGTGGTTAGGATGTAGTTTGGAGGCTGTAATTGTACTATAACGTAGAAATTGTATTGAGTGTCAGGTTCATCAAGGTAACTGAGAGATTGGACACAAAACCCGGAAGCGATGGAACATGGTTGTGATGGGATACTTTTCTTTTTCCCCAGCTATGATGAGCATGTACTGCTGTGGGACGGGCGGAATTTACGGCAGCCTCTTAGCGAGACGCCACTGGGCGGTGGCGTGTGGCGGCTAAAGTGGCATCCATCGCATGAGCACCTGCTGCTGGCAGCCTGTATGCATAATGACTTCCACATCCTCCACTGCCAGCAAACACTGGGTGAGCCAGTTGGGAGTGGTGTGTGTGTGTGTGTGTGTGTGTGTGTGTGTGTATATCTGCTTCTTCATGGGGAAATGCAGTTTTTTAGGTCACAATTATTACATGACATCATTTCTCTATACATCCAGAAGGTGGTGGAGGGGTGTGTCCAGTCCTGGCCTCCTACATTCTGCATAACTCTCTAGCCTATGGAGCTGACTGGTCACGGCTCTCCCTAGAAGGGCCCCTGCCATGCTCCTCTCAAGATGGCGTGGAGAGCGCTGGGGCTGCAATAGAAGTAGGAGGGCATTTGAGGATCCAGTACGAATCGCCCACTGCCAGCTTCGACACGTCACTGGAGGATGAGACAGG
The DNA here is from genome assembly GCF_900964775.1 of Scleropages formosus. Taxonomy (NCBI): domain Eukaryota; kingdom Metazoa; phylum Chordata; class Actinopteri; order Osteoglossiformes; family Osteoglossidae; genus Scleropages; species Scleropages formosus. Next base: position 20,409,085 of record NC_041822.1, read on the forward strand.
GAGGTACATTCCAGAGAATGAGGTTCCTTTGGTTGCCCGCACATCTGAGGCTTCTAACCCTATTCCTTCCAGTGACAACCCCAACTCTCTGTCCTGCCTACTGGCCACGTGCTCCTTCTATGACCACATGTTGCACGTGTGGCGCTGGGATTGGACCCCAGAGGAAACTGGCAATACCATGGAGGAAGGGGGTCAGGGCAGAGCAGAACAAAATAATGAAGGGCAGGTGACGCTGCGCACTTGCCCAGGAGAAGCTGCAGAGGGAGAGATCTGAGCAGCCGGTACTTTCTAGGGACACAGTCCCTCTTCTGATAGGGCTGGGAGCTGCATACATACATACAAACCATATTGGCAAATAAGCTCACATATCACTGACATCCTGTCTGTGAGGATATTGAGGGGCTGCAGTGTACAGACTTTTTTTTTTTTTTTTTTTTAATGGAACTCCTCAGTACTGGTGCAGGTTACCAAAGCCGCTGCTTCACAGACAGTGTTCAAGCAGATTCCTAATAACCAACAAATTTTCAAAGCTTCATTAAGTGCTTCAGACATGAGTACATAAACTCCTCTGTGGATTGTTTTGTAACATTCAAAACTGTAATTGTCAGCCTTTTGTCTAGTATGGTTGCAGTTTGCCCCCAAGGCTTTGGCTTTCCAGGTGAATATTTCAATTTGGGCAGGGACAAATTACCTGCATCAGTCAGTACAGGTAATTGAACACTAACCTATTCACGGACAAAAGTTTACAATTGGATAACAGTTGAAAACCTGAAAGAGCCAAATAAGATCTTATACACCAAAAGAATTAATTCCATGTTGGAATACTGTAGAGACTGTGTGTTAATAGAACAGTTTAGCATCTTGTGATTTGTTCTCTATATTCACTCTTGTTGTATGAAGACAGGATGCAGTTGTATTACAGAGCTGAACCCAGTAGCACAGCCTTCTTTGACAAAGAAATGGCAGTATAACAATACAAATAAATTTGTAATTTTTATACTTTTCTTCAGTTGTTTACTTTAAAATGTGTGGCTGACCATTTTAGAATCATTTGTATGTTCAGCTCAACTTAGAACAAATCTGAGTACAGTTAGCATACTCACAAGTAAATTAGGTCAGTAAGGTAATAAAGGGTCCAGGCTGAACATGTTCTAATACTCAAGGTATTGATCAAAATTTTATACTTTGCAGATATAAACACCGTATTAACGAAGTGTAAGAAAACAATACTGTGTTAGATTTAGCCTGCATTAGTAGTGACAAAACAATGATAGCATTCTGAACAAGTGTTGAACCACTTTCCCTTGGAATAGTAGTATCACATTCAGGTGCACCCTTCCTCAGGCCTTCTGTTTCCAGGATAGGCTCCAGACCACCCTACCCCTGGACTGAAAAAAGCATTGATAATGTGGCAGCTGGATGGACCCCTTTTCAAAATTGGTCTTACACTAAATATTCCTGACTCACACTACTAAAATATTGAAATATCAGCGCTGCACATAAATCTTTATTTTGTATGTAAATGATGAACTCTTCAGCTAATTCTCACAAATACAGAAAAATGTTCAAATTTTGATCAGCCATAAACACTTCATATTACAAGATGTTCCACACAGTGACTTGCACAGTTTTGCCTGAACATCGACCCCCTCTTCAGATCCACACGCACTGAACGAGATCCCTCGTAGCACCTGTTAACAGCTTCGACACCCAGATCTGGGATGTTCCTACGAGTTTGCGTTTTCCAGAGGTCTAATCGCCTCATTAACGTCCCTTCGAGTTCACCAACGGATCTTCTTTACTGCACAAAGTTCTTGGGGAAGAGCTTGAAGAGCTTGCCCTCCTGCGTGGGATCGAACCCGTACTTCTCCAGGTTGTTCCTGTCGAAGGTGCCATTCTCAACGTCCTTCTGGATCTGCGGGGCGACCGCCTGCGCGAAGAGCGCTTCGGGGGTGAGAGGCGGCTCCGTGCCGTCCGGGGAGCGGTACGACACGTAGGGTCTCAGTGTGAACCCCTCCAAGGACGGCACCACAAACTCCGGAACCATTTCCCGTATCCGGACGAACTTGCGGCTGGCCGTGAGCACCCCGGTGGCCCTCGCGCCTCGGCCCTTGTAGAAGGACTTGGAGCCCCGCTTGCTGGTGAACTCGGCCATGCGGTCCGCACCCCTCACCAGCCCCCGGGACAAAGCTGACAGCACCCCCATCTCCCAGATGTTTACAGGTCACACCTCTGCAGAGGAAAAAAAAAAAAAAAAAACAAAAACAAACAATTAGGCTTCATTATTAACATTAACACGTATATTACAACCTGATATTGTTATACAGAGCAGCCAGTCAGTGTTAGTGTTCCTGGAGAAAAGCGTCTACTATGAATAAGTGTAAATGTATACTAACTGCTCGCAACGCAACGGTCAGGTTTAGATCCCACTGATCTCATTCATTACCCCCGGTGTAATTACCCAGGTGTGTGTATGGGTAAATAATTTGTCAGGTGCTTTGAAAAAGAAAAGAAAAAAAAAAAAAAGCATCAGTTAAATCAATAAATGTAGATAATTGTTGTTCGTGACACGGCTTTTTTTTTTTTTTTTTTTTTTAAATCATTCTTTTTTCGCAATCGTAAATACGACGCAACGTGAACTTAGCTACTCGGCAAAAATTGGCGCCTAAATTTTAGGCAAAAAAAAAAAAAAAGCGGTATCCTTTTGATATAGTAGAAAGTTACAGTAAGCAAAAATAAAATGTTTACTTACCGCTAAGTAATTTTACGTGTAATATAAATTATACTACATTCTAAAAATAACGCACAATAACACAACCGCCAACACTCACCTTGACCGTTCCACGTGAACTACCGGGAAGCATGAAACACTTCGTAACAAAGACGACGATGATTGGATAAATGACAATAGTGGCAGCCAATTATAGTGTAACACGGGCGTTGTAGCCAATAGGAATGCGCCATGCTAACGGTTTTTTTTTCTTCAGTTTGTGTAATGGCCTAGGTTGAACGCTAGGGGGCGGTGTGCTCTGCCATGCTGGCTGGAGAGAAATAAACACACAACAGTTGAGGAGAAGCAGTAAGTACCCTTTAATGGGCACTTTTTACTACTCTGCAGTGTGTGGGGGGTTACGCTGGTGTCAGATGCTGCAGCCACACACTGACTGCAGCTGTTAGGCGTGTTGTCACACTCAGTTTGTGACACTCAGAGGCTGCAGCAGAGTGGGCAGTGAACCCCAGAGACCCCCCCCCACTGCTCCCTGAGAGTTGTTTTTAGATCTGATCCCTTGTCCTGCTGTTCTAACTCTTAAGAGCAACTGAAAAGGGTCACCTGTCTAAGTTAGAAATGCTCTAAATGTAATGAATTTAAGTAAAATGTTTTGAAGTAAATTATTAGTCCTTGTGGATGTGCATGTTGGATTTCAGCTCTGGGGGGGGTCGGGGGGGGTTGGGGCTGGGGCTGTCAGGGAGGACACTGGCATTGTGGTGGACGGTGGTGGACGGAATTGAAATCGGTGCCCGGTTGGAATGTTACTGGTAAAGGTCATTTAAGGTCACTATCCGAACACCCCCCCCTGGAATTATGTCACTGTGTCGTTGTTTATAAAATGTTATCGACTGTTTTCAGTTGTCTGGTCACAGCGGTATCACGGGAGGTCAATGGCAGGTTCAGGCAATCCTGTTTTGCCCCCCCCCCCAAATTTTTGTGTATCCCTCTGATCGCTTGTAATATTTCTTTTGGTCAAACTTGTTACAGCCCTGAGTCCAAAGTTACCATCCGATGAGTGAATATGGCAGCTGAGCATGATTGTTATTGAGGTTCTTCATAATTTACGGGGGGGGGGCATTGACCACCAGATAGAGCCTGCAAGCTACTAGGCTGCAAATACTGAAAACAGTACTCCTTTGTACTTGCGTTTTTACACACACACACACACACACACACACATTGTCCAAAACCGCTCATCCCAAGCAGGGTCGCGGGGAGCCCTAGCCTAACCCAGGTTGGACCGGGTCCTGCTCTCCGGTAGGTCAGGGGTTCGAGTCCTTCTTGGGGTGCCTTGCGATGGACTGGCGTCCCGTCCTGGGTGTGTCCCCTCCCCCTCCAGCCTTGTGCCCTGTGTTGCCGGGATAGGCTCCGGCTCGCCGCGACCCTGCTTGGGACAAGCAATTTCAGATGGTGTGTGTGTGTGTGTGTGTGTGTGTGTGTGTGTGTGTGTGTGTGTGTGTGTTGAGACTCCAAAGAACCTCAGATTGTCTGAAAAAGTCCAATTTCAGCTCAATGAGAACTTCGTTGATCAGCCTGGGGGAATACAGCTTCTGACACGTGTTCAGCAGTGAAACACGAAGAAAAAGGAAATCTGCGCATTTACATGCAGGAAAGGGGTGCAAATGTGGCGAAATGCTCGGCAGCGGTCAAGCAGGAAAGGAGCCGTTCGGCTTTCGAACGGTCCGCCGCGCTTAACCAGCCCTGCCTTTACTTGTCCTCGGCGACCTTTGTCTCTCCCCAGGGACCATGGAAGAACAAGAGGCCGCGACCTGCAGCATTTACCCGGTAAGAAAACCATCGAGTCCTTCCGTAAAATCCTCTCAAACTCGGCCGTTCCTCGACGCACGTCCGAGATCCGTTCCGACCGACCGGTCGGATCTCGAAAAGGACGCGAGTCGGACGTGCGGAACTGTGCAAAAGTCTTAGGCGCTTAGGGGTTTCACGAAAATATTTGTTTTAGACGGTTATTTAATGTCTTCTGCATTAGTGTCAATGGGGAAGAGCGTATTTTACATTTCCAAGCATTTGCAGAAAATTATAGTATTACAGTAAGGGTGTTGTATGTCGCTAAAGAAAGAAAGTACACAAACATACACGGTCTAAAACCGCTTGTCCCAAGCGGGGTCACGGCAAACCGGAGCCTAACCCGGCAGAACAGGGCGCAAGGATGGAGGAGGAGGGGACGCACCCAGGATGGGACGCCAGTCCATCGCAAGGCACCCCCAGCGGGACTCGAACCCCAGACCCTCCAGAGAGCGGGACCCGGTCAAACCCACTGCGACCCCACTCGGGACAAGCGGTTGTTGATGATAGATGGTTACTAAGCTTTGTCGGAATTTTATTAATTAAGAGCATTATTTTTGGAAGCGTTCTCACTTTACAGCTTTTTCCCCAAGTGCCTAAAACTGTATGTCAGCATTGTGTGTAGAAGTCGTATATCTGTACAACATTCTTTTATTCTACTCAATTTCTAATATGATTATCTCGTTTTTTATCAACCAGCGTTATCAATTGACATTTTCTATGATTCTGTAGTTTTTTTTAACCTTCTATTTAAGATTCTTTAGTCCATATTTCATCATTGTATCAGCAGGGGATGGGTTTTTCTTCGTGCTCATCATCTTCTTTAGGATTTAATACAATAATGGTTTAATCCGGCATGAAAGTTCGTTAGATGGCGCGCTGGCGTGGCATCGTGGCACGCTTCCCAAATGGCCACTGAGAGCGAGAGATGAGAGGGATGCTGCGATATACACAGTGCCGGGATTTCGTCTGGCGGTCACTATGGTACACGCACAGCCGTTAGCGCTGGCGGACGTACGACCAAGCATACTTTTTATATTTATGTATATTTTTTTCTTTATTTTTTTAAAATTCATGCAGTATTTTTTTTTTTTTTTGGTTGTATGTCCGGACGGTCATAAGTCGCATAGGTCGTAAGTAGAGAAGAGGCCGCACTGATTTTATATTCCTCTCGCCCATCCGCTGCGTTTTTCCTGCGAATCGCGTTTGAACCGCTTCAGTCCGAGCACGAATATGCGTGTGCGTACGTCTTTGAGGTTAGGGTCGTGTGTTTGTGCTCGCCGATCCGAGCGCGTGTCTACACGCGTGTGTGTTGGCGCGTCGGCTGGGCCGTGCATGTGCCGTTCTGCCTGTTTGTGTGTTTCTAGTTATCATCAAGCCCTGCCGCGTGCGTTTGCTTTCCAGGCCGTACTTCCGAGCAGCGGAGAGATCTGGGCCCGGGTGCGATACTTCCTGGAGGAGAGACTTCACATCACCACGGTGAGCCCCCATCTCTGGTGCGTGTGTGTGTGTGTGTGTGTGTGTGTGTGTGTGTGTGTGTGTGTGTGTGTGTGTGTGTGTGATCAGCACCTTTGGATTTCGATGTCACGCTGATGATGTCGCTCCTGCCCCAAGCTCCCCTCCTCCGTGTCACAGCTTGTGTCCCGTTGCAGCAGTGTGTGTCGGTCAGTCAGGGATGACTGGGGGGGGAATGAACCTGCGTGCAGTGACACACGTGTGTGTTCCTTCTCAGCTCACAGGTGCGGTGATCTGGGCAGGTGTGGCCCTCTCGCTCATCACTGTCGTGATGCTCTTCATTTACAGGAGACACAAGCCGGCTGGTCAGTTGGTCCTATTTTTTTCGCTTGAACAGCACCGGTTTTCGTTTGCGCCCTGCTGTAACACAGAGTACAGAATATTTCCGCGCCGTGGCAAATAAGAGAATAATATGAACGTAATTTATTCTATACGTGATGGAAGAAAATGAGGTACGATTATGTACAACAATACATAGTATGTAAAACATGGATGGCATGGTGGCACAGCGAGTAGCGCTGGGTGGTGCAAGAGGATGTGGGTTCGATCTGCACTCAGTCGGTGTGGAGTCTGCATGGGTTTCCTCCGGTGCTCTGGTTTCCTCGCACAGTCCAAAGACATGCTGTTCAGGTTCCCCCGTAGTGTGTAAGTGATAGAGAGAGAGTGTGTGTGTGTTCCACTGATGTATGGATGAGTGACCCAGTGTAAGTAGTGTATCTAACAGTGTAAGTCACCGCGGTGAATAAGGTGTGTGGGCTGGTAACACTACATAGAGTTCATTGGATGTCGCTTTGGAGAAAAGAGTCTGCTAAATATAAAAAAATGTAAACAGTAATAATTATGGAATTATTTTTTAAGAAACACCACCAAATTTATCTGAATGTACGTACATAATATGAGACACCATGTTCTTATTTATTTTTATTTATATATTTATTTATCAGTTAATTCTTGTAATTGACTGTTATCCATCATGACTCGCAAAGCTATAATCGTTCAGGGAGAGCTGGTAGCGTAGTGAATAGATCTACTGTCTTTGGACCCACAGGTTCAGTTCCCCCCTCTGGCTGCCGTACCTTTGAGCAGGGTACTTACCCTAAATTGCTCCAGTAAAAATTACTCGGCTGTATAAATGGGTAAATAATTGTAAGTACCTTAACATTGCAAGTTGCGTTGGCAAAACGCATCAGATAGATGACTAGACGTTCACTTAGCTTTTTATATAGGTGGGCAGTTTCTACAGTCAGTTCAGGGTAAATACCTGGATCAAGGGTACCGCAACAGGGGTGGCATCTGAACCCGGGACTTTTGATTGCATGGCAATGGCTTTCACCTCTACGCTGCCTGCAGCTATTTTTTGAGGGGCCTTTAAATAATTTTGCGGCCCTGCGCGTGCGGCGCGTGCCGTTCTGCGTGTTCGTCTGTTTCAGAGGCGCAGAAGGCCGATGCTCCTCATTATCGCTTCAGGAAGAGAGACAAGGTGCTCTTCTACGGTAGAAAGATAATGAGAAAGGTAACGTTTCCTGCTGACGTACAGCTCCTACACCCAGCGGTGCCACTTCTCCGTTGTAGTGCTGCATTGTCTCCACTGGGTGGCGCTGCTCATCTCCTGTGACTCTCATATACTGAGAATAGATGGCCAAGTACTCATCCCCTGCCGCCCAGGTACAGACCCTGTCTTCTCCCTCCCCGGCTTCGAGCTCGGCTTCACGTCAGCGCCCCCGCAAGAGGACCAAAGTGATGTCTCTGGCCCGTCGGTAAGTCGCGGGTCTGATGACCCCCTGCCGCAGGGCTTAGTGGCGGCGGGGTCGGGGGGGGATGTTTGGTTTTCACAACAGGGAGTAACTTGCTCTGACCCCAACCGCATCTACCTCCCAGGATCTTGCGGCTCCGGAGAGAACCGCCCAGCCTACTGCCCAAGGAGCCCCCTCCCTCGCTGCTGGAGGCTGACCTGACCGAGTTTGACGTGCAGAAGTCACACCTGCCCTCCGAGGTGCTCTACATGCTGAAGAATGTGAGGTGAGGGAGTTCCTGGCGCTAACCCTAACCCGTACTTGCAGTAATAATAGCAGTTCACTGGATCCTCATGTTATGAAAAGCCTTGGGGGGTGGCACGGGGGCACAGCAGGTACCGCTGCTGTCTCACAGCACCTGGGTGGTGCGAGAGGACGTGGGTTCGATCCCCGCTCAGTCTGTGTGGAGTTTGCATGCTCTTTCCGTGTCTACGTGGGTTTCCTCCGGGTGCTCTGGTTTCCTCCCACACTCCAAAGACATGCTCTTCCGGTTCCCCCATAGTGGGTGAGTGACAGAGAGAGTTTGTGTGTTCCACTGATGTATGGATGAGTGACCCAGTGTAAGTAGTGTATCTAGCAGTGTAAGTCTTTGTGTGCTCTGGTTTCCTCCCACACTCCAAAGACATGCTGTTCAGAATGTGTGGGCTGGTAACAGTACATAGAGTTCATTGGAAGTCGCTTTAGAGAAAAGCGTCTGCTAAATGAATAAATGTAAATTTATTAATTGTTTTAGGTTTTGAATGATGTTTCTTTGTCTATTTTCGTGTAATTTTGTCTCTTCCGGAGCAACTGCGTTTCCGTGTTTTGACATGGATAAAAGCTAAAAGCCCCAGATTGAAGCATGTTTTTATTTTTAGTCATTTTAAATGAGTTTTTATTTGATGGTAACACCATCAAATGATTATAGCTATATCCAAGACTTTTTCTGAAACTGCAGATGAATTGAGGAATGTCTCTATTATCCAGATCCCTCCTTCTTTCTGTTCATTTACTGAACTATTTGTGTTGTTTTCTGAGATGTAGGTCACTTTGGAGAAAAGTGTCTGCTAAATGAATCAATGTAAATGTAAATGTAAATGTAGGTCGCAGTAAAGTTTACCGGAGGAGGAATTCAGGATTCCATTCATTCAACTCATTTCTCATGTGTCAAGTCGATGTTTTTGGGTGGTGAACAATAACAAGACGACAAACGGAGCAAATCTCTTTAATAATTGCCTTTAAATTTGAATTTATGGAGCAGATATATTTCTGTTAATTTGAAATCGGTTTTAATTTGATTGTAGCACCAACTCAGTAAAAATGGGGGAAGTCTTAACGCATATCAGTAAATTATAATAGCTGTATCTGAGACTTTTACAGAAATTGCCCAGCAAATAAATTGAGGAACGTCTGTTTTTAGGCTTTTATTGATTGCATAGATAATAAAGCAAACCAGATACTGATAAGTGTTTTGAATTAGAAATTTTTGAAATTGAGATTTCGAAATTTTGAATTGAAATTGAAATTTTGAAATCGAAATTTTCAAATTGAAATTTTGAAATGTATTGGTGTCCCGTCCAGCACAGCGGCTGGATTTAAGAACAAATCGAGTTATGAGCAGATTTTTGCTCCCACTTATATTCACGAGTCGAGCACCCGGGGTAAATTGAATAATAAGCAGCGCGGTCACGTCTGTTGGGGCAGTAACTGCGGGATGCTGTGGTGCGCAGGGTGCTCGGACACTTCGAGAAGCCCCTCTTCCTGGAGCTGTGCCGCCACATGGTGTTCGTGGAGCTACAGCAGGGAGAAGCTCTCTTCCGGCCGGGGGACACCGACGACAGCATCTACGTGGTGCAGGACGGCCACCTGGAGCTCTGCGTCCACAAGAGCGTAAGACATTTAACATCTGACACCTTTTTCCAAGGTCGCTTACGGTGTAAGACGAAGAGCTTTACAGCGATTTACCCTTTTTTACATAGCACGGGTATTCTTACTCTATCAGTTCAGGGAAAGTACCATACCTACTGTGGTATACTGTAACTTCCAGACCTTCCACTTGTAAGGTAGTGGCTCCAACCGCCATGCCCCCTGCTGACTGCTGAATTTTGAAAACTATCAAGTGTGTATTACATTATATTTAATTATAAGGGTAATTACACTGTATACTAGATATTTACTATGCAGGCAATTTCACCATACCCATACATGACCTCATGATCTCAGTTTGTATGTAAGTTTTGTTTCTTACGCGTTTATTAGATGTTTATTCTGGCATTTGTGATGCATCTTTGATATTAAGGGACAGCAGGTGGCGTAGTGGATAGCATTGCCACCTCGTAAACCTAAGGTCTCTGGATCAAATCCCCCTCCCTACTGCAGTAGCGTTGATGGAATTTACCCTTAATTACTCCGGTAAGTGTACCATGCTGTATAAATAGGAAAATCATAGTAATGTTCATAATGTTACCCTGTAAGTTGCCGTAGACAACAATGCCAGATACATAATGATGAACAGCAGTAACAATAAGTGTAGTTTCAGGTCATAGAGCGGTTAACGTATCGTGTTCTATACATGGAGAAGTTTCCTTTTCTCACCCTCAGGACGGCACGGAGACCGTGGTCAAGGACGTCCTGCCAGGAGACAGCGTCCACAGCCTGCTCAGCATCCTGGACGTCATCACGGTGAGTCCCCACCGGCTCCTGTACTACGTATTAAACAGCGGTACCACGTTGTCCACATCCCTCCGTCTCCCCCAGGGTTACCCAGCTCCCTATAAGACCGTGTCGGCGCGGGCGGCTTCGCGGTCCACCGTCTTGCGCCTCCCAGCCACCGTGTTCCAGGCCGTCTTCGAGAAGTACCCAGAGACCCTGGTCCGGGTCATCCAGGTGCATCACAGCATCAGTGTCTCCCTTTTTCCAGCGGGACGCTTAATTAATTAGATCCACAGACTAATTAAGAAAACAATCAGCTGGACTCGTTGCTAAATAATGCCGAATATTGTAAATAAATGCCCTGCTGCATTTATGTTTTTTTTTCGAACTCTGGTTTTCGTGGATGTTGACTGGACAACGTGTAGACAGACAGGACAGCAGATCCTCATTTCGGAGGAGCGGTGTCTCAGCAGCCGATGAATTAATTTGTTCAAGCGTTTCAGTGATTTATGACTGAAAAAATATTAATGGGGAATTTTGCAAATCTCCCACGTCGACGGTGTACCGGTCACATTTTCGCCGCCGTCATAAAGCTCATTCCCTGTGTCTCGTGGGTCCATCTGCGCAGATCATCATGGTGCGTCTGCAGAGAGTCACCTTCATGGCTCTGCACAACTACCTTGGCCTGACCACGGAGCTCTTCAATCCGGTGAGAGTCCCATCACGCACCGTGACATTTTAGTAATGCATCTTGGATGTAGGGCCGTAGTAATAAATACCTGTTTATTTGTTGCTATGGTTACTCTGATACGCTCACATTTATGGCAGGCAGCAGTGGTATCTCCCATCTCCTGTGCTGCTCATTTCGACGTGGGTTTGAATACAACTCAGCCCCGGCTGAGTTTGCATTTTCTTGTTGTGTGGGTGCGAATTTCCTCCAGGTGCTCTGGTTTCCTCCCATAGTCTACAGACATGTTTGGACTGTTTACAACATCGCCTGGTGAATTGGTCATTTTAAATTGCCTTTAGTGTGTGTGTGAGTGTGTGATTGCTTCTGGTGGACTGTCGTCCTGCCCTGGGAATTCCCTCCGTCACACCCTAGGTTTCCAGGATAGGCTCTGGACACCAGCAACCTTCATAGGACAAGTGATGATGGATGGATGGATGGATGGAGGGATGGATGTCTTGCTAGTTAAACTAAGACTAAAGGTGACGCTTTAATATGTTATTTGCTCATAATTTCCATCAGCAGACAGTGTTGAGGACAGGGGGCTGCTGTGTGTGCAGTAATGTGTGTGTTGAGCCTGCAGTGCCGTAAAGTCCAGGTTCCGTCTCCCCGGTGTCTCCCAGGAGAGTCAGGCAATCCCCCTGGTGTCGGTGAGCACCGTGATCGGGGAAGGCGGTCCGGGGAGGACGCTGCGGAGACAGCATTCCCAGCCTTCCCACTCTGAAGAGGAGTCCACCCCTGATAAGGAGACCCCTGCAAACCCGGGTCAGAACCCACCCCAACCCCCAACACCATTGGCTGTGCTTTTACTTTACTTTTACTTTTATTCCTGCAGCACAGCAAAACAGTCTCTATTGACATCGATACTTATTTTTCACATTGACACTGTTATTTATATTATTTTGCTGTTTTGACACACACACACACACACACACATTTTCAGAACCACTCACTGTTATTTTTCATACAACCAATGCCTTTGTGTAAAGCAACGTACAGGGACTACTGGGTTAGGCAGCAGCGAAGATCATCCAAGCAGAATCCGAGTGTGAGACCGCTTTAATTCAACTCGCCTCCACAGTGTTTACAGTTCGCATTTGAACTTCCCGAGTGCTGGCGGTCAATGGCAAAACGAGGACTGTCGCACGTGTGTGTGGGTTGAATCGGTTAACAACGACGCTGAATAGGAGTTTGAGAAAACTGTCTGTTTTCACCCTCATCTATCCTTCATTTAAAAATTGTTTTAATTATTATTCAGCTCAAAGTTAGTAGAAGAGCTTAAGAAGAATTTTGTCGTTTAATATAGTCATGTCTTTGGAGTTACGAACAACTCAAGTTACGGACAGACGGTCTCAAATGTGTATGTAACTCAGGGTGGTGGTGGTGGTCAGTGCATGTAAAAAAAAATCAGCGCAACAGTATCACACAAAATGAGCTTAATAAATATTTCTATCATGATAATTGTGTGAAGCTGGTCAATCTTCCTCTTCTCTACTGCAGCCTGTGTTCTCTTGTGTTGTGTTTAAATCTATCTGGCTAAGTTTGCCAGCAGGTGGCGTAGCGGTTAAAACTGCCGCCTTGCACCGAAAGAGCCCGGGTTCAAATCCCACCTCCTGCTGTAGTACCCTTGATCAAGGTACCCCCCCCTGAATTAAAGCAATAAAAAATACCCCGGTTTGTAAAGAGTTAAATAATTGTAAGCAGCTTAATGTTTTAAGTCGCTTTGGAGAAGCGTGAGCCGACAAAATGTTAATTAATACATCTGTGTGCACATAACCTGCAGTTGTACACGAGACAGAGTGTCACCTCACCACAGAGGACGGCCTCTCCAGTCCTGCCGTCTCCAAGGTAACTGGTCCGCTGTGATTTAAAGTACGGAAGGGCAGCTGTAAACACACCTGCTACGACCGCTGATCCTCTCCATCCTGTAAGTCGATCCTGAAGAAGAGTGTGACGATGCAAGCCTGCCCCTCCGCCGCGATGCACCACTCTGACAGCAGGGGGCACTACAGGGAGCATCACGGCAAGGTCAACGCCATCTTCCAGGCAGCTAAGAAGGACCTGCTGAGGCTCATTCAGCTGCAGGTGTGTGTGTTTGTGGGGGTTTCTATATGCCTCTGTGTGTGTGTGTGTGTGTGTGTGTGTGTTTGCTGAGGGGTGAAATATGAATTTTCCCATCCTGCCTTCTAACTGTGGACCAGGGGGCTCATTTTTGTTGCTCTCGCTGCCTGTGTTTCCTGACCAAGCCGTCTTCTCTGGTAGGACGCCAGCCTGCTGGAGGGTCGAGTGACTCTGCGTCAAGTCAAACCCGGGTCTTTGGTGGCAAAGCAAGGCGACCAGGTCCGTCGAGAACCGACTGATTGTTTGTCTCGTCTCTGCTAATGAGTTATATTCACCAGCTCTTCCGCTTATGAACACAAGCGGGACCGGAACGTTCATAATTTTTTAATACAGACACCCTAGGGCTTATTACAGGTTAGAGTCTGTACAATCTGAGATATAGCTGTTATGCTTTGTAAAACATTTTATTTTCATTTTTTAATTAATTTCAAGCTGCATTAATGTTTTTTTGTCTGCAATGTCTACAACCGCTTGTCCCAAGCGAGGTCGTGGCAAGCCGAAGCCTACCTGGAAACACAGTGCACGAGGCCAAAGGGGGAGGGGACACACCCAGGGCGGGACACCAGTCCATCACAAGGCACCCCAAGCGGGGATCGAATCCCAGGCCTGCCACACGATGGGCACTGGCCAAACCCACTGCGCCGCCACGCCCCCACGTTAAAATGTAAAAAATTTAAATTGCTGAAAATAAAAACACATTGCTTCCACAATTCGTATTCAATGCGTGCAGCGTTCATCATCTTGGTTTCGATCGCCAGCGCCGGACACGAGCTGTAAACACTGGGGAAGCGAGCTGATTCAAGATGGTGCGAAGCTCCTCTTATGTTTCTGTGGGTTTTACTTCCATCTATTGGCTGGACTTGGAAATGCAGGTTGCTTTTGCTGCGCAGCCGAAATTTTTGGGGGGGGCACAGTGGCACAGTGGGTTTGACCGGGTCCTGCTCTCCGGTGGGCCTCGGGTTCAAGTCCCACTTGAGGTGCCTTGCAACGGACTGGCGTCCCGTCCTAGGTGTGTCCCCTCCCCCTCCAGCCTCACGCCCTCTGTTGCCGGGTTAGGCTCTGGCTCCCCTTCAGAGGCTTTAACGCTTAAACTGCTTCCTTGTTTTTTTGTGCATTTCTCTTTCTCACACACACGCACGTACACACGCCAGGACGTGAGCATGCAGTTCGTGATCTCGGGCCTGCTGCACGTGTACCAGCGCATGATCGACCGCGAGGAGGACACGTGTCTCTTTGTGACGCACCCGGGAGAGATGGTGGGCCAGCTCGCCGTCCTCACGGGAGAGCCGCTCATCTTCAGTGTCCGCGCGCACCGCGACTGCACCTTCCTCTGCATCTCCAAGACACACTTCTACGAGTGCGTAACAGCATCCAGGTCCAACCGCGAGAGCGTTGCCGTGGCCTTCGGACCGTTCGGACCGGAGATCGAATACCACTTGATGAGGTCGGCGCTCGAGGTGTGCATCATTGTGTGTGTCCGCGTGTGTGTGCACGTGCAGGATCATGCGTGCGGAGCCCAGGGTGGTGCTGAGCGTGGCCCACACGGTGGTTCGCAGGATGTCCCCCTTCGTCCGCCAAATCGATTTTGCCATCGACTGGATGGCCGTGGAGGCAGGCCGTGCCATTTACAGGTGACCGCTCACCCATGAGCCACGCGCCTTTTCGTTCGCACTCATTCGCATCCTCCGCTTCACCCCGGAACGTCCTCCTCCCCCCAGACAGGAGGACAAGTCAGACAGCACCTACATTGTCCTCAGCGGACGCCTGCGCTCTGTCATTTTGAAGGACGACGGGAAGAAGGAGCTCATAGGAGAGTATGGACGTGGAGACCTCATCGGGGTGGTAAGGGTCACCGGTCAACGGTGAACAATCGCTCCCGTCATTTCCAATAAACTAATAATTATGTACAAATGTTTTATTATGTGGGGCTGTGGTGGCGCAGTGGGTTGGACCTCATCCTGCTCTCCGGTGGGTTTGGGGTTCGAGTCCCGCTTGGGGTGCCTTGTGATGGACTGGCGTCCCGTCCGGGGTGTGTCCCCTCTCCTCCAGCCCTGCGTCCTCTTCTCCCGGACGAGACGCCAGTCCATCGCAAGGCACCCCAAGCGGGACTCGAACCCCAGACACACCGGAGAGCAGGACCCGGTCCAACCCACTGCGCCACCACGCCCCCCTATAAATGTCAAATAAATTAACTAAAATTTTCACAAAAATATTCCACTTTTTTTAAATGAGCAAATTTTGGCAAATTTTGCCATGGGGCTCGAAGCACCGAATACTCCAGCACCTTTTAGGATCCGATGCTTTCTCGAATGTTCTGGTGACTTCTAGAATCTTCCAATGGCTGCAAGATTCTGTGGCTAAAACTGACACTCAAGAAGAACTTGTGGTATTTTTGCAATCAGTAAACTTTAAGTAATCATAATAAATGCAAAAAAATTGACATAACCAAGAATTTTACAAAATTTTGTTCCATTGTGTGATCAGTGAATCGAATTAAATACAAGAGAGTTGTTAGGAGGAGAAAAAAACCAGTTCAGGCCACTCAGTTGTTAGGAGGTCGTTCGTCGTCATCGCGTATGTGCTGGAGCAGTGGGTTCCGCATACTTTCTATGAATTCCTCATATTTTCTCGCTCCGGCCCAAGGTGGAGGCCCTGGCCCACCAGAACCGAGCCACAACGGTGCACGCGGTCCGAGACTCCGAGTTAGCCAAGTTCCCAGAGGGAGCTCTCAGCTCCATCAAGAGGAGATACCCACAGGTCTGGCTGATGGGCTTCCGCTGAGTGACACTCAGAAATATTAATGCACATTAATTTACATGAATACTGGACTGCAGATCAACTTCCCGGACTTTTCCCCTCTCGTCTGCTCCGTGTCTGTCCCAGGTTGTAACGCGGTTGATCCACCTCCTTGGTCAGAAGATCTTGGGCAACCTGCAGCAAGTTAATGAGCCATTGACAGGTCAGCAGATGCACTTTGAGTCCTGAAGGGGGCGCACTGTTGGTACCTCACTGAACAGCAGGTGGCGTAGTGGTTAGAGCTGCCGCCTTTGGACTTGGAAGTGGCAGGTTCGAATCCTACCTCCTGCCGTAGCACCCTCGGGCAAGGTGTTCACCTTGATTTGTGCCCAAAAAATTACCCACCTGTGTAAATGGGTAAATGACTGTAAGCCGCTGTGGAGAAAAGTGTCACCTAAATGAATAAATACTGTAAATAAATATATAAGTTCATCAGTTAAACTAAATCAGGGCAGACGCCAAAGCATGGGGAAGCTGGGAAAGGGGTGTGGGGTGGAGATCGAGGGTGAGGGAGAGGGGAGGTGATGCAGATGATGGTCTGTACATGTGCATGTGTGGTCATGTGACTTTCCTGCCCCTCCCCGCAGGAGGCCTGGGTCTGCGCACCCCGGTTAGTAAATGGGACGTGGGAAACCCGGCCTCCAACCTGTCCACCGTCTCCATCCTGCCCGTGTCGGAAGAGGTGCCCCTAACTGCCTTCACGCTGGAGCTTCAGCACGCCCTGAGCGCCATAGGTCAGAACTCCTCCGCTTCCGGAACTTTCCGTCCACCGTCGGAGTGTGGTTCTGTTGGAAAGTTTGACCCCCGCTGGACACGTAGCGCCATTGCAGCCTTCTCCGTCATCATACCTGGGGTGAGGCGTTAGATGTGTAGTGGTTAAAGCTGCTGCCTTCCACCTGTAGGACACAGGTTTGAATCCCACCCCCTGCTCTAATACCTTTGATCAAGGTACTTACCCTGAATTGATACAGTACAAGTTACCTAGTTGTATCAATGGAAGAATCACTGTGCATAAATGAGTTAAATCAATAAACTGATGTGTGAAATGTACCTTCCAGGCCCCACCCAGCTCCTCACCAGTGACATCATCAAGCAGCGCCTGGGGTCTGCTGCGCTGGACAGGCGAGTCAGTCGCTCCCATCTCTCTGGCCTCATGAAATCCGCTGTTGCGTTGACCTACTCTGCTTGTTGCAGGGATGCTCACATTTCCCTCTGTTATTAGTTTCTCCACATTTGCCTGACATCCTAACGCAGGACGTCCCAAAAGTCTCCGTCTCTCGTACCCTTTCATTAGATTCTGAACGTCATGAAGCATTTAACGTTCTACGTGGGTAAAAGTAAGGTATATTTAAGCGTCGCTTTGGATCAGAGTGCGTTTGAAATTCTGCTGGAAATGGAACGATGAGTGATTAACTACTTCGTCCGCTAAGGGCCTGGGAGTAATGGTGGACTCGGCTCCGTCTTCCTCCCGACACATCGAAGCCACAACCTGTTTCTGCAGATACATCCAGGATTTGCAGGATCCACCCTTGTCGCACAAAAAAACTCTACGCGACTCCTGGTCCAGGCCCTCCTGTATCCCCCCTCTTGATCTCTCTGCATTGGATTCCCGTAGCGGCCCAGATCGGATTCAAGACTCCAAAAATCAACGGATCTGCTCCCCGATACGTATAAGACCTCATTGCTTACTACGCTCCGGCTCGACCGCTCCGCTCCTCCACCTCTGGCCGCTTGGCAGTCGCACGTGCAAGAGGTCCAACGTGAAAAGCACGAAGGTTTTCGGTTCTGACTGCAGTGTGGTGGAACGGCCTCCCCCTCTCACTCAGAACTGCTGAATCTCTCTCGGTGTTCAAGAAGGGTAACATTTTTTAAAGGCCTACATGCAGCTACTAGTGTAATGTATGCAGGTTCATACGGTGCTATGTGACAATACTCTAGAATGACGTGTCTGCATCTCTCCTTCTGTTGATCTACTGACTCTTTGTGTTGTTCTCTGAGACGTACATCGCGTTGGAGAAAAGCGTCTGCTAAATGAATCGGTGTAAGTTGTGCATCTGGTGCAGATCTTTAGATTGACCCGGTCTCCTGTGTCTCCTCCCCTGCCCCGCTGTAGTGTACATGAGTACCGTCTCTCTAGCTGGCTCGGCCACCAGGAGGACATCCATCGCATAGTGTTGTACCAGTCGGACATGACCCTCACGCCCTGGACCCAGCGCTGTATCCGCCAGGCGGACTGCATCATCATTGTGGGCCTGGGAGAGCAGGAGCCCACTGTGGGGGAGGTGGGGGAGATGTAGGGTGGAGCATGATGGAGATAAGGGTGGAACAGCGAAGAATGGGGTGGAGCATGATGGCGATGAGGGTGGAACAGCGAAGAATGGGGTGGAGCATGATGGCGATGAGGGTGGATGGCGATGAGGGTGGAACAGCGAAGAATGGGGTGGAGCATGATGGCGATGAGGGTGGAACAGCGAAGGGTGGGGCAGGGCATGATGGAGATGCGGGGTGGAGCAGGGAGGGATGGGGCGGAGCATCTGGGAGATGTAGGGTGGGCTTTGAAGGAGATGGGGGTGGGGCAGTGAAGGATGAGGGGTGGAGCAGTTGGGAGATATAAAGCAGGACATGATGGAGAGGAGGGATGGAGCAGCGAAGGGTGGGGCAGAGCATGATGGAGATGAGGGGTGGAGCGGAGTATCTGGGAGATGTAGGGTGGAGCATGATGGAGATGAGGGGTGGAGCAGGGGGCGTGGATCATCTGGAAGATGTAGGGCAGGGTATGATGGAGATGGGGCTAGAGCTGGGAGAGATGAGGGGAAGATGTTGAGGATGTAAGGAGGGTTGGAGTCAAAGTGTTAGAAAAAGTAGCTGCACTCATGTTGGACAGTAGGGGGCGCTTTGGTGCTGAGACAGAGGATGTTGGCAAAAGGTGTTTTTTCCTTTTGTCATCACATGAACAAATTAGTGGCAGAACAGATCGATGCGGATTAAAAAACTAACAAAATAGCATGAGCAAAGCAACACCTCTGTGGCAAAACCAGATTATTAATTTGTCACTTATTTATCATCAGCTCAATTTCACCCATTTGAACTTGGATGTAAGGCAGAGTAAAAAGGCAATAAAAACATATCTGGGTGTCACACGGGTAATTTATTAATACATATAATGGTATTAATATATAGTATAATTTATATACTCGTTATTGTTATGAGTTGGGGCTTCATACAGATAAAAATATGAACTTACCAGCGTGAATTACTGAGCATTCAGTGAGCCTCTTATTTCGGATAATTAATTTGACATAACGTTGACGTAACAAAGGAGAAGAATGCAAATACACACAAGACGGATGAAACCGCGATCAAGTATTTTCACGTCGGCCGGAAATAGGGGGCGAGACGAGACGCAGGACAGGAGCGCGGAGCTTTGACCTTCGGCCTCTCCGCAGCTGGAGCGCATGCTGGAGGTCGGCGCCGTGCGGGCCCAGAAGCAGCTCGTCCTGCTGCACCGCGAGGACGGGCCGCCCCCCCAGGGCACCGTGGAGTGGCTCAACATGCGCAGCTGGCTCTCCAGGCACCTGCACCTGTCCTGCCCCCGCCGGGTCTTCTCCAGGAGGAGCCTGCCCAAGCTGGTACCTCGGCTGCCTCCGATGCGTGTCCTCTCCCTCCGCGCTCTCGATTCCTTTTCCTTTCCTATAATGGTGTCATTTTACATTTATTTATTTAGTGGACACTTTCCTCCAAAGTAAATTCCAGTGAACTCTATGTAGTCTTACGAGCCCACACACCTTATTCACCGCGGTGACTTACACTGCTAGATACACTACTTACAATGGGTCACTCATCCATACATTAGTGGAACACACACTCTCTCTGTCACTCACACACTATGGGGGAACCTGAACAGCATGTCTTTGGAGTGTGGGAGGAAACCAGAGCACCCGGAGGAAACCCACGCAGACACAAGGAGAATATACAAACTCCACACAGGCTGAGTGGGGATCAAACCCACATCCTCTCACACCACCCAGGCGCTGTGAGGCAGCAGCGCTAATCACTGCGCAACCCCATTTTCGGCTTCTCATTGCACCAAACACCTTAAAATGACTGGGTCTGGGTTGCTGTGGTCCGGAGCCTATCCCAGAGACACATGGTGCAACGGTTCACCGGTTGCAGTCCTCTCCGTGTCATTGTGCCTCTAGATGCGTAGCGGTTAGAGCTGCTGTCTTCTTCTTGAGGGACACAGGTTCAAATCCCACCTCCTATTATTGTACCTAAGATCAAGGTACTTACCCTGAATTGAACCAGTAAAAATTACCCTGTTGTATCTATAGCTGCACATCTGCTTCTTGGTTCTAGTGGACTGGATAGTAGACCTTCCAGTGACTTGTGAATGAATCACCTCTGATATAGCATGTATATAGCGTGTTAACAAAGAATTGTAGGGTAAAGGTTCCCAGTTAAGAAGATTATTGCAGTTAATTAGATTATTAGGCTGAATAAAAGAAGACTACATCAGTTAGCCATGGTAGCTAATTAAGGGAATTATATGTAATCTCCATGGAAACTGGAAATTTCATGTCAAACTGCTCTTAAATCCAGTAAGAGCTCCCTTAGCCAAGGAAAGCGGTTAAAGTGCTTTGTGCAATGGAGTTATGTAATATTCTTAGGTGAGGGAAAGCTGTCACTTTTGGAATAATGAAGTGATGGAGTACATGTGAAATATGGATGTTGTTTACAATAACTGGATGTGGGTAGCTTAGCTGTTATTCCACCAGTCATTATTATTATTATTATTATTATTATTACCTGTTTATCCGACACCTTTGTTCAGGGCTCCTTTTAATGTGTTGGCTGGTCAGTTGTCCTCTGCCACTGTGATTTGGTTGTTGCAATTTGCATTCATTGTTTGTTTCACTTTTACATTTATTAATGTAGCAGGTGGTTTTCCCCAAAGTGACTTACCATGAATACCATGTATAATTTAACTGACACCTTTTTATCCGTGTTGACTTACTGTGCTAGATATAGTACAGTGCGGTACACTACCGACAGGCAAAGACACTCTCGCACACAGTGGGTACTGTGGGTAATTTACAGTCACGTGTTCTCTTGAGACAGGTGTCTTGGGATTGTGGGAGGAAACCAGAGCACCCAGAGGAAATCCGTTCAAAGACGGGGAGAACATGCAAACTCCACACACTTTTTTTTTCCTTGAGATGCTTCCTATTCTGGTTGCTAGACCTCAGAATCCACATCTTCAGAGGGTATCTATAGCAACGCCCACATTTACTGGTGTTTAGTGTTATTCCAGTTGCCGGCAGCTCCCATACAAGTGCTGTGATTTCTTCCCATTTTTGTTGAACCCTCTTACTGTTCATATAGTATAATTCACAGCCGTACGTTGAAAACGCCCTCTGCCTGTACCAATGCAGTGTCGCCCCCACTAGATCGAGATGTACCGGCGTGTGTTCGAAAAGCCTCCCGACCGGCACTCGGACTTCTCCCGCCTGGCCCGAGTCCTCACGGGGAACGCCATCGCGCTGGTGCTGGGAGGGGGCGGAGCCAGGTAGGCTGCGGAGCGCCGCTCGGACTCTGTGGGGCTGTTGGCTCAGATTCAGACTCTGCCCTTAGACATATTATTGACTGTTGAAAGGCGCGGGTTCCTGTCCCACACCCACTGTAGTACCCTTGATCGATTGAATAGCTGTAGTAAAAATTACCCAGCTGCATCAATGAGTATATAATACTAAGTAGCCTGGTGTACAAACATAACAGTGTAAATTATTTTAGATCTAAGTGTCAATTAAATAAATTAATGTACTACTACTACTACTAACAGTAGTACTGTTACTGATGATGATAATAATAATAATAATAATAATAATGTGACTTGAAGGCAGCTGGGCGATTAACTGCTTTTCATGGTCTGTAAATAGACCAGGGTGAAGTATTTAGATGCAATAGCTGTTTAACTATAATTTCATATGAGAACCAGGGCATTTTTTACAGAGGGGCATAGAAGTCATATTGGAGGGGTGTGGCCAGCAGGGTCACCGAGGTCACCGGGGTCATCCGTCACTGACCAGCTCAGCTCTTCCCCCGCTCGGGTAACTGAGGTTCTCAGCTGAAGCAGCATCCACGGAAATGGATGTCACTGGTTTTATGATGTGTACAGTTACACACACTACCACACTTAAAAGGGGTTGTTGCCTAGTAACCGCTGTTGAATGTGTCCCTTTGATATGAGGGATTTGTTTCTCAGTGTCAGGGCATGTCGACATGGGCACACCCCTTGGACCTTCCCTTCCCTTGCCTTCCCCGATTCCCCAACCCCGAATCAATAGAGTCTTGACAAAACCACTTCGGTCTCAGCTATTGCTTTGTCCTCTGTGGCTTGATCACCCCGTCCTGTACGCCGTTAAATATGGCAGTTTTCCCTTGATCCTTAGAATCTGTGGGCATATATAGAACATGAGGACAGCTGGTGGCACAGCGATTACAGCTTCTGCATTTCAACTTGAAGGTTGCAGGTTCGATTCCCACCTCTAGTGCTCTTAAGCAAGTTACCTGGCCTCAGTTGCTCTCGTAAAATTACCCAGCTGTATAAATGAGTAAATAATTATAAGTACCTTAACATTGTAATTCACTTTGGAGTAAAGCATAAACTAAATGAATTAATGTAAATATACATACAGATGTGTGTTAACACACACGTTTAGTTCATTTAACTTCTCCCCCACATGTTTCCTTGCCTCCTGCTTGTCCTTCATGGACACAGACCCCACGCACTCCTGTCTGTCTTTCCATTAGTGCGTCCAAGTATCACGATATTAAGTTTACGTGACATTAATTCATTTAGCCGACACTCTTCTTCAAAGCGACTTCCGGTGTTAAGGTTACTATAATTTACCTATTTGTACAGCTGGGTCATTTTTAACTGGAGCAATTTAGAGTAAGTACCTTGTTCAAGGGCCCTACAGCTAGAGGTGGGGATCAAACCCGCAACCTTTGGATCCAAAGGCAGTAACTCTAACCACTACCGTAGGAGCTGTTCTGTTGCACTTACTAGTAGAAATAAATTAGACGCTTGGGTCAGAAACATTCTCGTGGCCAGAGCTTCTGATTTGGACTGCAGTAATAAAACACATTTCATATCTTTATATATGGAGTGATGTGACTCTGTCCTTCTGTCTGCATGCAGAGGGTGCTCCCAGGTGGGGGTCCTGAGGGCCTTGACCGAAGCGGGAATTCCTGCGGATCTGGTGGGCGGCACTTCCATCGGCTCCCTGATGGGGGCGCTGTACGCCGAGGACCGGAGCAGCAGTCGCATGCGGGTCAGGGCTCGGGAGTGGTCCAAGGTGAGCAGGACGGCAAGGAGGTTACTACGTTCGTTCCATCGCTCCCGCAGAGCAAGGCGGCGAGTGGCCGGGAGAGTCATAGCAAACGATGTGGGCGTGTGACGCGGAGGTTGTCGGTTCAGGTCTCGGGAGGAGACCCAATGTAGGTTCTGCCATTGAGCGAGGTGGTGCACCTGTATGCTCTTGGATACGAGCTTCATAATAGGTGCTGCTCCTAGCTATGCACAAGACTGGATCAACCTCTACACCCCAACCAGTCCGCTTCGCTTGTCTACTTCTGCTCGCTTGGTGGTCCCGAGCACGAAAGGTAAAGCACCGAGGTTCTCGGTTCTGGCTCCGTCGTGGCGGAACGACCTCCCCCCCCCCCCTCACTCAGAACTGCTGAATCTCTGTCTGCATTCAAAAAGGGTCTGAAAACGCTCCTCTTCCGGACTCACTTCGCCCAAGATCTCTCCAGCTCATGTAAGGTGTCAATGTTCACGCACCATAACTTTATGATCATCCTCAGATAAGCCGATCAGGAATCATCGATATTCTGAGTTTTACGCAGCTGCTCGTGCGATGAACATCGGTGCATAAAGTGGAAAGAAACAAACTACGTTTATTTAAGAATCACACGTCTACAACTATGTCTCTTTCTCCTAATGTTATGCGCACGTATTTCTGTGAGATCTGCACCGCTTTGGAGAAAAGCGTCTACTAAATGAATAGATGTAAATGTAAATGGGTACTCTGGGGTGAAAGAGTGGACAAGCAACAAAATAATAACAAGATGTTACATGACCACCACCTCTACTATCCTTCAGGAGATGACATCGGTGTTCAAGAAGGTTCTAGACCTGACCTACCCAGTCACCTCCATGTTCTCCGGAGCTGCTTTCAACTCCAGCATCGGCGGCGTCTTCAAGGACAAGCAGATTGAGGCGAGAGACCCCGTCGCCTCGCCTCTCGCAGCGGCGCTCCAGTACATTGCAGCTTGTAGCGCCACATAATTATCACGTATAACATTAAATTAAAGGGGCTCTCTATGCGATGTTTACCTTAACCGCTGTCGCGTCTCCCGGGTCAAATCCGTGAAAGTGTGAGCCGTGTGAGATGTTCCGATGTTTCCATTCAGTCTTTTTCAGGATTTATTCCTCCTCCTTTCTCACCAGTCTCTGGTGGAAATTGTACATTTTCTGTTGAATTTATACATATTAAAGAGAGCAGGTGGTGTAGTGGTTGCAGTCCCTGCCTTGAACTCCGGCTGGGATCTAGTTTCGTACCCTGAACAGACACAGTAAATATAATGTAAATGGGTAAAACATAGTAAGTGAAGTTAGTTGTCTTGGTTAAAGGTGTCAGATGAATATTAATAATATTAATATTTGCGGTTAAATGTTGATTCAGCTGAAATGTAATGTTTCATATCGCAGCATTTTAACAGGGTCACTGAGGCCACTTTTGTTTAAAGAGGACATTCTCACAATATTCAAATACAGGCAAAGGGGCCGTATTTCTCATATTGTCAACAGTATCTTATTATTTTTTAGCATCTGTTGCGTCATGTCATTATACATAGTTGAAGAAAGTTCTTTTTTTTAGATTTGACACATTTTGAAGAGATGAAGAGACGCATATTCCAAATTCTTATATTTTTGTTTGCAGCTGCAGAGAAATGCAAACTTGTCGAAGTGTCAGAATACACTGAGTCACGGGTGGTACGTTAGCCAGGGGTGTGATGCGTTTCCCGGCCATGTCTCACACTTACATCTGTGTGACTCCAACTGACTCAATTACACATCGGCATCGTTTTTATTTTGCTGCATTTTTAAACCTTTTATGGGGGCGTTTCGGGGCAAATCATACATGCTGCGAAATAAGGCAAAGTCTCCGTGCAACGTTGTGGTTATTTTGTTGATGCGCTAAATCTGTGCGATGCCTATATGGGTAAAAAGTGCGGAGGGTTCCTGTTGTAGTTCGTTGCTCTGTGCGTAGGAGCAGGTGTTGGGTGCTGAGGACCCATGTCCGTATACTCTGGCACCTCACCCGACAGACCACATTTGGACCTGCGTGTTCATAACTCGGTTTGTTCGTAAATTGGAATTCACTTTCACCCCTGTGTCACAATCGATAAAAATATGACGGTCATACCTTTATTTACAGGTAATTTCTCTTGAAGTCTCAAATACAGCTGTAACAAATAAAATCAATAGTTTGAAAGATTATTATTATTATTTTAGGGGGCGCGGTGGCGCAGTGGGTTGGACCGGGTCCTGCTCTCCGGTGGGTCTAGGGTTCGAGTCCCGCTTGGGGTGCCTTGCGGTGGACTGGCGTCCCGTCCTGGGTGTGTCCCCTCCCCCTCCGGCCTTACACCCTGTGTTGCCGGGTAGGCTCCGGCTCCCCGCGACCCCATATGGGACATGCGGTTCAGAAAATGTGTGTGTGTATTATTATTATTAAGATTTTTATAAAGCTGGAGCGACATTGAAAGTGAAAACTTTTTAAATGACGAAGTAAAAATGCACTGTCTTCACAAACTGCCGGTTGTGGAGCAATTTGTCCCGGAAACGAGCAGCTCTCTGGAACACCAGATGAGGTATAAACACTGTGGAAGCGAGTTGAACTAAGGTGGTTCCACTCCGTTGTTCAGACTCAGTTCACTTTACTGCCATCTAGTGGCTCGGTGCAGAAATGCAGGAGGCTTTTGCTCCGACTCAGACAGAAGTCGCTCTTAAATTTAAACAAATACTTTAAACTGGATAAAGTTGCCACCTTAAAAAATGTACAACCGACTATTTGTAACACAGACAGCCCATGTGTCTGATATCGTGGTTTAATGATTTTCATAGTTTTTTCTGTTTTTGTAGCGCCTGAATTTTTCCGTTCCACTGTAGAGTTTGTGCTTCTCTAATTACGACCTGGTTTTGTTGCTTCAACCAGCCGCAGTTCTGCTCTCATCTGCTGCTTCTCGCACCTTCACTGCGCACTGCAGGACCTGTGGATCCCTTACTTCACCATCACCACCGACATCACTGCCTCGGCCATGAGAGTCCACACGGACGGTCAGTCCACGGTCCGCGGTCTCTTCTCATCACGACCCTCCCGTACACGCAGCTGACCTCTTGGGCCTCCTTGTACCTACACCCTCCTCCTCCTCCTCCTCCTCCCCGTCAGGGTCCCTGTGGAGGTATGTCCGGGCGAGCATGTCCCTGTCGGGGTACCTGCCCCCTCTGTGCGACCCCAAGGACGGACACCTGCTCATGGATGGCGGTTACATTAACAACTTACCAGGTAGGTGCAGCCGGAATCGATCATCTCGAGACCCTCCGAGGTTCTTCGGAGCCTCGATGACGAGGCACAGCAAAGCTTGAAAATGGTGCCTGTAGGGGGCGACGTTGGAGAACGTTGACAAATTGCAGAGCAGGGCAAATGTCCCATCGCCCACGGACTCGACCCATCGACGGTCCTGCGGTTTTATGCGGCCATTGCCGGCTTTTGTTCTCCTCCTCTCCGCCCCTCACCCAGCGGATGTCGCCCGCTCCATGGGAGCAAAGGTGGTCATCGCCGTCGACGTGGGCAACCAGGGCGAGACGGACCTCACGAATTACGGCGACTCCCTGTCGGGATGGTGGTTGCTGTGGAGACGACTCAACCCCCTGGCAGAGCGAGTGAAGGTGAGAGGAGTGCCCCCCCCCCATTGGGATGTCACTTGATGCCTGTGTAATTATCCCAATCAGAACTGCATGTCAGCCCCCTGTTAGAGGTATTGCTCTCCACACAATCACTCTGTTTACCCTGTCGCGTCGTAACACTCCCGACGCGCCGCTTTCCTGTTTACACGTTGTCATTTTCACTCCGAGCACTTTTTCGGTGAATTCCTGCCCCTCCCCCAGGTTCTGAACATGGACGAGATCCAGACCCGCCTCGCCTACGTGTGCTGCGTGCGGCAGCTGGAATCGGTGAAGAACAGCGACTACTGCGAGTACATCCGGCCGCCCATCGACCGCTACGGCACGCTGGACTTTGGCAAGTTCGACGAGATTGCCGTGAGTCCTGCGTCCGACCTCCCCCCAGCCCGATGTCGTACCCCCATTGGACACCAGACAGGAGGATGACTCAAACATTCCTGCATCCATTGTCTACACCTGCTTGTCCAGTGCAGGGTTGCAGTGGTCCAGAGTCTATCCCAGAAGCATAGGGCGTCAGGATGGGACAACAGTCTATTGCAGGGCAATCACAAACACATTCGCCCACACACACACACACACACACACACACACACACACAAAGGCCAATTCAGAGGCTCCCGTCCACCTGAAACACACATTTGGACTATGGGAGGAAACCAGAGCACCTGGAGGAAATGCATTCAAACATGAGAACATGCAAAGTCTGCACATTCTGAGCAGGATTCGAACCCATTTCCAAACCCTCAGCGTATAATCATATCTTAACAAGTATGTCCTATAGGGAAGGCGTTTTTTAAAATCGTTTTACCCTTTTCTGGAGTCACACCTTAGTGTTTATATAGATATACTGGGGCAGGCAGTGCAGAAATGCTCTTTTTTAATAATAATTAATAATTATTAATATAAAAATTGGTTTTGGACTTGTTTGCTGTTGCTGAAATGTCCTTGCAGCAGTTCCTCTTCCTCTTCAGAAAACTTAGAGAACTACTGCTGGTGCATGAAAAGTATGTGCTTCTTTGAATTTTATTACATTATTTACGGTAATTGCTTTGCAGATGTTTTTATCCAGAGCAATTTACTGAGCTTTCATTTTCTTTATTTATTAAATTTCCGATGGATAATTAGAGCAGTGATTGAGATCAGCACCTTGCAGTAAGGCCATAGGTCGAGCATGGTGGTTAAGGACCTGGGCCAACAAGCAAAGTATTTAACTGTTAATTGCTGGAATAAATGCAATGGGAGTCGCGTACAGGTTACAACCACGGCCTTGCAATCCAAGGTCCTGGGTTCGAATTCCCGTCTCTGCTGTCGTACGGCATTTACCATCCATTAGTACAATAAAAATTACTCAGAATTCAAAAAATTCAACAATGGGAAATTAGTTGTAAGCAGCTTGGTTTGCAAACATAACACCGTAAATCAAGTTGAAGAAAAGTGTTGCCTAAATAATGGTTAATAAAAGAAAATTTATAAATCTCTGTAGTGGAAGACTTGTAACCTGTATGGAAGTTGCTTTGGATTTAATATGTATAAAAAAATTATTATTCTCATTATTATTCTTCTTATTATTATTATTACAACAACAATAATAGTAGTAGTACTTCTAATAATAATAAGAACTTTATTATAATTAACACTTTATTAAGTGTCCACTGTCACCATAACTGAGGTTTTCTGTTCATGGGTGTTTTCTCTTTCTGTTTTTCTTGCGCTCTCTTTTCCCCTCGCTGTCCCTCTCAGGAAGTGGGCTACCAGCACGGGAAGACCGTGTTCGACGTGTGGCGTCGCAGCGGGGTAATGGACAAGATGCTGAAGGACAGACACCACGAGCACCACAACACCAAGAGCAGCCACGTGAGTAGCGAGCGGCACACAGGCGACACCTCGCAATAGGCGTGCGTGAGCTCGTACGCGGACGGACTCCTCAACCGTCCTCCTCTGCGTCTGCTGTCCCGCCCGCAGGTGGTGACATGTCCCAATGCCTCCTTCACCGACCTGGCGGAGATCGTGTCCCGAATCGAGCCGGTCAAACAGCCTCTTGAGGAAGGTAACCGAGGGGCTGCGGAGAGAGGACGTCCTTCAGAAGCCTGGCCGCCTCTGTTGTCTTTTCTCCAGACTTCTCCTTTGCCACCCCCCAACCCCTCACTCTCCCGTTTGCCCCTCCCAGAGGAGTCGGACTACCAAACAGACTACGAGGAAGAGCTGGTTGAGAGCGCGCCGTCGGACTTTGAGCTGTACAACCAGGACAGCGAACACACCGAGGAGGACACGGCGGACACAGTGAGCCCAACGGCTGGGTCCAAAACACGTTGTTCCTCCACTATATTCTTTCCAAAGTGACTGTACACCAAACCTCTTGGAGAGATTTACCCATTCATACAGCTGGGTACTATTTCTTTTAAATAAATTTGAAATATATTTAAAAAATAAATTTAAATATATACTCAATTCAGGGTAAGCACTTTGATAGAGGGTAGTATAGCGGGACTGGGATTTGATCCCAGATTCTTCGATCGCAAGCTCCATCCCTACACTCAGTACCAATTTCTAAGATCTCATTTTTCACTGAGAAGGATGTTAGAATACCTGATGTTTCATGGGTTATTGGGATGCATCTGTCACTACGGATGAGATATGCATCAAAACATCGAAAAAGCACAGCGAACCTATAGTAAAATGATCTGGAAATGGTAGCAGGAAATATAAAGTACCTGCGAGGAAAGCCAAGGAACTGCTGCGTGAGAAAGTTTTTAAATAAGAACAAGTAAAAGTGGGACATCGTTACGTAATTTAGATTTTCGCACTTCAGCTTCAGCTGATTTCCGATGCTGGATTGTGGTCAGTGTTGTTCGAGATCCCGGCGAAGGAGCGGCGATGGTTTGCGGAATGGGAATCGAGGTGCCGACGTGTCCCGGAGCTCGGGAAACGCAGCATGCAAAATAATTGGAAAGCATGGTCTTAATACAAGACATGTACATTGATTAATTTAGCTCACACATTTGTTCAAAAGGACTTAGAAATTTTACACTTTATTGGAATTGATCTCTTCCTGATTACTCTCTTCATTGGCGGCCCAGTGATGAGGCACCATAAAACTTTAAGATATTTTATTTGCTCACAATTTCCTTCCAGATGGTACCATCACGCAGCTGCTCTGTTCTCTTCCGCACAGAATTCGGCATCAAAAATAATTTCTTAATTTCTGCTTGTAGGGACACACAGTCTTAGCAGTAACATCCCTTAAAAAAATCCCAAATCACAGTCTTTCACTCTTGCACGTACGCGCGGAAAACGGAAAACTGCATGGAAAATCATAAACAAGGGTAACTTTTGAATTTTCTTGCACTTTGTACAGCAGCGGAGTGTCACAACAACGCCCGCAAGTCAAATAATAAAGATTTAAAAAAGAAATAAATATATTTAATAGGGTAAAATAATAAATGTTACAGCTGATACAAATGACGCATCTTAAATGGTCCTGAATCCATCGGTGTGTGCGCTAAGCTGCTTACATAGATTTAACCATATATTCGGGTGTGTGTTTTTGCCACATCAATTTAGAATAAGTACCTTGATCAAGGGCATTATAGCAGGGCAGGGATTTGACCCCAGAACCTTCTGATTGCAATGCGAGAGCTGTAAGCACGACCCCTCCCGCTGCCCCTATATGCAGTTAAGAAGCTATTGAAGTGTTTGCTTGACTGTTTTTTATTCTCGTCTGGATTTGGCCCCCAGGGACCTTCTCCCCCACTAGGATCCCATTCCAAAAGTGAGCTCACAGTCACGGACCGTGTTTGTGCTCCTTTCCCACAGGATGAAGAAGTGGAGATGAGGCGTGGGGGTCGAAGCCTCTGATCAGTCCTCAGCCCCGCTGGACATCGCTTCAAAAACAGTACTGGAAATGGCTCTTATTTCCCACTTTGCAGTGTTTTATGATATTTTTGGGGAATTTCCAGTAACGAGAGCAGAAAATATCAAATTTTCAGTTTTTTTTTTTTTTTTTTTTTTTTTTTTTTTTTTTTTTTTTAGAATTACTTAAGTTTCCAAAAGTTGAGTTGACAAGAATTAGAAGCAGAAGCAGATCGATGGCAAACTGTGAACCTCAGCAAGTCCATTGAAAGTGCCAGACGTCACACCGCTTACACAACAGGCTGATGAAGACGCGCGCACACACACACGGACACACACAGACACACACGGACACACACGCACGAGCACGCAGAGGACGAGCAGTACGCCTCACTGCAACACGTACGCAGAAACACTTTGTCTCCGGGACGACTTCTTTTTTAATCTTTGGCATCTTTCAGCTGAACGAGAGGAGGGTTTTGAGCCTTCCCATGGTGCTTTGGGATGCAGCGTGAAATCAGAAGTGTCAAAGAAAATGATTTGCGCAGACAGCGCCAGTATATCACACACTGACACTTCCTGGGTGACTCGCGCTTTAGATGGACGCGTCCAAACGCGGTGTGACACGCACACACATGCACACAAAACTTTGTCAGATAAGCGGATCAATGCAAGACTTTATATATAAAACATAATGTACATATGCAGTACTGTGCAAAGCTTTTAGGCGCTTGGGGAGAAAAGCTGTAAAGTGAGATTGCTTCCAAAAATAAGGCTCTTAATTAATAAACTTCCCATAAAGCTTAGTAACCATCCATCGCCAGCAACTCCTTGTCCTGATCGGGGTTGCGGTGGGTTTGGCTGGGTTCTGCTCTCTGGAGGGTCTGAGGTTCGAGTCCTGTTTGGGGAGCCTTGCAATGGACTGGCGTCCCGTCCTGGGTGTGTCCCATCCCCCTCCAGCCTTGCGCCCTGTGTTGCCAGATTAGGCTCCGTTTTGCCATGACCCCACTTGGGATAAGTGGTTTCAGACTGTGTGTGTGTGTGTGTGTGTGTGTGTGTGTGTGTGTGTGTGTGTGTACTTTCTTTCTTTAATGACATACAACACCCTTACTGTAATACTGTAAGTTTTTGCAAAAAGAATGCTTGGAAATGTAAAATATGCTCTTTCCCATTGACACTAATGCAGAAGACAACTGTCTAAAACAAATATTTTTGTGAAACATCTAGGTGCCTAAGACTTTTACACAGTAGTGTGTGTGTGTGTGTGTGTGTGTGTGTGTGTGTGTGTGTGTGTGTGTGTGTGTGTGTGTGCGCGTGCGCGTTTTACCTACCAGTATGATGACCCAACATAATGGTCAAATAAGAATGAGATTTCCAATTTGTTGTTCTGTAAACTGAGCCAAAAAATTGTAATATACAATACGGTTGTTACATTTATACAGTTTTTATTTAATTGTAAAGTGACATTTTTCAGTCAGCAGCAAAATATCCATTTACAAAGAGATACATGATCATAAGGGATTATGATCTTCCTTTGGGCATCAGTTTGATATGCTTAATGTAGTTAGTGCTGTGAACTCATAGTATAGATTCAAGTGTTGATTCAGGTTTCTTTGGTACATATATGCTTTACCACAATTTTTGATTATACACACACACACACACACACACTGTCTGAACCGCTTGTCCCATAGGGGGTCGGAGGGAGCCGGAGCCTAACCCGGAAACACAGGGCATAAGGCTGGAGGGGGAGGGGACACACATAGGACAGGGCGCCCGTCCGTTGCAAGGCACCCCAAGCGGGACTCGAACCCCAGACCAACCCAAGAGCAGGACCCGGTCCAATCCACTGCTCCACCGCACTCCCCTCAATTTTTGGTTACTTCCTATCAAAATACTGTACATTTTACACCTTGTTCTCATCAACTTTATTGAATCCAGGTGAATATTTACTGCAGCAGCTCAGGTTAAGTAACTTTTCCAAGGGTCTACACACCATGTCTACTCATGGGATTTGAACTCATAGCCTTATATGACATGTTCTTATTCTTATATCATATGCTCTTCTTATCCTAAGACACAGGTCTGCTAAAGGTAAGAATGACTCAGTGGTGAACGATTATTATTCCTCCGCAACAAACCTTATGAATACCATTATCCATTTAAGAAATCACGGATATTAAAATATTATTACACATTCTAATACAGTAATACTGAAGTGTAAGGATTTGATTTGAAATATTAGAGACACATAAGAGACAAGATATAATGTCTTTGAGTCCTTTCAGTACTGATTTTCCAAGCAGTATAGTGTTGAATTTAGTATATGATTCAATAATATTGTAAATGAATGAATAAAATCTCATCCAGTCTGTCAGTAAAAATACTGGCTGTCCTGTGGCCTGTCCTGAGTGACAAAACTGTTTCGCTTTATAAAAACGTTTGGTGAGAACATGAATATCTCTGTGCATTATTGCATGCAATATTTGCTTAATCCAACTCAGAATTTCAGGTGATAGAGACCAGGAGCGAAATATTCTGTGGCAGTAGAGGAAATCAATCTGTTATGAAGAAGCAAGAGTTTAGAACAGAGTGAGATATTAAGAAACTGATCCTGAGTAACACTAAATGATGTATCGGATGCCTTTGTCCAAGGGATGCGATGCTGTTCTGCTGGTTCTATAGTGCTGGTCCAGTTCTAGACCATCTTTCATCCTCATTTTCACCTCCTCCATACCGCTCTGGTTTGTGGGGTCACCGCACGGGACAGGCTGTGCCCTACCCAAAGACCAAGACATCTATGATTTCCTGGACCAGAAAGAGAGTGATCAAGGTCATTGTAGACCCTTCACACCTCAGCCATCACATCCTGTCACCACTCCATGCTGGAAGCAACACAGGGTCATTAGGATTCAAAGGAAAAGGTGCAAAAATTACTTTTTCCCCTCAAGCAATGTCCCTCATCAACCTCTGAAGTCCATGTCACGACCTGTACGACACTTGAATGGACATTAAAATTCTGCTGTTGGCAATCCTCCATTTATGCAAGGGAAGTCTCTGTTGGACCTGTAGATGAGCTTATGGACCCAGGACCTCAAGGGCACTCAAGACATCTGGAAACAGAGCTATGAAGAGCTGTGGAAACACTCTTCCTCATCACCTTTCCTACTGCATAGATCACTTTTATTACTGGATCTCCTTGGCCAGTGTCACGAGCAGGTCTCTAAAGTTCTTGCTGTTGATCACTGCTGCTTTACATTTAACTAAAGGAATAAACCCTAGAGAGTTATTTTGACTTTGCGTTTAATTAATATCCAGTACCAGTCTATAGCTTTCATACTTAATGACATCTGGCAACAGAATGACAATGTATGTGTCCAATATGTTTTAGTTTAATTAGCTTGTTATTTAGATTAATATATATTGCAGAGGGGGGTGCGGTGGCGCAGTGGGTTGGACCGCAGTCCTACTCTCCGGTGGGTCTGGGGTTCGAGTCCCGCTTGGGGTGCCTTGTGACGGACTGGCGTCCCGTCCTGGGTGCGTCCCCTTCCCCCTCCGGCCTTACGCCCTGTGTTGCCAGATTAGGCTCCGGTTCCCCGTGACCCCGTAAGGGACAAGCGGTTCTGAAAATGTGTGTGTGTGTGTGTGTGTGTGTGTGTGTGTGTGTGTATGTTGCAGAGTTCATTTTTACTTTAAATTTTAATTTGATAATGCATGTCTCATTTATACTGAGCTTAAAAGCGTGCCAGATTTTGGGTCACCAAACATCACGACAAACGGTAATCGTATCTTCACGAAACTTTCGCTGCAAATGAAAGTACGTTATTTATCGAAGCAAAGTTGAAATTCGCGACTTTCGCGCATTTTTACCTTCATCCACAGGAGGCAATGTCTTCGCTACGAGAGGCGCGGTACCCTCGATGTAACCAAGCAATCACGAGTTCAAGCGATCGCTCGATTTGCTTACGAATGACCAAGAAGCGCAGAGTGTGTGTGTTCTGATCCTGTTGGTCTAGGAGTATATCAGCTAGAAAACAGCCTGGAAACTAGACCAAGAAACCAAGATGATCCTGCAACTCCAAGACCTGCAGATGGTCTGTAACATGAACGGCACTCTTAATCAATAGAATCCTCCAAAATCCTCCTATGAATCAAGAAAACAACACGGTTCGCAAAGAGCATCCTACACCAGGGATGTCCGACCTTTTTTAGGACAAGGGTCACAGTCACCTCCACGAACTGGTCCTAGGGTCACGGGTGTAACAGTTCTACTTAGTGACACACTGTATCTTAAATGTCTAAACAGAAAAATTATGATTTATTTCATTGTGCTTTATTTAGATGCTGTGTGTTTAAATGAGTGACAAACTATTACGTAATTCAATAGAATTTGTAGTATTTATGGTAGGTATACCGTAGAGTGATAATTTTACAGATGTTGTTACGGGAAACAGCAAGCCTCATGTTCGACACCCTTATGCAACATCTTCCACACATTTCATCACCCCCCCACCTCACAGGGGACAGTTTATATGGAGACCAATGAAGACTTAGATCTACAAATGTTACATTTAATGCTCTGCCTGCTTAAACATCGAGCAGAACATCAAAATATGAAATATTTCATATTGGTGAAAACACTGTGTGCTTCTGTACGTTAGACCGTGTGTTTGCGTGTAGGAGCACCGAGAGGGGTTGCTCTCTCAGAAGGCCGCCCACGAGCGTTTGCTCTCCCAGATGAAGACGAGCGAAGAGCAGGTGACGGAGAGGACAGGCGCTTCACACACACTGGAGCTCCAGCAATGCTCAGATCTTGCTCTAACAGGCACACCCAGAGCCACACACACACATACACACAAACTCACAGCTCACGTTCCAGCAGATACCACAGCTCCTGAGCGGAATCCAACCATTCCATATATTCATATAGTTGGCTAAACAATAACTCTTATTTTAATATTATTACATAACTCTTCAAACAGCTCCAAGGCCTCGCTGCCACTTTGACTTAAAGAACAGTGTTTATTGGCTTGGCACAAATACGTTACGTAAAATATCCCTTATTGGCTGCAACTGCAAGCATGACTGATGTCTTTGCTGATTGATATTGAGAAGTTTTTTCTTCTTATCTCACCTAGGGCAGTTCTCAGAATTCTTCATCCTGCGGTGACATCTTCAATATTAGACCCAGATCTCCACTAATTACACTAATCTTGCAGGACACATGGTATTGACTGCAACTGCTTCTTTCCAAAGCCCTGCCATGCCGTACGGGATGGTTGGAAGTCTGACGCTGCTTCATTGTCTTTTGTCAGGAAATGCGTAGACACAGTTGGTGAAGAAATTTTTGACACCAGATGAGGTGTTTTCCCCATGTAATGAGTTCAGTGGGTTGTTGTCCGTCACTTTGGGTGCTGGAGGGCCAACAGAGCGCTCAGGTTGCGGTGAATCGGAGAGATCGGTACTGAGGAGAGATGGACAATAGATGCATTTTGGGTCAGAAATCCCAAAGGAAGCAGAAATTCTGAGGTTGAGATTTTAAGACTTAGGACACATCATGAGAGAACTGGATTCTCTGGAATAGACTGTGACGTCCAGAGAAGAGCATAAAGAGGATGACCAGCACCCAGATGGATGGACTCAATCACGTGGACATCAGAGGCAGAAAAGAGTGGTGAAATGACATGATGTCAAACAGCTCATCAGTATTGCCGAAACAGCTCAACACCATCTTGGAAATGTTTAGAAGTCTCAAGTGGGATGTCATAGATCAGGCCTAGAATTGGACGGATGCTTTAACTGAAGGACATGAGTTGAGGACAGAACATCGTGGAGGGACTCTGTTTGTAGTGGATAAGAATTAACACTGAAGACTGAGAAGATACATCTAAACCATTGTTAAGTTATTGATGTAAGTGCTCAGGTAGAACAATACATGCGGGCAGTCATCCATAAAGCAGAGAACGTGTCTCCAAGCTTCAGAAAGTCCCTCCCAAAACCCATGACCTGCAGATATAACTTCACTCCAGGGGAGCCCAGCTGACTCTAGGTTCCTTGACATATAATTACTGCTGAACTTTGGGTAGGTAGGGGTCATGGTATGTCCGCACTAATTTTGAACATTCCTGTGTCGTCCGTTCCTACGTCTTCCAGGTATGAGCGGTTGTTAGACTGAGAAGGAACCTGAGCACTGCAACGCATAAGTGACCAAACCCAAGATTGTAAGAAGGGTTACATATCCTAGAAAAATAAGTCAAGCTCATGACAGGAATATTTTTAGCCATTTCAGGTTATTACGGATGGTGGTAAATGGAAATGCCAAATGTTCGCTTTGAGCCGTCTGTTTACCCAGCATGCTTGGTGTGTCTTCTGCATAATCTACTGCCTTTCCAGCCCTTTCCAGCGCTTTCTCCTCACACATCAGGCGCTTTCCAGTTTCACAGCCGGGAAGAGGTCGGGTTCCCCTCCTGGGAAGAGATTAGGCAGCGGAGTCTTCAGCTGATCACAGCCCACTAGGTCAAGAGAAATCTCCAAAAGACTCCAAGAAGAGGCAATATGGCACAGCCAACCTCAGTTTTTAACTTCTGATAATTAAAAGAATATTATTATTCAAGTTCATAATAATATAGCTCCTTCCTCTGTATCTGTTGTCAGAATTTCCCCTTAAACAAAAGTGACCTAAGTCAGCCTCTTTGGCTATTAAATATTATATGTCAACTGAGTCAAGATCCAAACGTTCTACTTTTACTTATCTGATGCCTTTGTCCATTTATTTACAGTGTTAAGCCTATTCAGTAAGCTGCTTAGAACGATTTATCTATTTATTCCGTGGGTTAATTTTTACTGTATTAATTCGAGTTACGTATTCTGCACAACGGTATTGCAGCAGGGGCAGGGATTTGCACCCGAGTCCTTTAAATGCGAGACGACGGGTTTATCCGCTGCCGTATCCGTTGGCCCACATGCACTGCATTCCTCTTAGCCAAAGTGAATTACGCCATTAAACAAGGAGAGTCTGATTTAGATTTAGCTCATTACCTTTATTGCAGTCTTTATTGATATGATTATGGCTCATGGTCAACATTAAAAAGAGACAATGGGGGGGGGGGGGTACTTTTGCTGTGTGGGCAACCACCTGGTGACGCTATTGTGCAGATGATTCTTCCTGAGATCTGACTAGATTTGCAGAGAGCAGAGGGGGCAGCGGAGGAGGTTGGGGAAGGAGGCGGGGCCGTTCCGGAGAGGGGGGGATGAGAGCACGAGGCCGCCGTGTAACTGGGCCATGGCAGCAGAGCAGACGAGGAGAAGGTGATGGAACAAAAGGGGATTAGTAAGCAGGTCACAGTAAACAGTACGGCAGGCTGCCGGGGTAGAAGAACCGTGAGCTGGATCGAACAAGACGGAGCCCTCGGAGGGACATGAGCAGGAAGAGAACAAAAGAGGAGCTTAGATTAGGATAAGACCGTGAAATCGTGACGTCCTGATCTGACGTGGCTTTCCACCACCCCCGTAGGATGGCGGCTCGGCTTTGCTCAGGCCGTGCTGTCATTTTTAGATCACACGTTCTGCTGGTAGATGGGGCATTGTATTGGATCTAATCCCTGACCTCCCTGGTCGGTGCTAAAGTCTCACACACACACACACACACACACACACATGCACAGACAGACACGTGTGCCCCATGACTCAGAGGTCCCTGGAGAAACCACAGGATGCTCAGCAGCTCGTCCCTTTGACGTGCACTCAGCGTGCTCTAAATGTGCCTTCATCGACCGTGAAGCGGACAGCCAGGCGTTTTAATTCAGTTTCCACTCGGAATTGAACTCGAGCACTTCTGTTTCCGGTCACTTGCCCGCGGCGCCGTTACCAGTTTGCCCGAGGCCGTCCTGTTACTTAGTGCAGCCTGTCTTCGGCGCGCCGTCATTCAGTTCGGCAGCAATCAAGAATCAGCGGTTTCGGTAATTGCAATTCAAGGCAGGAGGCAACGGCGGGGAAGTCTCGAAATTCCGCTTATTTATTAATTTGTCCGATTACTCATTCAATTTGCGACGGTCATGGAGCTTCCTCTCTTAGTTGGTCATTAATGCATTGTTTTCCCTTCTGATTCACAGCACATGGCAAAGGGGGAGAAACCGCATCTGGTGCATATTTGTCCAGCTTCTAGAGTGTGTTTCCACAGTTGTGTGTGTGTGTGTGTGTGCGAGCGTGTGTGTGCGTCTGCGTCGGTGCAATGAGAGCCTGCTGTCAGTCAGACCTGGCCGACCCCACGCCGGGGGTGGGGATGGGGGGGGGGACATCGTGACAGAGTGGGTCACACATGACATTTTCTGCGAAGCTGAGGGCTTGTATAAACTGCTGTGCCTGTCCATCTCCGACACAGTGGGATGTGAATTATGAGGAAGGGAATAAATAGAGTTACACTAACATGGGCCTTGAAATGCTTCACATAAGCACCGGTAGGGTGTGTGTCCAAACAGAAACGTCATCAATATTATTCTGCTTCTCGTCTCAGTCAGCCGTCACGAACCCAACCTTAATTCCGCCGCTAATAGAATTTATATTTACAGTAAAGTCTCCATTATTCAATTTAAACGGGACAGACGACAGGTCGATTAACTGAAAATGCCGAATAATACGGAAATGTTCCACGAGGGATTTAAAAAAACACGGAAGTCCGGAATAAAACATTTTTTAAAGAGTTTTTATTGGAAAACATTTTTATTAATACGGTAATCTCTTGGATTGAGGGTATCATATGTTCAGCATAAAAGTTTTTTTTCAGATAAAATTAGTGATTTAAGTGGGGGGTGTGGTGGTGCAGTGGGGTTGCCTGGGTCCTGCTCTTCAGGGGGTCTGGGGTTCGAGTCCTGCTTGGGGTGTCTTGCAACGGACTGGCGCCCCGTCCTGGTGTGTCCCCTCGCCCTCCAGCCCTGTGCTGCCAGGTTAGGCTCTGGTTTGCCGTGACCCTGCTTGGGACAAGGGGTTTCAGATTGTGTGTGTGTGTGTGTGTAGTGTTTTAAGTTGTTTTCATGTGTTGCATTTACATTTATATTTATTCATTTAGCAGATGCTTTTCTCCAAAGCGACATACATCTCATAGAAAATACAATTTCTGCATTGCCTTAGGAGAAAGAGACACAGCTGCAGACGTGTGACTCCTAAATACGGTTAGTTTGATGAACATTGAATGAGCATTGTTACTTTGTTGAACATTGATCCAGATTCATTAACCACTTGTCCTGATCAGGGGCATGGAGATTTTGCTGACCGGCTGTGTTTTTTGTCTAAATCCTAAACTCTTGAACCCATGTACTTTTAGCCCTCCTGTATTGTTATGTTGTCCTCCGTATCAGTCGGTTTCGTATCAGAACGCTTGCGCCTTGGAGTAGATGACGTCACACGATCTGCCAGTCATATTGGATATTCTGGAACATAGAATAACCGAAGGCCAGATAACTGAGACTTTGTTGTATGTATTCAAATCATAATACTAAGTCTGTACAGTAAGCCACTTACAAAAATTGACCTATTTGCATAGCAGGGTATTTTTTACCATATCATTTCAAAGTAAGCACTTTAATTAAATTTAATGCAGCAGCGGGATTCAACCCCCCCGTCCTACAGTATTACAAATCACTACGCATTTACATGTTAGTGGATGCTTTTCTCCAAAGCCAATAACAGCATTACATTGTTTACATTTCTTTATCTATTTATAATGATTTACTTATTTAATAGCAGTGTAATGTTTACTGTTACAATTCAGGGTAATTACTTTATTTGAGGGTACTGCAGTGGAAGGTGGGACTTGAACCCAGGTCCTTGAAGTGCATGACAGCGTCGCTAACCACTACATCCCATAACCTCTCCTGCATCACCTATGAAGTAGCCCACATGGACATGTAGATCACGAGTACTGCAAAGAAAGGAGGGAAGAAGCAAACTGCAGAACAAAGTTAAAGATAACGACTGTTTTTATACGTGATCCACGACTAAAATATGACATTTAAATCATAACCTTTTTGATCCGTGAGTCATTTGTTCCTAGTGATTCTCAAGCAATGTGCAGTAAAGGAGGGTGATGCGCTCTTTCTTCAGCGTGCCAGTGACTCACAATCAGTGCGCAGCTGAATCCGTCAACACACATTTTCACAGTTACAAACAACTAGTTCACAGCCTACTTAATTGTGCCGGGCCCTGCGCCGAACGTCAACCGCACCCTGCCGTTGAACGAGACGCATTCCAAAATATCCGCCCCATCTTGGGCAGACACGGTCACTTTCGATGAATGTCAGTTGGCTCATCTTCAGCTGTCAAAGAAGGGGGTTTATTGAGTGGTTGGTCACATGTGAGTGATCAGTGCGACCCAACTCCCTTGGGGCCACTGGTGCTGTAGAGGCTGGTGGCACAACCTTCCACTCAAAGGATCCAGGTTTGAACCCCACCTTCTACTTACCTTGAATTAATACAGGACAACTGATCCAGCTGTATAAATAGGTGAAAAGTGGCTTAATGTTGCTGTGGAAAGACATGTCCAGTTATTATTGTTATTGCAGAAAATATTTAATTTATAATAATAATAATAATAATAATAATAATAATCATAATAATAATAATAACTGGTCATGACAATGGCGTGTTGGACTGGAACAGGACAGCTGCTACCATAATGGTTAGAGCTACTGTCTTTGGACCCAAAGGTTGAAGGTTTCATTCCCACTTCTGTCTGTAGTACCCTTGAGCAAGGTACTTACCCCTAAAGTGTTCCTGTAAAAAAACATTCCCAGCTGTCTAAATGGGTAAATAACTGTAAGAACCTTAACATTGTAAGTTGCTTTGGAAAAAAAAACATCAGCTAAATGAATAAAAATTTAGGCTTTGGCTCATCCACTCCAGTGTGCGTTCCTGCCGACTACACCTGCTGCCCTGATCGTAGGTCACTACGTTTCAATGTGCCGCCGTACTATTGTCATTAAGTGCTTTCGAGTCCGAGTTGACTCTTGGCAGCCGCATGTATGGCATCTCTCCAGAATGTTCCGTCCTCCACCAGTGTCCTTAGCCTTAAAAGGGTCGTGTCCTTTGCGGTTGTGATGGAGAGTGCAACCGCCAGAAAGTGTCTGCCACTATTCAACTATCAATGAAGGTACTTTACCATGTTCCGTTCTGCAGCAGGTGTCCGTGTCCGCCATTATTTCTCCCATGGAAAAATCTCGATCGGTAGGAAAGGATTTACTAAGCTGAAAAATAAACTCGCTGCTTTGTTTCCACCATGCTGAAGACAGTTCCAGAAGTTAGTAGAGACCTGAAATTACCCTGCTCTATAAATGCATTTCAGTTGTACTACTGTTATTATATTAAGGACAGAAGAAAGGAGGTCCTGCCAGGTACCTGTAATTCTTTGAATCGAAACCACATTTCCGCTCCTTGATGAGTTTCAGAAGCTTTATTGGTTCACTCAGGTTTCTCCCCCTATTGCAGCGCAAAATAATGTATTCTCTCCTACCTGAGAAAATTATGATGCTGAAACTTCCTGACAGCGGACACCATGAGGTGTGTTGAAAGCCCAGCCCGCGCTAAACCCGTGAGGCACGCTCCGTTTTAATGGCCCCGTCACGGCGAAGAGTTTGACGGGATTCTGAAGATGTGGCTCAACACGGCAGCGCTGCTCGAAAATAAACTCACAATTTACTTGTGAGTCGAAGAAACATAGCCCAGATATTTCAGGATTCATTTCTTCCTCAGAAAACCTCCGGCCATGTTTGAACTGAACTGAATCGAAGACTTTATCGTCATTGTGCTGCTGTGCAATACAACGGAATAATAGAGAAGATCAAGACGGC
Source organism: Scleropages formosus (assembly GCF_900964775.1). NCBI lineage: Eukaryota > Metazoa > Chordata > Actinopteri > Osteoglossiformes > Osteoglossidae > Scleropages > Scleropages formosus. The sequence goes on from NC_041822.1 coordinate 20,451,959, forward strand.
TATACGCTAAGCATGCGGCAACTTTACCGTCCAAAATAAACGATAAAAAAAAAAGCAGCACAAACAAAACAGAGAACTTTTACGGGAGCGCAAAGCCGCCGCCTCAATGTGCCGCCATCTTGCGTGCGTTTGTTAAATTTAGTTATATTTCCTATTGAAATCTAAAGTGCCTGGGCTGGGATTTAAAATAACAACATTGCGGTCATAAATCTACAGCCCCGCATGAGTTTTTACCTTTTAATTACAATAGCGCTGCTGAAATGGAGAATTGTGGGAATGTAGCTCGGTACAAGCTTACCGGAAAGGTACTAATTCAATCAAACTTTTACAAAACATTTTATTTGTCCCCATTTTAACTGCTGTTACTTTCCAACAAATATTTTCATTTTGATGAAGATAAAAATGTGTAAAAAATTATTCTGACCTATTTCCCAGAGAACATCTTATTGCTAATGCCCACTAGAAAATCCCTCTGTAAGTGTCCAATTTTCTTCATCTAGAGAAGTTAATAATGAACCAGTGCTCCAAATTCTTAAGGATTCTGGAGGATTTTGCAGCCCATCTGGAACTTTTGAGACACTGTTTCATGACCACCTTAAATGACCATAATTAACATTTTGCCCTTTGTTGTATTGTGCATCTGTATTTGTGTCTTATTGTTGTACTTTTTTTTTTAATTGAATTGCTTATATTTTTATGACCTAATTGTATTCTTTTAAATTAAATTTTAAAACAGAAATTCCATAATTAAAAATATATATGACAATTCCTCAATGTACTGAATAAATTCCTGAAAAAAAGTGCAGATATGAAAGCCTATTTGCTATAATTTTAAATGCTAAAAATTATAATACATTCTCAGTTTATGTGAAAACCCCAAACAGATTTTCCAAAATATCAGTAAAACTCTGTAAAACACCAACATAACTACTAACCTGTCATGCCCTCCACCTCAGTAACGGGCAACGTCTGCAGCTGATCAGGGTCCGGGCACATAAAAGGACAGCCCGGAGTGCAGGAAGTTGTGGAACCTTGTCCTGCTCCTTGTCTATGACTTCCTGCCTGTTTACTGGACAACAACGACTCTCGGATTTGACCCTTGGATTCCGTTCACAGATCGGTGACCATTTTGCCTGTTTTCCTGACCATGTCTACTGGATTGCCCCTCGACTTCACTTCCTGTGCTCCGCTCTTGGGTCCGACGCATCCCCACCGGGGGGACACCTTGACGCAGCCCATGATTTAAAACACATTTACTCTTACATTTATTCATTTAGAGACACTTTCCTCCAAAGCAACACACATTTCAGAAGACAATGCAACTGTGCAAGGCATCAAACAGAGATCTAGAGAAAGACGTGATTTCACTTCATGAATGTCATTAATGGTTATGTTTCATTTTCCACATATCAAGCAGACAACAACAAGCATTCAGTAATGTCCTTTATCTAGGACAGTTGGTAGTGTAGTCATTAGTGCTACTGCCTTTAGACCCAAAGGTTGCAGATTCAATCCCCACCTCTGGCTATAGTACCCTTGAGCAAGGTACCTATCCAAAAAAAAAAAAAGAATTGCTCCAGTAAAATTACCCAGCTGTATATTAAATGGGTGAGTAACTGTGACCTTAACATTGTAAGTTGCTTTGGAGAAAAGTGTCAGCTAAATGAATTAATGTAGTCTGAAAAATAGTAGAGACAACAATTTAAAATAAAACAAGGTAGTTTAATGTGATGAACTGTTACTGTTCTCGCTGAGTAAAAAGATCAGATGATTCTGAGTTGTGGGGAGATGGAAGAGAGAGGAGGCTTGGCAGTTGTTCTTGCACTGCTACTGCATGGGTGGGGAAAACAGAAAAAATGAGGCAGGAAACAGCTGATGGTGCACTTGCACCAACTACAGTGCGTTACTACATTTCAGCTTGGCTTCCATGATGCATGATGTTCAAATTTTTTGGACACGGTTCAGACAAAATTTCATTGCACAGTTTTTTTCAAGAAATCAAAGATAAGAGCCTTTATACCGAAATTTTGCATAAAGAGAGTCCATAAATTGAGGGCTTGTATATGTATTAAAACTGTCTTTATTGATAGGTTGAACACTTTGGTGTGACACTTATCACTGATGATGTGCTACAGAGCAGCTGAAATCAAGGTAGCTGATTGAGGAACTTGAGCTTCTCATGAACACATCAGTCAGGTCGTTGCAATCAAAACTGCATGATCAGATCAGCTAATGCATATCTTAATGCTGCTTGAGAGTAAAGTGAAGCTTTATTAAATACAAAGAGAAAAAGAGGATGGGAAGGAGGGCGGCACATCAGGCATGACAGAAAGATGAAGAACAGAAGTGTGTTGGGCAATGAGCGTGACTTAGAGCGCTGACTTACTTAACATGAGAGCCCATTAGTCTTGTTAAACTACGACGTTGGCCTCATTGCCCTTCCATGTAGCGACTTCCCTCAACGATCGCCTGCCAATGATAAATTGCCTCGGCACTTCATGGTCGCAGTACTCAAAGGGCATCACTCTGTTCCGCTGCAACTAGAAACAGAATAAGCTCCCCGCTCGCTGTTACCCGAAACCGCATTTTCGAGTTTGACGCTTAATTGTTGTGAAGTGTTACCTTACTTTGCAATATACAATCCACATGTGATATTTATGTTCCTGTTATTGCAGAACTTCTTCTGCGTGTGACACATCGAAACATGGCTTTGATATTGTTCACTTGCAATTACTGGCCTCCCGAAAATGTAAAAAGACATTGAAGATAGTGCTTAGAACGAAGAAATTTATTATATTCTAATTTATTTTGGCTTTTATTTACTCTTGGGAAAATTCTTGAGGAAGATGCACAAATTATTAAGTTGTATAGTCATAGCCACATATCAGCAGTTGGTGGCATAGTGGTTTGTGGACTTAGTAGACTCGGAGATTGTTGGTTCAAAGCCTACCTTCTGCTGTAGTACCCTCTAGCCTGATCTGATACCATACAAATTAACCAGCTGTGTAATTGAGTAAGTAGTTGTAGGTAGTTAACTTTGTAAGCCACTTTGGAGAAAACATCAGCTAAACGAATAAATGCAATACTGTGACACAACAAGTTGTGTCCAGGTATGAGATGGCAGTTGGTTGACTTCCAGATTTTCTTTCCTGTCTTACACATTACTAGCCTAGAAAAACTGGTAAGCCGCTATTATTATTAACCATTATTTATCTGACTTTTTTTTTTCCCTAGGCATTTACATGAAAATACAATGATTTATCTATTTATGCAGCTGGGTAATTTTACTGTATCAGTTCTGGATAAGAGCCATGATCAAGGAAGTTATAGCAGGAGGTGGAATTCAAACCCAGGTGGCTTTAACCACTACAATACCTCCACCCCGCTAGATGACAGTAATGGAAAAATCAAACATAAAGCACCTCTAGGCTGAAACACTGGCAAAAAAGGAGAGAGAAAATCCTTCTAGGTTACAACACAATAAAAGTGCAAAAAATAACCTAAAAGCCAACTTTCCAGACTCTCTTCTGTCCACAGATCTTTCACCTTTGCACTCCATCTCTCGAGCATTGAATGGCGCTCAGTTTGTGTTATATAGATGTGCCTGGGTGTGTTTTCTTGGACAAGCCCTCACCGCGGTATGGCCATCACATGGGAAGGTGCAGCTGCTCCTTTGGCTGTGCCTTAGAATTGTGTTCAAGGGGGGTTGTAAATAAAATTACCCGAGTTATTAAATATACGTTTTGTGACACTTCAGGCAGTGCCAGTGCCTTGTGACATCTGGGCGGTGCATTCAGAAGTGGGTTCAACTTCCACTCAATCTGTGTGGAGTTTCTAAGTTCCTCCTGAACTCCTGTGTTTTTTCTCGCATGTGCTCTGGTTTCCTCCCAGAGTCCAAAGATTTGTTTTAGGTGAACTGGGAATCTAAATTGCCCATAGTGCATGACTGCACTGGGTATATCTGCCTCATGCCCTGTGATTTGAAGAGGGGCTCTGGTCCACTGTGACCCTCTACAGTACAAGCAGCTCTTGATGGATGGATGGATGGATGGATGGATGGATGGATGTTTTGATAAGTGTGGTATAAGGATGAATGAGGCTATAGAAAAACAGCCCAACTTGTTTTACTAGTCGTACAGTAGATAATTCCATTAAATGGCTTTTCTCTGGAGCCGTGGCTGACTCATATGTGATCTTGGATAACAATGCTGATTAGTAAGCCCAAATTTCCTTTTCCTTTGAGGAAGAGCTTCCTCAAATGACTCGGCACAAATGACTCAGGTTGTCCTGCATAGAACAGCCTCCATTAACCACAAGAATCAATCTGCGGCTTATTATACTGCCAAAATCCTGCAACTCCTCCACGCAGTGGATGAAGGAGGAAGAAAGTGACTCGTAGAGCTTACCAGACCAGTTTGATGCCTGGTCTACTTAGGACAGTCAGTACAATGGCTTGGCAATATTCTGTCTGCTAAATTGAGATGCAGGGTCATAACCTTTACAGCTATTAGCATTTATCAGGGTCCCCAATTAATTATCAATTAATTGTTGTGACATTATCAAAAATATTCTGTGGTTAATTATTCAGCTATAAATTAGGAAAACTTGTAATCTATTTTTCATGATCAGTGGATCTGATGTCATTTCGGCATTACTGGGGTAGTTATTTATTTAGTGGGGCCCCGTTTCCCTTGGGTGTCCTTAAACTGCAAACCTTTGCGAGAAGCACGGCAAAGTGCTCCATGTGTCTGATATAAGTGCAGTGTTGTGTTTCTGCGGAGGCTGCGTTGACAGGCCCTGACGTGAAAGCAGGACGTCTGCGTTGACCTGAGACGCCGAGTCTCACGTTAAAGGGGCTAAAGTGAGGTCAGCGGCTCTTTGAAGCCGTCTTCTGAGGAACGGATGTTGGAGGAACATCTACAAGGTCACCGTAGTCAGCAGGTCAATCCTTGAGGGATTCCCGCTTAAATTTAGATATATTAATTTTTCAAGTTGCCAGAACTTCCTTGCAGTTGAAGGAATGCGGTTCGAGTCCCATACACTGCTGTATCATCTTTAATCGAGGTACTTGATCCGGATTTGATGCAGAAAAAGCTACCTTGTTAGAGTTACAGTACGAATAAATATCAGCTTTTTGCTTTTAGTAAATTTCCAAAAATTCCTAAACTTGTTTTCGGTTTGTCATTATGGGACATTGTGTGTCAAGTGAATAATAAAGATCTATCTATCTATCTATCTATCTATCTATCTATCTATCTATCTATCTAACTTTTTAAAATACGAGAGAAAAGGCATTTATAAACTGAAATAAAATAAGACATTTATAAACTCTGTATGATTCCATGGCATCTTGGGAACGTCCAGTAAAATGAAAGTGAACTAAGTGAAGTTTAAAGAGGGTGAATAGTTTGGAGGTGACTCTGTTCAATTTTGCTGACCTTACCGTCTGGCTGATTTTGTCCCTTTTATGAAAAAAGTCACACCATCAGCTGTGAAAATGTGAGCATTCGCTTTTCACTTCCCCGCTGTTCCCGTGTGGTCTGGCCCTCAGGGGAGGCCTGGTCCCGCGGGACCCGGACAGGAGGGTGTCAGTGAAAATATGGAAATGCTCCTTCTTGTGAATTGTCCAAAGAGCAGAAAAATCCCAGCAGGGTGACGTATGCGATGCATCGTGACGTCCAATTTTCATGAACATATTGATCAAAACATAATGAAGTTGGTTTGAAACAAGACCTAAATTTGACCTTATGGGAAATAATTTACAAACCACCTATAAGTGACCTTTTTTGAATACACAGGAGACTGATTGAATATTAAATGAAATCAACTGGTCTCAGAAGATTGGAAAAATATAGGTTTGAGTTCAACGATGCAATCAGATGCCCTTTAAGCCGGGCATTGAGAATTAGGCTCTTACTATGCATGTCTAGTGTGAGGTCAGCCTTGTGACATTGGCACAGTGGGAGAGGGTCTGGAAGGGTGGGGATGTGGTGTGTGTGTGTGTGTGTGTGTGTGTGTGTGGACTCCGATCCGGAGTCGGGGCAGTCGGGTCCACAGGCAGGTGCAGGAGCTCAGCAGAGCTTTGGCTGCCTTTTCTGTCAGCTCTAGCAGCAGAGCTGGGAATCTGCTTCCGATTCCCCAAGCTCCGTTGAAAAGAACCCCACTTGCATGTTGGGACTTGTGGTCGCCGGAGGCAACCGTGCGTCACATATGCGACACACAACTAATATTAACACAGCAGTCTTTTACAGCTGGGAGGTACTGAATTGATACAGTAAAACTACCCAACTGTATGGTTGGGGGAATAACTGTAAGTAGCTGGGTGTATAAACTGAACATGGTGAGGAGTATTAGTGAAAAGCGTCAGCTAAATGAATTACTCATAAATAATAATACACTTACCTGACGTTTTCCTCCAAAGCAACTTACAGTGGTTTACCCATCAGCTGGGTAATTTTTTTTAATGGAACAATTTTGGTTGAGTGCTTTGCTCAAAGCTATTACAGCAGAAGGTGGAATCCAGACTGTCTCTCTTTGGGTCCAAAGGCAACAACTCTAAGCACTACGCTACCTAAGTAATAATAATAATAACATTATGGCTTGGGGTCTGCTGAAAAGATCACATTTGACTATATTGGCAAGGATGTTGAGGCCCCTGTTTATATACTGTGTGATACAGAGGCTATAGGCAAAAGAATACAGAGGTGCGGGTGTGCTGTAGCACAGCGGGTTGGCCTGACTGGGGTTCGAGTCCTGCTTAGAGTGCCTTGTGATGGACTGGTGTTCTGTCCAGGGTGTGTCCCCACCCCCTCCAGCTTTGTGCCCTGTGTTTCCGGGTTAGGCTCCGGTTCGCCTCGGCCTCAGCCAGTGTGTGTGAATACAGAGATGGGGATGAGGTAGAAGGAGAAGAGTACCATCAACAGCTTCCACAGGACCAGAAAGCTTTATGGGTTTTTAACATTTCAGAATAAACCTTTCTCCTGATTTGTGGGTTAAGCCTGAAAGCTCCTCTCTGGAAATTTCATATAAAACTTGGACTAAATATGCAACCAGCAGATGCAACTCTCTTTGGGGCTTCTAGGTTAATAACCTGGGGGCCACGCACCCACCGGGCTGAACTCAGTCCTCCATTTAGACCACTGCTGTCATTTAGCTGCTCCAAAGAACTTCTCCCCACCTGTACACTCTCACTTCCGGCAGATGACCTAGGAATTATGCAACTTGTAACCAAAAGATGCCCAGGAACTTCAGTGCAGCTGTGGAAATGAGTAACGGTACTGAATTTTAAACACAATTTATATAGATTTAAGTGTCTAAAGGCCACCTGAGCTGAACTTTTGCTGTATGTTTTTATTCAAGTACCATGCAAATTTTTTGGTCTCAAGGACCATGATCATTAGGCCACCTGCTGAAAGTAAAAACCCAGTTTGCTTCACTGGTGAAGAAAATGTATGTAATGCAGCTGGCAAGTGTTGTATAGGGGGATGTGGTGGTGCAGTGGGTTGGACCAGGTCCTGCTCTCTAGTGGGTGTTGGGGTTTGAGTTCCGCTTGGGGTGCCTTGTAACAGACTGGCGTCCCGTCATGAGTGTGTCCCCTCCCTCTCCAGCCTTACGCCCTGTGTTTCCGGGTTAGGCTCCGGCTCGCCGTGACCCCGTATGGGACAAGCAGTTCGGATGATGTGCGTGTGTGTATGTGTGTGAAGTGTTGTATATGTGTACAGATGTCTGATTTAAATTAAGTGGAAATTTATAGGAGCCACGTGTTGGATCCAGCTAGGAGCAGCAGGCGGCAGGGTTGTTAAAGGACTCAGCATATTATAAAAAGTAACCAGTTCAATTTCTTGAGGCCTCCTGTTGTTGTAGACTTTAGTTAGGGACGTAACATGGAAAAAATATAGTATGTCTTTGTTTAGATTTAAAAACATCTGCTTAGCTAATAAATAATGTATTAGTACATTGTACATGTACATTGTACACCCCATCGAATCCACACCCACATGAGCTCTCTGTACATTTTAAGTGTTCCTGACATTGTTTCCCATGCATCACAGTCAATCTGTTTAAATACTAAAGCATTGTGAGGAGCTCAGTGAGGGATGCCGTGCTTGTAGCTGTTGATAAATATTGACGATATTTTGTAAATTAAATGTGATACTGAGCTCCTTGTATCTCATGGTCAGGCCAGTGCAGAAGTATTTTTTCAAAGAGGTTATGCATTAGCCTTGGTGCTCCAGCCCAATACCCCACTACCCCATCAAGTGATATAATCGATCCCCTTTTAATGGACAAAATAATTAGATATTAATATTAATCATTAGTCATTTATTTTTTGATGGACACTCTATGCGTTGTGGGATTCCACAAAGCCTGGCTTTTTTTCTTCTATGTGAAAAGCTTGTTTGCTCTTTTGTAAAAAGATAAATAACTGTCATCATCCTTTCTCTCTGAACTTCATAAAAGCCATCGCTATGTTGCAGGTTTTCTGTCCATTTTCCCAAACAGGGAGCTCTCTGACATTTTTCAATTGGGAAAGGTCATTTCGCTGTTTCCAGCTTCTACCCACGTTCCATCTCCTCCTTGTTCGTTTTCTTTCTTCTTTTTTCTTTTTTTTTGGTGTCTCATTTTCTGCCAGCTAGTTCCCCGTGTTCGAAACCTTTGCTGTGAAACGGGTCTTGGGAAATGTGGTTTCCAGATGGTTCTTCTCAGCGAGATCACAGCACTCTGGCATAATGTCGGCACTGTTGGTCCATACTGTGAGCCAAGGGTTGGAGGAGGTCTGAGTCCAGCAGGACTAACTCTGCTGGCATCTGGACATGTACCTTCAAGCACCTTCATCAGGCCTGTCAGATACCTACAGGCTGCCCATTGACAGCAGTGAGAGATCCACCTTTCTTCCCACTATCCCCAACTCCCCTGCACATTGGCATATGACCCGCAGTGTGTAAAGAAAGCATTCTGCCTGATGGGGTGCTTATCAGGGGAGAAAATCCTGCTTTTGAGACACCTGGTTGGGCGTGGGTGGTGTTTGAGACAGCCAAGTTTAAAACAGAGCTGCCAAGTCTGGAACCGAACTAGAAATGACTAAACTGGAAGAATCATCACAGATGCACAGGTTTGCTTTTTTTTCGCTGATAAAAAGAGTGGCAGCTCAAATGAAACGTGACTTTTCTCCTATGTGTTTTGTGCTCATCTTACGAGTCTGCTTAACACACTCCGACTTCCTTTACCTATATTTTCCCCCAACTCACTTATGCAGAGGACAGTGGTCAGCGTGTACAAAATACTGCTTCCTTTCAACCTGGGGTCTGCGAAACCCTTGGAGCTGCGGCAATGAGCCTCCGGGGCTCCATGAAGAGCAGACTATTACTATTTATGCTATAATTCTATGTGAATGTAATCATAGTGGCAGCAGGTGGTGTATTATTTGGAACTGTTGCCTGCCTGCAGTCAATAAACCCAGGTTCAGTTCTTACTTCTTACTGTTGTACCCTTCATCAAGGTACTTACGTTGAATTGGTTTAGTAAAAAAATCACCTAGGTGTGCAGACCATTCTAAGACGCTCTGCAGAGAAGCATCACATAAATATGTAAATGTAATCAATTTTTAACGCAATGCTTTCTCAGAATTTATTCATGGTCATTTTTCAAGGAGGGGATCCTTAGCTTTCATCACATTCTTAAGAGTCTGCAGCCTAGACAAGGTAAAGGACTTTTTAAGCAAAACTACCCCTACTACATGATCATAATTCAGACCCCTCCTCTACCTCCACACAAAACACCTACACCCACACACACAGGCGTAAAGAGACACAAAAGGCAAGCGTTAGTATTTGAGGTCAGCGATGCGTGGCAGATGTCATGTCTTGTTACATGTGTTCTCACCTTCCCTGCTTGCTGCCGCCACGTCCACTTTGTAGTTAAGGTAGTGGTGCGCCTTTTCAGAGTTCAGCAGACAGTGGATTATGTTTTATGAAAGCGATGCAGTGGTGCTGAGGTGAGGGCAGTGATATTGTGAGGTGTTTCAGAGTTTGTAAGCCTGCACTTCGGTCGTGCTCGTGCGCCTACACCAAAGTAGATGCGGAAAAACACACGGCCGAGGATGTGAGAACACATATCTGCAACTATAGTGTTGTAAATGCACAGATACTCATGCAGACATGACTACATATGCAAATGAGGATGCATACACACACAGTTAACTGCACAGCTGGAAGCTAGCTTATGCTGATCAGCTGGTTGCAATTTGTGGTGCCCACAGCATCTGGGCTGTGCATTTGTGTGTGGGTTCAAATCTGGCTCAGTCTGTGCGAAGTTTGCACGTACTCCTTGTGTTTGAAGCATGTGTTTCAGGTGAATTTGAGCGTTACATCGATCCACTTGTTGGAATCAATGTTTTTCGGACAATGTCAGGTTCTTTGGAGTTTCAGTAATGAGACACAAATAAGATTAAAAGTGGTTTTTTATAATTTTGCAGACTCTCATCAGTTACCCCATCACAGATGGCTGCACCGTGCTTATACACCCTCATTCTCTCTCATATTGGTATTCTACAAATTTCCCCAACATACAAAGGAAAGGGAATGCACAAAGGGCAAGGGAAAGAATACAAATAAGATACAATGGAGTAAAAATAAAAGACACCAAAAAACAGCATATAGTGAATGATTTAAAAAGTAAGTAAAGGATAATTAAAAGTAAATCATAATGATGTATTAAAGAGTAAATAATAATGAAATCATAAAAAGTTAGTGCACACCAACATGCTGTATAAATGGGTGAATGACTAGGGAGTTTTAGTGTATCTAACACTGTCACCTTTTAGAAAGCACCAATTAAATACTTGTTAGTAACATTTGTGCATTGCTTTGAAGAAAAGCGTCTGCTAAATTAATAAATTTAATGCTGGTTTGGAGGTCAGTATAACAATTGTTCATCTGGCTAGCACATCCCTCTGTGCATGTATGAGTGTGCGTATAACTTTACAGGTGTTGTTGGTCGGCTCGCAGCAGTCAGCTGGCAGAGATCCTTCCATCAGCCTGATTTTACTCGATGCTTGGCCTGCTTCTCTCTACCCCCTTCCACCACCTCCTGCCAGTTTAACTTAGCGCTCATTCAGCCCAGAGATGTAGCCTTGGTAAGATGCATGAAAACCTGTGTTAAATTTGATCATCCATGCCACTGTTTCTTCTCCTGCCCGGCTGCATGTCAGTGCTATGTGTCCCATGGAGATCTTTGTCCAAGGATGGAAACCTTATAACTTATGAAAAACTAATGAGAGGCCCAGCAGTTTTGACAGTCATAAGATGCATATGACCTATTAGGAGATGGAGAAGTTCAGGACGACTATGGATAGTGTCAATTGCATTGCTAGGATATCACCGTTGCATTAAATATGTCCTGAGAGAGTGATCTGAAAGATGTCTGAGCGCCTCACGATTTACCCATTCTTTACATAACAGGGTTAAACTCATTCAATTGAATGGCCTCATTAGCAGATTTCTTGCTGTGAGGGGACTAAATGGCCATTATTTCTTCTCACTCAAAAATATGTCACATAAAACTAATGAAAATAAAATAGTCTTTCGCACTTTCTTCTCTAGCTTTTCATAAAACATAAATAACTGGATTTACCTTTAAAAATCATCCTAGATCACTTGCATTTAGTACCTTTGAAAGTAACTCTTGGAACTTTTTGTAACATTGTTACAAATCTGTTAATATAAGTACAGTAAATTCTGAAATTTAATATTACATTGATTGATGTGATTGTTATCTATTTATGATAAAATGAAAAACTATAAACAGTCTCTTCAAAATAAACCTCTGGTGGTTTATTTAGTTGCTTGTCAGGTTTTTTTTTCAGACAAGCCCATTTACATAACTTACACAGGAGCCACTTACAGAGCTGAGTATTTTACTGCAGCAATCCAGGTTAAGTACATTGCTGAGCACTACAGTGAAATTGCATGCAAGATACTCCACCTTTTCATACTGCTGAAAAGCAATAATATTATTGCCATGTCTAAAGATGTTTTACCATGCTGTTGCTGTCTGTACTGCATATTACACCGGACGAGTATTCTGTGGATTTTGGCATATGACATAAAGAAAAAATTTCACAAGATCACATCCCTTTCATGTTGCTTAGCTGAATGGACATGGGGACGTGGCACAGCTAGATGTGCTCCTAGTGCCACTTTACCACTTTGCAGCGTTGAATCTGGAGGGATGCCACGCACGGAACAGAGCTGGCGAACACTAAATAACCCGTGTTTTTGTAATTGTCCTAACCGTAGAGAAAGAGCACAGCACTTCTGGTTTCCACTGGCACGCATACTATAACGAAACAGCTCTAAACAGGGCAGCGTTAAGCGGGGTATTACTGTATGTGCCAAACAATGTACACAGCGGCAGACTCTTCACAAAACGCACTGGGTGACTAATTCAGTGTTTGTGATGATGCAGTATTGGCCGCACTTGAGAACTGCAGAGCTTGCGTGCTTTACCGAAACAGCAGCGTTAAGCTGGATATTATTACATCCAGTGCTGGATAATCTTCATTTGATTGCCAGATTAAAGCTTTTTTGTGTCAGTGGGCATTATTTCCAGGATAATGTAGAGATCAATACACTCGATTTAGCCAGAAAATAGCCAATTCTACAGCGTTGCATGACAAAAGCACTTGGATTTGAGGCAACAATTGTATCTCTCTCAGAACATTTGGCATAAATGGCAAAGCCACTGTACAGAATAAAATACCTGTTGTGGAAGTCAGATGATCACATAACGGGCAAAAAGGTACACAATATAAAGTCGATTGTTTGAGAAAAGGTTAGTAATTGGCATAAACTGTTGTAACAATTTCTCCATGTAATGGATGCACTTATATTATGGTGAGTCTGTTTTAATCCCCATGATCTTCAGGATGGCCAGAGTCCATTTTCACATGCATATTTTTCACCAAGTTGACATTTATTCATACATTTACATTTATTCATTTAGAAGATGCTTTTCTCCAAAGCAATGTACATCCCTTACAAAATACAATGTGTACATTACGTTAGAAGAAAGAGACATAGATGCAGACGTGTGACTCTTAAGTGCAGTTAGTTTCTTTCCACCATATGAACCAATGTTCATCACACGGGCAGCTGCATAAAACTTCATCCAAAGATCGACAATTCCAGATTACCTTCCTAGTAATTTTTTTTTTTGATACATGGAAACATCTACATTACATCACAGGAGTAGCTGCGTAAAGGGTTATCGGGCATGATCTTGAAGTTAAAGTGTATGAACATCTACACCTTACATGAACTTAAGAGATGATGGGTGAAGTGAGTCTGCAAGAGGTGAGTTTTCAGACCCTTTTTAAATGTGGACAGAATTTCAATGGTTCTGAGTGAGGGGGGAGGTCGTTCCACCACAACGGATCCAGAACCAAGAACCTTCATATTTTACCTCTTGTGCGCGGGACCACGAAGGAGCGTAGTGCCCTGGTTGGGGCGTAGCAGATGTTCAAAGTCATTTAGATGATGCTTTTCTCCACAGCAGCTTTCAGTTTCAAGATTCTTACAATAATTTACCCATGTTCACAGCTGGGTCTGGTCTTACTGTATCAGTTCAGTTTAGGCACCTTGAGCAAAGCCCCAACAGTATGAAGTGGGATTTCAACCTATTAGTGGAACAACCACGTTACGCACATTGTTCTTTTTGCTAGGGAGAATACACACCGGACCACACTGTTGAGCGAGGGAGTTCCAGGGATGACATTTGGAGAGAAAAAAGGAAAGCGTGACTGCAAGTGGGATGAGGCTACAACAGAAGGAAAAGGACTGGAGGCGAGGATATTGGATGGCAGCTCTGTGTTGGACCTGACATCCCATCGTCTCCTCAACAAGACAGAAGGCTGATCCAATTAAACGTTTCCCCAATCCAGTTACCTGTCCGCGCTTTACCTGACTTACCGCCCCCAACCTCACCCCCCACGTCCGCACTACCGTGCACGTTCCCTCTGCCTCCATGTGCCTCCTGTTACCCCCTGCTTTGTAATGTGAGTTCGATCTCCATCTGGAAGCCCATGTCCTCCTGTCCTACTTCATGTTTACTCTTTGCTGGCTGATTCTTTGTTTGTCTGTCATTCCTTCTCCCACCAACATACCACACCGGCGCTCCGCAGCAGTTTATTAAAATCCCGACAAACCAGGAAAGAATTTAATTACCTTAGAATCAGACCTATCATGTGTGTCTGCGCAGAATAAGCTGCCCTGTAGGTCACACTTAAGCAGATACTGCCACAAAGCCATATTAAAATAAGCATGGAAGGACCGGACTCTCGTGTTCGCAGGATTTCCCATGAGAAGAAAATTTAGGAAGCAGTGGAATAGAATTTGTTGCCTTGTTATATCTCTGATATATGTTACATTCACAGTTTAATTGCTCACAGTGACAATTTTCCGCAGTTAAATATTTGCTAAGTACCACCGGGGGGGGCGTGGTGGCGCAGCGGGTTTGGCCGGGTCCTGCTCTCTGGTGGGTCCGGCATTCGAGACCTGCTTGGGGTGCCTTGAGATGGACTGGCATCCTGTCCTGGGTGTGTCCCCTCCCCTTCCAGCCTTGCGCCCTGTGTTTCTGGGTTAGGCTCTGGCTTGCCACAACTCCACTCAGGACAAGCGGTTTCAGCCGGTGTGTGTAAGTACCACTGCTGGTAAATTGGAATTAACTTGTGTGAACTGATCAGTGCCTAAGTGAAATGAGGCAGGAAATATATGTAACTTGGCCAGGGTAGAGTTTTAACTGAAATCAGTTCAATATCAGGTGCACATCGCTGAAGCCTCCAGGGTGCAATGGTTAGAGTCAAGGACCCGGGTTTGAATCCTACTCCTGCTGCAGGGTCTTTGATCATTTACATTCAACATATTCATTCATTTCTCCTTGTGATGTTAAGGTACCGACAATTATTTACCCATTCATACAGCTGGGTAATTTTACTGGAGCAATTTAGGGTAAGCACCTTGCTCAAGGGTACTACAGCTGGAGGTAGATATCAAACCTGCAACATTTGGGTCCAAAGGCAGCAGCTCTAAGTACTACTCTTACCAGCTGTAATCATTATACATACCTTGGATTGCTCCAGTAAAAATTACCCAGCAGTAAAAATGGGTAAATCGTTGTAAGTACCTTCATATGAAAACCTAGCACTGTAGTGGCTTTGGAGAACAGTGTCCTCAAAATGAATTAAATAAAAATCACAGTCAACAGATGAGCTGTGCGTGGAGTCCAGTGTGGGCTGAGGACTTCTTCATCCCTGTGTGCAGAGAAGGACAAACACCTCCTGGGATGGAATAGTGTAGCTATGGCTGCTAAGCAATACCCACTCGTAGCCCCTGGCGATGCTGCAGGCAAGTTCAGCGGTGCTGGAGGCTGCGGAGCTGTGGAGGAATGTGAGACGGTGTGAATCATCCGCCGCCATATGCTCCGCAAATGAGTTTCTGCATGTAATTCGGAGGCCAAACCGAGTTTCTCAAACGAGCTTCTCAGCCCGAAGAGCCCAGTTCCTGCAGTGAAGGATCCTTAAATTGGAAACTGGATCCCATCTTCTGGTTTCCTGGCTCGGCTTTTTGAGTCGACGGAGTGGTGGGTTTGATCCAGCAACCTTCTCCATATCGTGTTTCAGCTTGTCTCGCAGCCTACAAAGCAGGGTTCGAGAAGGGGTGGTGTGATCTCCTGCGCCCCCCTTGGAAACCGGCTGTCCATCGCTGGGCCTTTTTTGACCTCGTTCACGTCTTACTTCGCTACAGGTGGATGTCTCCCCCAGCGCTTATGTGAGCTCTACTTTCTTTTCCATGTCCTCTTCATCTAAGTTACAGGGTTTCTAATTAAATTTTCATCTTGTGAATACAAAGTAAAATCTATATTCCCTCCTTGCTACGGTTAGGGATATCGGGACTGAATAATTAATTTCTTTCAGATATCTACATTTTAAATTTACACAGATTTTACTTTCTTATATCCATATGTCATTGCACATGAAAAAAAAAATACTGATTAAGCCAGTGAAAATGATCATACGTGGCTTAAGGTGTAAGTCGTTGCTGTTTCTGCATGATGCTGCTAGACAGCGATATTAGAAGCTCAACAGATAATACCTTTTTCAAAGAAATGAGAAAAAAGAACATCCTAGTGGATGTAGCCAAGACAGTGAAAATCTGAGAAGTACGGACCACTAATTCCAGTTAATATGAACCTTCAATGAAAAGCTCCTGGTCTCTGTAGACTTAATGAACTTGTACACTCGTTCCTTTTGGGGAGACTCAGTTCAGAGAGCTTTTATTTAAATCGATTGCACAGGAGAACAAACTTGCCACCATTGACTGTACATATGTGAAGATGGGAGATAACGTGTGAAACCGAGGGGTTGGAGGGCAGTCAGGGAAGCCCTACCAAGTGAAATGGGTTCACCATCCAAGCTGATCCTAAAACCACAAGCAACAAAGGCAGGCGGACGACCTCTCTATGAAAGCAAGCTTGCCGTTACATCCCTTCGGGATTCAAATGGAGCTTATGTTGAAACTGATCTGAAAACCTGTGTGAAAAATCATGTAACCCTCAGGCTGTGTTCCCATCAAATCTGACCCATTTTCAGCTTTTCTCTATCATAAATATGGTTTCTTTCATCTGACTGGCATAACTCAGGTGCAGCAAGGAGCATAGTTGTTAGACCTGCTGGCTTTGGGCTCACCGGTCGTAGGTTTAAATCCCACTCCTACTCTAGGACCCCTGGGCAAGGTTTTCACTCTCAACTGTTCCCATAGTTACTCGGCTGTATGACTGGGAACATACTTGTAGGTAATATATGGTTGTGAGTCACTTCAGGGAAAAGTTCCTGGGTGTTAAATAAATAAATATGATCTTTAATGACATCTTCCAAACCAAGCATCTGAATATATAAATTATATAGATATACAGTATATAAATTAATAATCACAAGTTTTCTTAAGTTTTACATGTTTTATTCTAGTTTTGTCTGTCTGTGGTGTGCTCAGATCTGTACAGTCAGATCAGAGCCAATGACTTGGAACGAAGTTGGCAAAAAGACGAAGCACAACATTCGGTGATCATTTATGTTCTATAACTGCTTTGCAAACAGGACTGCCCAGTTTTGGATAGGAACGCCAAAAATAGAACGCAGTTTCTAATGAGCTGCAAGGGTTAATATCACATTATTTCAAACCGTTTTCAGCTTCTTAATCAATAATGGACATTTATAGTATTAATGGGGGGCACGGTGGTGCAGTGGGTTGGACCACACTCCTGTTCTCTGGTGGGTCTGGGGTTCGAGTCCCACTTGGGGTGCCTTGCAATGGACTGGCGTCCCGTCCTGGGTGTGTCCCCTGGCCTTACGCCCTGTGTTGCCGGGTAGGCTCCAGTTCCCCGCGACCCCGTATGGGACAAGCGGTTCTGAAAATGTGTGTGTGTGTGTGTGTGTGTGTGTGTGTGTGTGTGTGTGTGATATTAATTAGTCATTAACAGTATGTGGATGGCTATGTTGAAAGTGTTACTAGAGCTAAAGGAAAACTCCAAACAACCACAGTGTAGTAATCATAATAAATTGTGCTATTGGTAACAATAACTGGATTTACTGGAAAGAAAAAAAAAAATCATCCCACAAAATTTGTATTTTGTAAAGTTATCATTTCAGTTTTTTATAAGCTATTTCATGTTTTCTGTTACACAACAAACTACAACAGTTGTTCATTGCTATTTATTTATGAAAATGGAAAGAGTGTTTTCTCTGATTTAGTTGCTTATCTGTTTTTTTTAGATTAATTAATTTACATAATTTTCCCAGCACCCACTTGTAGAGCTGAGTATTTTACTGCAGCAATCCAGGTTAAGTACATTGCTGAGCACTACAATGAAATTGCATGCAAGCTACTCCACCTTTTTATACTGCTAAAAAGCAATAATATTATTGCCATACCTGAGTGTGTTATAAAGTGCTAGGCTCACTAAACTGCATTTCACACCAAAAAAACACATGTACATTCAAATGCACACTCACCAGAAATAATGTCGTGAAATGAGACATATTGAGCACTGAACGGATTTCATATTTAAAGGGAAAAACTTATGCATGCTCATCTTTTCACCTTTCAGCTTCACATCGCTTCAACTCATGGAAGAGATTTGGCCAGTTTCCTCAAAATTCCGCATCTAACCTGCATCCAAATACTAAATACAAGGTAACATTTCAGTTCAGTGCAAATATGTTTCAGTGATGGTCAAGAGAACTATGCAATACATTTTTGAGTTTAAACATTAATAGAGTGAATATATAAAGACACCTTCTAGGGATCTGAGCGTGTGTGTGTGTGTGTGTGTGTGTGTGTGTGTGTGTGTGTGTGTGTGTGTGTGTACATTAGAGCAGTAGTGCACACAGCTCCAAACTGGCAGAGCAGCTTTATACCCCATGTTACCTCAGTCTAGGTGGTCAGCTGGTGGAACCAGGTACCAAAACTGTGTGCACTTTTTCACACTGTTTCACCTACAGCTACAACATACTGTATTTCCCTGATATGGGAGTGTATTCAGGGGAAATAACAACCCAAGCACCTTTGTGTTTTTATGCATATAGGAAGCTGAAAAGCAGGGGCAGGGCATCTCTAATCTTTTTCTCAGGGTCTTGCACTTGAAGAGCTTCATTCTCTGAGATATGAGAGTCTTCTAGTAAATGGAAGCAAAGGCTGATTTGCATCTGAAACAGCCCTTCTCCAAGACTTTTTTGAAACTGGTGGATTGTCATCTTTCTGAGGAATTCTGCTAGGTTTTGAAAATTACTGTACTGGACATACTTAGTGTTAGGGTTAGATTTGGGTTATGGGAGGGGGTTAGGGTTAGGGTTAGCATTTTGGTTAGAGTTTAAGGTTAGGGGAGAAGGAGTGGGTTAGGGGTTAGGGTTAGGGTTAGCATTTTGGTTATAGTTTAGGGTTAGGGTTAAAGTTAGGGTTAGGGGAAGGGTCAGGGTTAGCAATTTGGTTATAGTTTAGGGTTAGGGAGGGTTAGAGTTAGGGTTAGGGGTTATGGTTAGGGGAGGGTTCAAGGAGGGTTAGGGTTAGAGTTAGGGTTTGGGTTAAATGATTTGCATATACTATTGTTTTGTTGTTTGTTGTATCTGTTGCACTAAATTTAATCCAAGGTTTCACTACAGATTTTGTAGACAACAGTTCACTAAGTTCTCAGACTCACACAGCAGAAGTCTGGTGCTCTGGTACTGCTCTGTGCGAGAATATATTTAATGCTAATTTAATAGAGCCACGAGAGATATTGCAGACTGATGATTCTCCGGGGTTGTCAAGAGGTTCCTCGTCAAAAAGGCATTTTTTATTTTACTACAAGAAGTCATTTAGCATTTTCAGTCATTTAATATTCTTATGAGTCTGGTGAGGCTTGGATATGGAGAAATGTGACCTCTTCTCTACATCACATGCAGTGACTGCCTTGTTTCCAGAACATTCTCTTGAGTATTTTGTTTTACAGGTTGACCAGGTATCAGCTAATGAAGAGAAAATGGCTACATCCAGCAATGTGTGTGTCAGTTTGTGTGTTGGTGTGTGTGACTTTGTGTGTGTCTGCTTCAGGACACTGAGCTGGAGCTCATCCTTCCTCAGTAAGATAGGGGTTAAACACACAGTGCCAGTTCATACTCCCATCAGGGCTTTTTCACGTTTTTCAAAGGACAGGGATTCGGGAAAAAGGACATGAACATTTATTTTTGACCGAGACCACAAAGGCACTTGGGATAATGTGGCTGAAATGGTAGAGTTTTAAGGCATCACGGTACCCTGACATTGTGAGTACATCTTGGTGAGATTTATGTGATTGCGATTATTTTGTGCAGACTACTGCTCTTGCCATATGTAAATCGATATTAACTGAAACATCATACAATGTATAACATGCAGAGAAATGCATGACATATATGTACACAAGTACACACATAAAGCAACCAACAACAACAATAATAATAATAATAATAATAATAATAATTTAAAAAGCAGCTTCTTTAAGTGCTTAGAATAAAGAAAATAGATACCTGGGCTGTAACTCTAACACAAAGACATTTGTAATACATACCTGCATTAAAAAAAAAGCAAAAGAACAACAGAGAGACCACGGCATTGAGAGAAAATCATAGTAAGGTAAATAATGAGAAGGAAAGTGGACAAAATGTGTTTGTATACTGTTTGTGTGATGCATCTATGTGTGAGTATGTGACACTTACTATATATGATACTTCTTTTAGGGGATGTGTACCGACTGCGGTATGATTCATGGCCTGGTTTGGTCTTATTGATGCCACTCGAACGAGTTCATGTGCTGGAAAGTGTGCAGGTGCACCGAGAGCGCTGAGAGAGCTCTGCTGACCTGCCTTTGCTGCGGCGCGACAGGCCCGTGCGAACGCTCTGCGGAGGTGGCTTCTCCTGCGGCGTGCGCCACCTCGCCGAGTTCTGCAAACCGCTTACGTGTTATTTGTCTCCTGCATTTATCCGCAGCTGTGAAACGATGCGCCTTCATAAGCAGGGTGGGGTTCGGCGACCCGTAGCACACAGCAGCAGCTCCCGCTCGAGTAAGCGCGTATATTATTCATCGCTGCCTGAAAATGGTCCTCCTCTGGCAAAGTATCTCCTCCTCTGATTTCAGCATTTACACTCACACAGAGTCCTTTCAAACTGTAAATAAGGAAGAAACAGTTTCTTCTCTCTCTGTCTCACACACACACACTCACACACAACATTTCACAGATGGGTACTGCAGACCAGCGTAGAATACAGGTCGCCTTTGCTTTTTCCACGTGTTCCTTTGTTTACCTTACTCTTCTGCAACCTATTACCTTTCACCTCATCCATCCATCCATCCATCCATCCATCCATCCACCCATTTCCCGCAACCGCTTTTGCAGCGCAGGGTCATGGTGGTCCAGAGCTTATCCCAAAAACACAGAGTGCGAGGCAATGTCTTGCAACAGTGCACCTTGTCACGATGTTCTTGTTTATGGATCAATGATCTAACATATTGTAGATGGTTATAACTTTAATGAACCAAAACTGAAGACATTATAACTCAATGCAGCAGTCAGCCACTGTCTGTCTCCCACTTGTCTGCACTCGCATCGCTCAAAAAAGGCATTAATAATCATGCCTCGTACGGTCATCAGGAACTGATAATCACCTGTCATTACACACTGCTAAATTTGTGGCTCTTTTCAGAGCTAGTGAGAGTAAGTCCACGGTGGCCAGGATGCTGCAAGGCCTGGGATCGGTTGATTTCCCAGATTGCATCATCGATCGGGGCCGGCGCTGACGTTCCGGTGTTCCGCTCACATTCCGTTGGGCAAGATGAAATGTCTGATAGTGTAACCCAGGGTGGTCAGCCCTGCTCCTTGAGCCCTTCTCTTGCAGGATTTATTGAAGTAATTATTCCAGTCGTCACCTCTCCGGGTCTACTTTTCAGAACGAAACCTGATGAACCGCCCGTTCCTGTTGAAATTTTTCTCCATCTCCGTGTTGACTGACAGCATCGGTAAATCACGGAGCAGCTCTGTTTAACTGTACCCCGCGGAGATGTGGCCAGAAACGCAAGGCTGGCCAGGTGTTTCGGATGAACTTGTAGAAAATGTATGGAGAGCTACGGGGGGGGAGTGTGGATGAATGCACATGAAGACACACTCACACCCCCTGGGAGCCACGCTTGTATCCTCCAACCTCTCTGCCCAGATCGCACGCAAAAGCATCTCTCTCCAGCTCTGGGCTCAGGTATTACTGCAAAATAATAAAAACCAAGCGAACAGCCTGGTTTTCATTACGATTTCTTCATCCATCTGACACTTTTCTCCAAAGGCACTTAAAATGAGGTGTATATACTAAAGTACTTACGATTATTGAACCATTTATACAGCGGAGTCGTTTTTACTGCAGCAGTTCGGGATACAAGTACCTTGATCAAGGGCACTGCAGCAGTAGGAGGGATTCGAACCTGGGTCCTTTAAAGCAAAACTGACTGACCTAAGCTATTACGTTACCTGGTTACGTGCGTGCGGGGCCCTAGGCGCATGGCAGACGTAGTGAAAATCTCACTGCACAGCTTTGTGTCTCGAATGGATGGCAACCGGCTTACGGCTCATGCTATATTCAGCGTTTGGCACAAATCAGCCATAGCTCAGATTGTTCCGGAGATGCGTCCGCTCTGCTCTTGACTCCGGAGACGTGCTTGTGGATCCACCAGTCGTCATGTTTGTACCTCCGTTTACAGCTTACATGGGTCGGATACGCAAACATAATAACAGGAGCACAGTCCCAGCACTGAAATAATAATTTGTTTCCCAGCGCTGACAGTAAGCTGATAAACATGTCCACCCACTTGCACAGCATCGCTGCATTGTCCTCACACAGCTTGACTGAAAACATCCGTCCAACCCTGTCACTTCATGTCTCACACACACACACACCCATGCACCACTACACACAGAAGAAAAAGACATCTATCCGTAGTCTTGTTTTTCCTCTACATTGTTTCCTTAAGTATAAACTGCATTTGGGTTTCTTTAGTTCACCGCTATTAAATTATACTGTTAAGGAAAAAAGAAACACACTTTCAAGTTTATCCAGTCAACGTTGACCTGATATGACCCTCAGTTATTCTGTGCGAATGCAAATTCTACAAAAAAATAAAAATCACTTTTCAACATACTAACTGAATATCACTGCATAACTTTTTTCTTTGGGTGATTACGATAAGAAAGTACACAAATTCAGATTATTGAATAAATAAAATTTTATTCAGTTAGTACATTGTGTTTTATTACTCTTACTTTTTTGCAGTCTAACCTATTTTTCCCTCAAGGAGCCTCTCTGGGGAACTGACGCGCTCACCTCACCTTTTGAGCGGTGACGTCACTAAGGCGGGTACGTGGGCGGGGTTTGGGACTTTTGGGCGTGGTCAACGCGGGGCGTCTCCACATGGTCTCCTAATAAGGTAGTGTCTTCCTTCCGGTTGACCGGCCCCCGCCTTCAGATCAATGAGGGGAGGGGACAAGAGCGAGGGAGGGGGGAAGAGGGAGGGGCGGTTTATGAGCATCCCTGTTTTTTTTTCTTTTTTTTTTTTTTTTTTCTTTTACTGGGTGCTTTGACAGCGCCGAGTCCCTCGCGCTCATTCCTACTACGGAGTCGCGTGGGGAGCGGCGCGAGCGCTCGGACTCACCCTCGCGCCCTTCCAGCCGCAGCTGAGCGGCAAAAAGTCGCAGCGCCGCCACACACTTCTCGTCAGTCGTTCAAATACGTAAAAGAAGCGTTTTCTGATTCCGACACGCTTGTTTTTGCTCTCTTTGCTTTTTGTTTCTTTCCTTGCTTGCTGTTGTGTTTTCCTCGGACCCCGAGTCAGTCGTGCTCAGTGGAATGAGCGGTTTCCACGCCCGCGTCGTTTCCACTCCAGCATGGGAACTGCCGTGTCCAAGAGGAAGACTCTGAGGAACGATGCGATATCCTCGGTGGCCGCAAAAGTTCGGTGAGTTCTGGAGGGGAAGGGGGTCCGCGGTGTGGGGGTGGGGGTGCGGGTGCGGGTGCTGTGGGGTGTGCAGTGCAGCAACGCGACCCCCAGCGCAGCGGCGCACCGTTACGCGCAGCTCCTGGCCGCGCCGCGACGGACATCGCCAGAGTTGGGAGCGTCCCGGGGGGGGAGCTCAACACATCTGCATCACGAGCAGCATCTGCATCGAGAGGGACGTCGGCATCGTGCTGCCTTAATTATTATATCTGCAGAATCGCGAGCCTCAGCCACTTTCACACACACACACACACACACACACACACACACTGCAGTTTCAGCGACCACCACGCACGACCACTGATGAATAACTGACCGCTGTGTTCTAGCACCTCGTCACTCATCGCCGGCATCACTGTCACGGAGACCTTTTATGTTTGATCGTTTGCATCTTTTTTTATATTTCTGAGACAAAGTCGCAGTGACGTATGGCGGTGTGTGTGTGTGTGTGCGCGCGCGTGCGATCTGTAGCGCGTTCCGTCGCGATTTTAGCGAAGTCCACATTATTTGTCGTGTAGTAAGTACACGGCGGCGACGTCGCATCTGTTGTTACTACGGTTACTATAGTTTCTGCGCTCGTGTCGCCCGCGCGCTCCGGGGTCTGCGGGCTCGTGCGCGGCGGCGGCGGCGGCGCTGCAAACTTGCTGGTTTGTATTCGTGAGTTACAAGTTTGGTGTGTGTGTGTGTGTGTGTGTGTGTGTGTGTGTGTGTGTGTGTTTTTTTTTTTTTTTTTTTTTTTTTTCTGGGGACACATCCACACGCATGAATAATAATAATAATTATTATAATAATAATAATGCATTAGTCCAGCAGTATTCAGTGATGCTCAACAGTGATTCTGTGTGTGTGGTGGAAAAGCCTGATTATTATTTCAGTTTGTTGGAGTATGGTTGAGGGGGTGTGTGTTCCCCAGTGTTCATGAAACCCTGGATATAACTGACTGAAATATATTGGTAATATTTTTTTGATCCCCCAGCACGTGAGATTTAAACGCCCCTGCTTCAATAACAGCTCACCCAGGACAGTGTGACCCTATAACCCAGAACGCTGCACCAGTTTGGAGGGATTCTGCTAAACATCTCCTTACTTTTGGAAGTCTAGACAGGTGCATCACATACAGCAGGCTATAATAAAATAATAACAGTACAGCTGGATCACAGTATTTGAAAGCAGACTGTTGGTTTAATTTCATTGTAATTGCCTCCCATTTCAGTGAACCTTGTGCCGAAAGTGTGCCTCGCATATGGCATGTGTTGTGTTTAGGGCCGTGGTGTCATATTCAGCTCCTGGAGGCCCTTGTGTATGCATAATTAACTACTAAGTGGACCAGTTATGCCTGGCAAATGGGCTGGAATAAAAAAAAAATGCGTAAACACGTCCTTTGTGAATGGCGGCTGACTCCCTTGGTTTTGGGGTTTTGTCAGTGGCTCTCTGTGGCTCAGGAGATGTGTAAAATACTTTATTTCTAATTCAGTTTGTCGGTATTCTCTGAGTATTGGGGGCCAAAACATTTAGTGCCTTATCTGTCGAGCCCAGAAGTACAAAACACCCTGGATGGTAAAGTGAATCTTTCAAACACATTGAAACCTCAGTGTGTATCCAAACATGCAGGTGATTAGAGAGTTAAATGACCTTTATTTTGATCATGTGTTTTTTTTTGCATGTCGTATGTTTCTCAGATGTTTTATTTGTTTAATACATAGTCTTTCTGTCTGTGATTCTTTAACCTGTATTTTTTATTCGTCAGGCTGAAGGAGGACCTTTTACAAACAACATATTTTGACTGTTGGGTGTCCTGTGTTCATAACAGAAGTATAATACAGGATGCTTATTATCAATTATTATTGTTACAATGACTCCCTGTTTGTTGAGTCAATGTACCTGCTGGATTCATCTTGTGAGAATAACATCAGCATATGAACAGAATAAGGAGTCAATATTTGTTCTGTGGAATACGACCATAATGCATAATGAACCGAAATTGTGAGCGTTTCTTTATAACATTACAGCAAACCTTTTTCTTTATTCAGACTATATTAGGACAAAGCAAAGAATCTTTTTTCCCCTTTATTACCTCAATATGCATACCTGTCTCTCCAAAATAAGGGGCACTTGGTGTGTGCATATGGTTTGCGAAAGCTGGAAACTAATAATTTCTTTAAACACGTCCACTCATTTATCAGCCATGCTTGACTCAGTTAATTTCATTATATTTTGACCCGTTTGGGGGTGTGTGACTGTGAAGAAAGAGCTGTGGCATTTACCTGTGGCTGTTATTCAGAGAATACTCCTGTCTTGTGCTTTTAATGTTTTAATTTAATATATAAATAATCATTTCATTTAATTTTAACTATATCAATTCAATGGTGTACAGTGCATTTTTGAACTATTGCCACAGAGGCAGATGTAAGATGTAGAAAGATCTAAGTAAAAATATAAGTAAATTAATACTATAGTAGCAGTGAGGTTCTTTTAACTTTGGATCCATGATGGAAAAGTCCAATATCATTTTGTATTTATGATCACACAGGTGCATTTTTATTTATAGAATTCCATTTTCCTGTGCTGAATGAAACATCACCCTGTGTCGGATTTGAGCCTACAACCCTGTGGGCTCAAAACAAGTTCCCATCCCACTGCAGTGTTATCGACCATGTGGTTGTGTTTATTTTGTAGTCCCACCTTGGACATGCGGTCTGTTGTTTTACTGGTCCACTTTATTGCAGGGAACCAAGTGTCATTCCACGTTCCTTCAAAATAATCTTACTGTTTCTCATTCTGTATCTCACATTTTTTCTCTGCAGAAAGGAGGTCATACACATTCACCGACACACCCCAGTATAGAGACAGTCCCCACTAGTTGCTCACAGCCGGCTGTGACATACACTGTCGTACAGAGGCGCTCTGTGAGTTGTAAAACCCTGAGCACAGGACGCAATAAAAACTGCTGGCACTGGGTGCACAGCGCAGTGTCTGTATTATATGCTGGAGTGTAGTAAAATGCCCCAGGTAATCTTTGACAACCGTGCCAGCAGCGCATTTTAAACTGCCAAAGATCCGTTATGGGTCTCTAATTACTTGAACATGATAAATGGTCCTGTGGGAAACACTCAGTGTCAGAATTTCAAAAAAAAAAAAATCTCTCTGTTTTTGCACTCTGAACATGGGTACCCAATTTTTTGTCATTTTAATAATGATGTCATTATTATAATTATCATTGTTACCATTTATTTATTAAGGAAGAAACCATTTAATATGAGACCATTTAATATAATGAAAGCAACATGTTTGAAAATAACCCCAAAACAGAAGAAATTTGTTTTATAGTGATTTTTTTTTGGAATGTCTACTGAACACTCCATGATTGACCATGAATTCAGCAACAAAATCATTGTTAGACTGCTTTGCACACTGTGCAGTTTTTACATTATACCGTTCTGCAATGGAAGTCTTCAGTAATTTGAGGTCACAAAAATTAGGGATTATGAGTATGCCATAAAATATTTTTGTGTCTGGCTTATCATGTAACTCATACCTTTAAGGAACTTACCTTTAAGTAAGTTATCACTGTTTTTATATTGTAATATATCAAAGCAAAGCCTGTGCCTGTTTTGCCTTGTTTGCAGACTATGAGGTATTTGTCTGCCGGTGATATACAGTAATACCGTGTTTTTTTAGCAGCTGCTGTGAACCCAGAGCTTTGCTGAGGGTGCCCCAGTTTAAAATGTACCAAAGCGTTTTTGTGACGTCCTTAACCTCCTGCCGAGTCAGAGTAAACACAATTTTCTGTGAAGCTTGTTCCTCTGTGGAATTTACTACAAATTACATCTCAGGATTATTTAATCATATTTTGCTTGGAAAAATAGTTTTTTGGCATTTAACACTAATGTAACTCGCATCGTGCGTTAATACATGGCCATCCTTCGTGGCCTTGCCACCAAGATGGTGCCATGGATCTTGTGTTATCCTAGCACGGTTCTGTCCGTAAAAAGAGATGTGACCCTAACTTGGTGTTGCATTTTCGCAGCCTTACGATTTCTGCATGGTGATTCCGGAGTCTTTCTGTGGTCCTGCCCTAGACAGAGAACAAGCTTGGCAGACCTTGTAAGTGTAGTGCAGCGAACTGCTTGCAGTAACGATGTCCATTGAACCCAGCACCCTTTGGGTGGGATGGGTTGGGAGCTCGTGCTGTATTTTGGGGGATGGCAGCACTACAACCCACTCCGAAGGACCACGGAAGCTCCAGAAGCATCCTTCATGGCTCGTCTCCTTTACATGAGCGTTGCTGGCTATATTCCACCCATCTTCCGCAAGCCTTAATGGAGACAGTTATGTGCTCAAGGACACCGAGACGTTCTGTGTGGAGTGGGGGATAAATTGCAATTAAAGCAATTTATCACTGAGCAATTAAAAGTAAAACATTCCCAGCTGCCAGTTACACTCTGAGTACTGTTTTATAATACCAGAGACTGCAAGCCAGCTGAGGTCAGGGGGGTTATTTCATAACTTGCGGTAGTTGTGTTTCTTTTGTGTACGAGGCCGTACAAGCGACTCGGCGCTTGCTGGGGTCTATTGTGCGTTGTTGTGTAATCCGGCTGGCACTGTTTCGGCTGGCGTGCGGAGGGGCGACTGACGCCAAGCGTTGAGTTGGGGGCACAGGGACTATGGGCTTAGCTTTTTTGTAGTACGAGCTGTGGGAGTCATTTAAAATGTAATTACCATGCAAGCCAATGGGAAGTTATTTTCTCCAGGGGATTACAGTAGGCCATTGTACATGGTTGTTTTCACGCTATTGCGCAACTAATGCTGCTAATAAGCCGTAACGGGACGCGGTCGAGGTATGGAACCTGGTAACGCAGTGGTGCCGTTACACGGTTTATCTGGAATGATGCACTTCGGTTTGGGTGTCTGCGATGGGGATGCTCTGTGATTACGATATTGTAGTCTTTGGTGAATTTTCTGCATCATCCAGCACGATTTGAGTTAATGTTGCTTATTCTTTGGTTGCTTATTTGATGCATTTATCCAAAGAGATATACGATGTGAGGTGTGTACGCCAAGTGACCTACACTGATTCACCTATTTATATATTCACATTTATTTGCTTACCCAACATCCCCCCCCCAAAGCTATTTACAACGTTATGCTACCTACAGTTTACCATTTACTGATTTATACAGCTGGGTGACTTTTTCTTACTGGAGAAATTCAGGGTAAGTACATTTATCAAGGGTACTACAGCCAGTTTGAGCCTGCAACCTTCGGATCTTAGGGCAGCACCTCTATGCTCTATCCACTACACTCTCAGCTGCCGCTGCACACCCTACACAGTTGGGTAATTTTCACTGTGTCAGCTCAGGGTAAGTGCCTTGATCAAGGGTACTACAAAAGGAGTGGGGATTCAAACCCAGGTGTTTTGACTCCAAGGTGATGCTTCTACCCTCTGTGCCACCTGCTGGACCGGTCAGCATTAATATAAAGAAAAGCTTCCTGAGTGTCTTGGGTTGTTTCTTTCTCCATCAGCACTTTTTTTGACAGAATGATGACAGGAAGCTGGAGAACAAGTCCCTCAAGGCAGTGGTTGTGCGGCCTGGTCTCGTCTCGGCAGTGTTGATGGGGTCACGGGAGGACTGGGGACCAGACCTCCGCCCTAGGCTTCATGTCTGCTGTGGCGCACGGTCATGGCCTGTGAAAGGAGCATGGCGGGGGAGGATGGTTGTCGGTCGAGGTGCCGGGTTCACAGTCGAGCGCTGCTCATTACCTCCGGCAGGAGTTACTGACCACTCGATATCAGATGGACACTACACTGATTAAAGCTCTCTGTGCGAGGAATTAGTTGTAATGGGTGGCAGTTCAGTTCTGTTGGTACAAAATGTAGTGGTGAATGAGGGGTCAGTGTCTGAAATGGAGCCCCGTAGATCACTGCTGTTAAACATAGTACGTTTATTCATTTCACTGACGCTTTTCGCCAAAGCGACTTACAGTGTTAAGCTACTTACGATTAATTACCCACTGATAGAGCTGGGTTATTTTTACTGGAGCAATTGGAGGTAAATATTTTGCTCAAGGGTATCACAGCAGGACATGAGAGTTGAACCTGGGTCCTTTGAAAGCAAAGGTGACATTGCTAACCACTATACCCCTGCTGCCTCCGTTGTAATGCTATAGTATGTGGTAGCACATGGGTGTGTATACTCCTCCGCAAGTGTAGGGGATGGGGGGAG
The DNA here is from genome assembly GCF_900964775.1 of Scleropages formosus. Classification (NCBI taxonomy): domain Eukaryota; kingdom Metazoa; phylum Chordata; class Actinopteri; order Osteoglossiformes; family Osteoglossidae; genus Scleropages; species Scleropages formosus. Next base: position 20,481,784 of record NC_041822.1, read on the forward strand.
GTGAACACTGCCACATGGATTGCATCACATTATGCTGCCTGGACACTGATCTTTTTGGGGGTTTTATAATTGGGATGGCAGTCCATGGTGCATTACGGTGGGCCTCTGTAAAGCTGTGTTGTTTGTCATTTCCTCTTACAGAAGAGCTACAATTTATAAGGCGAGGCAAGAGCGAAAGGAGGCACCATAATGGGGCTCGCCACTCCTCCTGCTCCTTCCCCTCCTCCCCAGTCAGGGCTGAAAGATGAAGCCCACAGGCTGTAATTACAGCGATTACTAGATGACCCCTCCCCATGATGAAGCTGATGGCAGGATGGAGCAGACAATGTGCAATTACAGCATTGAGGCGGCGGCGGGGCGGGCCATGTGCACGGGTCTGAGCGGAGAGCTCTGTTCTTCAATGGGGGCCAGCTGGATGCTCCACCCTGAGCACCTCGGGACCCGGGCTGAGGGCTCACTGAGCGCATGTGAGGAGTCTCAGATCACTTCTCCAGAGAGAGAGTCTTTTCCCAATAAGAAGCATCTCTTTATGTCTTTATTTTTATTTATTTATTTTTCACAAACCCTTGGTTTTTCATCGCTGCATATAAATTCTTCAGAAAATTATGTTTTGTGCAACGCTCTCTATATTATTCAGTGACAGGAAAAGGAATTGATTTCCTCTGTGCCATATTTCTTTCTAATATGCAGCTGCGTGATTATTTGGTGAGGAGTGCAAGGTTATGGTAAAATTGCTCTCCGGAGGACGGGAACGCCTCGGGAGCCCTGATATGGGATCAATCCGATTGGGTTTCCTCAGTCCTTCCAGTTATGTTCTCACACTTGTCTTCCTTGCGATAAGGCAGCCTGAGTGAACGTGATGGGGGAGGAAGGCGACTCTTCGAGAGACTCGTAGAGATGGGACAGTTGAGTGATCAGAAAGGCACAGAGAGCCAGTGGCTCACATCTCGCTCTAGGACAGACTCGAAGATCTAGGGACACGGAAAGATGTTGAAGATCAGGGTAAAGTTGGGGGGTGGAGTGGGTTCTGGATGGTGGTAGAATAGGCGAATGGGAAAGACTGTTTCATTGTCAAAATGTCGAGATTTCATTGACAGTGAGACGCTTTGGCAACACTCTTGTACTTTGTGCCAATCAAGGTCTTTGAGTTTGAACTTGACTGAGGTTCTGAATGCAAGCAGGAGATTTTGACAAGGTCTACAGCAGTGACACCCACTCATGGTGGCTCCAGCTCTTTGGCTTTGGAGAGACCTAAGGTACTCAGCACTGGATTTTGGTCTCTGCAGCCCCTGGGCACTTTCACTCTGAAAATTGGAGAAAAGTGCGGTAAACAGCAGTTGAATCGACACGATGCAGGTCTAATGCTAAACCACGACATCGATGGAGAAGCCAATGAAGCTTTCTTGAAATTCTGGAATTATATTTTTGAAATTTGATCTTACTATGTTTTCCCTTATTTTTTTCTGCTTTTTAAATGTTTTTCTTCCTTTGCAAGCTCTAAGAATTTCGTAGGCTCCAGGCACTGTTCCCATAGTGCTTAATGGGAAATCCAACCCTAAGGTACTTACCCTGAACTCATAGTAAAAATGACCCAGCTGTGTACCTGTTTAAATCACTGTTAGTTGCGTTGGTGAAAAGTCAAATAAATGTAAACGTAAAGGCTGCAATGGACTGGCATCCCCTCCACAGCGTAGAGTGAGTGAGGTAAAGGTGGATCCACAGCTCACGGCAGTGTGGTATCTGCTGCAGTGTTTGTTCAGTTTGTCCAGCCCAGCCAAGTGTGTCTGTTCTTCAGGGGGAACTTGAGAAAGGGAGATGGAGGAAACGAAGAGAGCCAAACTCACCGAGGATAGAAAAGGAGAGCTGGAGGATGAGGGAGGGAGGAAGGGGGGATGTGCTGCACGCTGCCCTGAAGGAGGTCGGCTTGGAGGAAGGAGCTGCTTTCTTGAAGCGATGCCTCGGCTGCCAGGAAAGCGAGGTAATACGGAAGACAGCCTCACTCTGCTTTTCAACGGTGAGCGTGACGCACTAAAGCAGCACAGTTTACCGGCACTGAGACCCGGCGGGAGAGAACGGTGGGAGGACGCAGGCTGCCAGGAAGTTGCATTAGGCACATAATACAGGTGTAAAATTGCAGGTGGAAACATCGCAGAGAGGAGATGACTCTTAATGCTTTTGGCCAAACAGAAAACGCACTAACAGGTCACGGTACATGATATTTAATTGAAATTCATTCATTCATTCATTCATTCATTCATTCATCTGACACCTTTCTCCAGAAGTGACGAGACTTATGATGATTCACCCATTCATACAGCAGGGTAATGTTTACTGCATCAGTTCAGGGTAAACGCCTTGATCAAGGGTACTTCAGCGGGAGGTGGAATTCAAATCCAGGACCTTTGGTTGTTTGACTTCAGCCATCCTTCCCCCGTTCCGTGTTCCTTGCTTCTTCCTCCTCCAGCCACTTTGTTCTAAACACTCCTCATGCACTCCCTTACAGTCCCTGTGTCCATCACGTGGTGCAGAGCAAGCTGTGGGCTCCTGCAAGCATGTGGCACGCGACTCCAGTCGGTTCACCGACAGTGGGGATCTTGTGTGCGTGTGCGTGTGTGGGGAGAGGTAACAGCTTCTTCTTATTGCTCACACCACACCCTCTTCACGAATCAGTAATCTTTCCATATACAGCAGCCCCCCACCCCTTCCCCAGCCATATACATAGTATAGTAAATGTGTTTAGTTGTTTTCAATCAGAGTTCACCCGGTCGTTGCGAAGCGCTCTGGTCATGGACACGCTCGCTAATGGCTTTCGACGCACCGCTCTCAGCAGCCCTCACTAGTAGCGCCAAGGCCTGTCCTCGCAACGCCGGGGGCATGAGCAGCTGGCAGGGGAGACCACTGGAGCTGGGGAGGGTCACACAGAGGCTCCCATGCCTTCATTTCTATATATAACAGCACTCGAGGCTTTGGGGAGTAAAGTCTCTGGTGACTCTTTAACGGACATTGGCTCCAGTCTCCAAGTGCGGAGGCAGTTTGTTGTTACCAGTCCTCTGTTACTAGGGCATATTGTTAGTCCTCCATCAGAGCGATGTACAGCTTTACCAGTACTCAGTTAGCAAGGCACAGTATATTTCAGTCCTCGCTTAATGAGCTTCATTACTGGTCCTCTGTTAGTGCGGTAGATTACCAGTGCCCTGCTAACAAAGTGTGTTACCAGTCCTCTGCTGGTAAAGTATATTATTATTCTTTCATTACAGCGGTGCACCACTAGTATTCTGCAGGCAGAGTACTATATTGGTAGTTTTCCATCAAATTTATTCATTTCGCTCACACTTTTCTCCAAAGCCTCTTATTATTGTTTACCCATTTTTAGAGTTGGGTAATTTTACTGGAGCGTTTATGGGTGAGATTATTGTTGAAGGGAAGAGAGATTTAAACCTGCAACTGTTGGGTCCAAAGGTAGCAGCTCTAACCACTACGCTCCCAGCTGTGCCACCCCAGTGCTGTATTACATGTACTCTCTTAAGGTATTTTACCGCTCCTCTGATAAAGCAGTTTATTAGCAGTCCTCTCTTAGTAAAGTATACTGAGTCCTCCATCAGAGTGGTGTATTACCAGCACTCTGCTAGCAAGGTATATTCCAGTGTTTTGTTGCCAAAGTACATTACCAGTCCTTTATTACTTTAATGTATTAATTACCTGTAGTGTGGTGTTACCAGTCCTTCAACTGTGTCTTATGTGCTTTCTCAGTGAAATGACTTCTTAATGCTGTCCAGTCCATTAAATTTACAGTGGTACCACCTTCCCTGTCGGATTCCGGAGATCCAGTTGAGAAGCGAACGTGTTGGCTTCACTTAAGACCTTCGTTGTGTGGAAATGTTGCGGAGCCACAAACGCTACGGCTGCATCTTACCGCTTTCTCCCCCCACCAGGGATACAGCAAGAGCCCAGCAGCGTGTGTGAACGTATCTGAATTTGCTGCCCTTGACTATGCTTTATTTCTTTTTTCTGCCTGCGTGTGTGTGTGTGTGCATCAATGTGTTGCTGCGATTCCATGTTTTTATGTACTGTGTGTGTGTGTGTGTGTGTGTGTGTGTGTGTGTGTGTGTATATATATATATATATATATTTTTTTTTTTTTTTTTTCTTTTTTTTTTTTTTTTTTTCTGTATGTGTGTGTGTGTGTGTGTTTCTGAAGCGGTTTGTGTTCTTCCGTGTGTTTGTGTGTGTGTTCCTTGTGCCCCTGTCTCTGTGTGTGCGCGAGTACGCATCTGTGGAACGTGTTTGTGTGGGCTGGTGTTATCACCAGCTTGGGACAGAACAAGAAAAAATGTGGCTATGTAGGACAAACTGAACACATTCTTTTCCTTTTTTTTTAATAAGAGGAGATGCCAAAAATACTGTTTTTTTTTCAAAAAATGATGAATATCAGTGACAGGTACAGTTGGTCTGGTCCAGCCTATACATGGCCATCCGCAAACTGCACCAGGTCACATTTTCTGCAAAAATTGAATTCGGCTCAGTAGTGTTTTTGGAACGGTATTTACACACAGATAGGTTACAGTCTGACAAACTGGTGTGTTAACTGGTTTCAACTTGGAGCAGCGCAGGAGAAATGTGCTCTAGCCTTTGGTGACATGATGATGATGATGATGATGATGTTGATGTCTTACAAACATGGCACATGCTGCTCAGCATCCCTGGGCTACAGCTTCTAAAGCTGCATCAGGGCTGAATCCTCAGTGCCTTCAGCCTCCCGCCTCTCCAACCACCAAAGCGGCTCACATAAAATGGGTAAAAAAAAAAAAGTTTTAACCAGTTGGGCCATGTTGCATCAGCTCGCACCCCAGTGTTAAAAGCTGGTCTGCTGCATGTGGTCAGAACAGCATCTACTCTACAGAGAGCTGTGAAGGGGAAATGTGAAGATTAATAACTGGACGAGTATATAAACCACATCTTTCCATGAGAGACCATTTATTCTGTGATGAGGATTAGTCTTCCTTGGAGCTTTGCTTCAAGTGGGCCACGTATGGGAGGGCATGCTGTGCGTGTGTGTGTGTGTGTTTGGGCACCTCGGCACCACCTGTACGGTATAAACTGGAGTGGATAGTGAAAGCAAGGCAACACACAAGTGTCCTACATCTCTGGGAGCTGCTGAATGAACACGCACGCACGCACGCACGCACAGAGGCTCATTCCCTGCTGAATCTTGTTATTCAGTTTCCGAATGTGGACAACAACCACTTTCCAACAAGTGTACTCACAATTTTGACTCTAAATATTGATCCAGTTAGATGCCAACAGCAACTGCCAAACACAGCAAGGATCACAGAAGCTTCTCCCTTTCTCATTTGTATGGTAGTGTCCACCTGCACATGGTTTCTGCTTATTATGGATGGTTTGTGTTTACTTTAATGCATCTTGCTGTCCATCATATTGACAACATGTCACACAAATACATTTATTTCACTCAAAGTCTTGAAAGTGATGTACAGCACCATGCTACACACACCTATTTACTCATGTATACAACTGGGTATTTTTTGCTATATGAGTTTATGCTAAGTACTGTACACAAGGGTACTACAGCAAGAGCAGGTACTCAAACCTAGTTCCTTTGACTGCAAAGTGACAGCTCTAACCACTCTGCTATACTGTATGTTGCTTGTTTACAGCTTATTAAACTGATATTCTTTAACTGAAGCCCCTTTGTTCAGTATATCTGAGATCAAAAAGTGGAATGTTGAGGTCCCAAGGTTTCAATACCTTTTAGAGGACATCTTCGTAACAGAGTCAGGAGGAGGATCTGAACCTGGGTCCTTTGCGTGGAAAGCAGCAGCTCTGACCACTAGGTCACCTATTCCCTACAGCACTTATGTGTGCAACATTCTTTGTAGCTAAAATGTGTACAGCTCCTGGATTTTGTGGCCAAACCACTTTCTGTAGTGCACTCCAGGGTTTGAACCTGAAACCGTTGGGCTGTTGCTGACAGTGGTCCTGGTGAATAAGTGTTCGGCCCATTGCGCTCTGAGTTATGTCACCATGCTGTCATTAGAGCTTGTGAAGGTCCCTTTCCTTACTGTCCCCTTTCTCTTCACACAGAAACAGCCCTACTATAGGTATGGAGATAATTTGCTCAATAAAGACAGAACTTGGTAGTTACTAGACTAAAGCGCCATATATTTTCACTAAGGCATGAATTCAATTCTGGTTGTAATTTTTACCCGTAAATTGACCAAACTGACAGCTGCTGAACTTGCCAGAACCACTGTTTGTACAGCTTTTGAGCTATTTAAAAAAAAAAAAAAAAAAAGAAAGACCAATTTCCCAGCTCCGAAAAGGAAGAAGAAATCAATGCCCATGAGCAATATTTCATTTGTCCAGTTTATGCTGGGAGAATTTCTTCTCCTCTCAGCTGCTTTGGTCCATTCTTCATCAGTTCATCAGTCAGTACAAAGGACACACAACCAAAAGAGGTGCATTCTCTCCTTATCTCTCCTATCAGGTATATAATAACATCATATACCATTTCAGTATCTCCACTATACACTTATAAGTGCTTGGTATAAAACTTTATGCAAATCCCATGCTCACTTTAGAATTATTGTTTTTGTTCTATAATGTTATGAAAGGACTTCAAGAAATCATTATCTTTTTGTCTGTGACAACATTCTGAGGTCAGACTACAGCTAGAGCTACCAAAGTGGAAAAAGTGCTCGTCTCTCTGGACACGTCCAGGGCTACAGTGCCTATGTTATATACAGTATTACCAACTACTGGTACTTGTTCTTATGGTGCTTTTTTGGGAGACGTGGGAGTAGGAACTTCACTTGTAGTTTAGTGATGATGGTTCCTTATGTGTTTATGTCTTCTCTGTCTATACTTCTCTTCATATCCAGGAACAAAACTGATTCCAGTACATCTTCATAGGACATGGTTTAAATGTAAAGTCATGGTGAGCACCTAAAATGTGTTTTTTTTTTAGACTATGGTTCATAGCAGAAGCTCCCACCACACATATATGGTTCACTCAAGAGTCAGACTTACTTCCGTTTGAACAATTAATATTTGACCTTCATCATAATTCTAATGAATTTTGGAATGTTTGGTTCTCTTTCTGGAACTTTTTATGCTGTGCTACATGACCACCCCTGCTAATATCGTAACCTTTTGCCCTGGTGTTGTATTACTCCGCATAGTACCTCTTATGACCTACTTCTGTTCTGTTGTTAAATAAAGCAAATCAGGATAGTTGATAGTGTAGTGGTTAAAGCTACTGCCTTTGGATCTAGGAGTTGCTGACTTGAGTCCCATCTCTGGCTGCTGTACCTTTGAGTAAGGTACTAACCCCTGATTGCTCCAGTAAAATTACCCAGCTGTATAAATGGGGGGAAAGTTTCAAATAAAAAAAAAAGATGGAGCACATTCTGAAGCATGTGCATAGCCTTCAGAAATACTTTCATGAACTTAATATATTCTATAAAGGTCTCTACAAACTTATTTAAGACCCTCATGACTCATTCATGAGAAATGTGTATCAAGTTCAAGTTGTTTTTATTGTCATTCCTCTATATAGCTTGTATACGGTGGAATGAAATGTTGTTTCTCCGAAGACCATGGTGCACCAAAGGACAGGAGTACAAGACAATAAATACGCAGGACAGGACATGGATGCAGATGTGGGCTGTGCACTGTAGGTTAGGGTAGGATCAGGTTCATATGTACTATGGTACCAGGGCTACATGGTAATCACGAAATATCAATACTGTGACACTCATGCTTAATACTGCTACTGCACAGTCTATATTTAAGCCTTTTTATTTTTGTAGTTCCCAGAAATTGGCTCTAGCATTTTAACCAGACACATTTACTTAGCATAGCACATGCCGGTCAAAATTATAATTTGTAATTAGTCATATTTTAAGCCTTTTTGCAATCAGTCCGGACTGTGTGAAAGTTTTTCTTTTCCGTTTACAAAAAATGTTGGTTGCAATTGTTTCTGCGTTTTCTTAAACTGAATTAATATTAATCGAAGAACAAATGTATCGTAATGGTTAAAAGACAGTTTCTAAATATTTCTTTTGTCCCTAAAAATAAAAAATAATATTACCATCTGTTAATTATTCTATGCCTTTGACAAATAAGGAAAACATTTTATTAGCACAAATGCACTTGTTACAGATTTTCTTTGCAGTAACAAAGTTTATTCCATGCTGTATTTTGCAATGTGTTCAATGAAAATCCCAGTCAGTGCTGAGAAAATTAATATCAAGTCAAGTGTTTAATGCCCAATACATAAAACCTGATGAGTTTCTAACCCGGATGGTATTTTACCTAATACAAGGTTATCACCACTGTAAGAGAAACATTTAAACATTTAGCTATTTTTCTCCAAAGCACTTTACACCTTTAATCCACATGCGATGATTCACAGCAAGTGTAAATCACATTTTTAGCTACATTTTTGTAGCTGAGTAATTTTTACTATAGCAGTTCAGGGTACGTGCATTTATGAGGGGTACTACAGTGGGAGTGGGATTTGAACCTGGATCCTCTGAGTGGATGGGGACATCTCTAACGAGTACGCTCCTTGCTACCCCCGCAAACACATTTAAGGCTGGCAGCCTTTCAAAAACAGCATCTCCGACCTCAGATGAGATGGACCAGAGGCATTTCGATTGCTATGAGATGTCCCACGAATACTGAACATGCCTTTGCTCGTGGCACCAGAAAGATCCCTTGTGCCAAAGCTACAGGCCTGCAGTCCCATGTACCAGATCTACATTACAGAACACATATAGTGAAAGTCAGGGAGATATTAATAGATATTAATAGAGAGCCATTAAAAATCAAACTTCATTAAGCCTTGAAGACCTTGATGGCTGTATAGTAATATCAGTATATTGGCCAGATGTTGGTTTGTGACACCGTGCGCTGGAGAGCTGTGCTGTCGTCTGCTTCTGCTGGGCCAGACCACCTTGACCCTGAACTGGAAAATATCCGTTAATATCTATTATTGATATTGATTGATATTTTTGCAGAGAAATATTAAGCTGTATATACTTCTCAGTGCAACTGTTTTCACTGAAGTATACATGTGGTATGAATGCAATGTCTGTCCTGAAGAGGAAGTAAATTAAATGTAAAATTTCAGCGACTAAGTGTGGTTAACTTCATTCCTTAGGGAGTGTTCTCCATGATATATTCAGCAGCAGGGGGCACTGATGTTCAGTTTTTATTATTATTATTATTATTATTATTATTATTATGTATTAAGGTTTGGGCAGTTTCCTTTGGGATAAGTGCTGTCAGTATTAGTGCATCAGAGAAGTGATCTGAGACCTGGACTGACTGTGACATTTATTATGAGAAAATTACAATTCATGTTATCTACTTTCATATAGCTAAAAGTACTGACAAAATACCTCAGACACTGGTCTGTAGTGATGAAAGGAGAAACAATCATGTGGATAGAGCCACTCTCTGAGTCTGGTTAGTTTATGCACATTTCACACTATTTTTAAAACAATAGTGGCTTTTCATGTTTCTACCACTTTCTACCACTATTACTTGAGTGCCCACATGCGTAAAGTTAAATATTTATCACTGTAAATTATGCAGCAAAGTAGAATTTAATAATTTCTGTACACCTTCTTGTATCTCATACAAATACCAAGGGAAAACAGTAGATGAATTTAAATTACTTTTGCTCAGAGTTCGCAGTACTACTGTAAAGTACTTCACTGGTGATTATTTGTTCATACATTCCTTAAATAACCAGAGAGCTATATTATTCCAAAAACTGCTGCAACACTTTGAGAATTTTAAGAAGTGTAAGCTATATTTTGAGCTAAAAATAGACACAGCCGAGAGTTTTTTGGGAGAGGTGTTGAGTAAACTTAAAAAGTGCTTACCATCATGGGAGATAGTGCAGTGAAATATAAATTTAGATACAAGTATGGCTGAAAAAAAGCATAAAAATAGTCTTAAATTATGGCTGAAACGGTAGTTAGATGACAGTGAGTAACTGAGGGTGAGAAAGGTGTCCCAAACTCAGTGTTTTGCTTGTCTCTCATAGATAGATAGATAGTCACGCAATTACAATTACTCTTTCTGTCTCCAGAGCAGCCAGAGCATTTGGGGAGTATCTGTCCCACAGTAACCCTGAGAACCGCAACGGATCAGGTGAGACAGCCTGCACATCCTTCCCGTTTCTCTTACTTCCCATTGTAGTGCATGAGAGCTGCCCGATAATAGGCTAACCCCTCATCCTGTATCCATCCACCCCTTCTGTCTCCTGCTTGTTACAGTCCCTTTAGTTCTTCACAAATTATCCCTCCTTATGTATAGCTGACCTCTCTCATGCCCCCGCTCTTGTGTCGGAGCTGCGTTCTGCTTTGATCTCTGAGGGCCCTTGTTTGCTGTGCTCTTGGCGGTTGCTAAGGCATTGGGACTGAGATGAGCAATCTCGCCTCTCCCGTATCTAGACCACCTGCTGTCCGACACCTTCATCGGCCAAGACTCGGAGTCTCCAGACGCCCGCCCGCAGCCCCAGCCCTCGCCAGCGGAGCAGCCTGGATCAGAACAGCCCCAGCCCAGCAACCCACAGCTGCACCCATCGTCCAGGCACTCTTTGTCACTCGAGCACAGTTTCTCCATAGAGGAGCCAGAGTCTAAGCCAGAGGAGGGTGCTCTTCAGTCACCAAAGGTCTACACCATCACCGGGGAGGGGGGCATGCTCGGTGACCGAGCCAGCCAGGAGAGCCTGGAGCTAGAGGTGCTGAAGGTCAGTCAGGAGCCCCCGGTAGCCCAGCTTCCAGTGCCTTCCAAGCCCAGCCTCCAAGTGCAGGAGCCACGTGTGCACCACCACCATGCCGGCCACCACCGCGGGCGCCATCACCGCACAGGCCAGCCCTCACAGCCTCTGCAGAGCTCTGGTAGTGCCCACAACATCCGTGACTGGGGCGTCCGGAGAGGGGGCTCCAGGGATGACTGTAGCCCGGACTGCGAGGCCTGCCGGGGACCTCCATCTCACAGCCATCGGTCCCTAGACTTGGAGACCTGTCCCCGGGAAACAAGCAAGGCACGTAAAAAGCTGGAAAGAATGTACAGTGAAGACCGGATGTCTGGGGAGGACAGAGGTAAGGAATAGTGGTGCTTAATTCCCCTCACTTCTCTGAGGTTTTCCTGCTTGCTCCCAGGATGGGGTAGAAGAGTACAGGTACATCTGGATCAGGTAAGGCAGGGTGGAGTCAGACAGATGAGGTGGGGTTAGGGTTGGACAGGGCAGAGTCAGGTGTTAAGTGTGGAAGGGTGGAGTTGCACAGCGAGGGTTTAGGTTAGGGTTAACCCCAAGATCTCAATGTTATTCTCTTTAAGGGAAGCTGGTGCATCAGGTCTTCCTCAGTCACCTTTCGTCTCGAAGACTACATGTCCTCCCAGCAGATGAGTGTCTCATCAGTTACAATTCCCTCATTTTGTCTCCTCAGAAGACATCAGCAGCTGGTTCCCGAAAGAGAACATGTTCAGCTTCCAGACAGCCACCACGACTATGCAGGCGTGAGTACAGGACACCCCCGGCACAGCACAGGCTGGCGCCCACTCCTACGCTCACAGTCGCACTGTCACGTAGCGTCCTGCAAACAGATGAGCATTTTCACTCCTCGAATTGACTGGTTATTTTCTGCTTCTGGCGAACATCTTTGTGCTGAAATATCTTTGACTAGATTGCAGAAAAGACTGCTTTGTCTAACAAAGACCCCCAGCAAAACAAACATGCTCATGCTCGCAAACATTGCGACTGTGAATGTCCGAGGCAGTTGAGCAGCAGGAGACGTAGTGCTTATAGCTGATGCCTTCCAATCGAAGGACTCCAGTTCCAGTCCTTGCTCTTGCTGTAGTAGGCTTGATCAAAGTATTTACCCAGAAATGAAGTAGTAAAAATTACCCAGGTATGTAAATGGGTAAAATCACTGCAAGTAGCTTAACATTGTGAGTCGCTTTGGAGAAAAGCATCAGCTAATACATAAATGTAAATGTTTGCCGTTCATAAACTCATGAACGGAGCCTGACCCGACTCACAGAGACAGCACAGGGAGAAGAGGTGAGGTGCTGGGTTATTGGCACGACGCCCTGCAGAGAAAGGGCGTCAGGTCCTCTGGGCCAGTGATGGGCACCCAGGGAGTTCACGCTGCTGTTGTGGGTTCATTGTTCTCCATGCTCGCAGGGCCTCTGTGCCGCTGACTGCTTAATTATCACCTGTCTGCTGGAGGTGCTAATTATGTCCCCCGCATTCTCTCCCATGGAGCCTCTCTCTCTCTCCATGTCCTGACACTTGCCTCCGTCCATCCATCTGAATCTCCTCTTCATCATCTCTTTCTTCTCTGTCTCTCTTGCTGTTTGATGTGACTGATTCTCTCAGAGACACCTGACTTCTTTCTCTTGTCTTTTTTCACGCCTCTCCCCACCCTCTTGGCCTCAAGGATATCGTAAGTACCTCACTGTGCCATATGGGCTTTCCTCCAGGGTGTTGTAGCTATACCCAGTGTACCCCGCCCTGCTCTCCTGTGGCCAACCTCCATCCTGTTGCACTACAACCTTCCCCAACCCCAGTCCCTCACACCCAAGTCCTGGGCTGAGTGTTTGAAGTTACAGAGGAACATGGTTACAGCACTTCAAACCCCCAAGTCGCCCACAGCTGCTTTGTAGCAATGAACTGGCATAGATGTTTTTGATTTTAACATTTTTTAACAAGTATATTTCAACCACGACAGAATTTGTAGATAACAAATAGCCTCTTTGAGGCACTTTTCAATTACAAGTGGTCCCCGATTTACGATGGGGTTACGTTCCCCGAAAGCCATCATAAGTCAAAAATGCATTTAATACACCTAATACACGCCTCTGCGTGACACACTGGGAGATGCGGATCGCTGTCGCTGCCCAGCATCGCAAGAGAGTATTGCTCCGCGTATCGCTTGCCCGGGAAAAAAAATCAAAATTCAAAATACAGTTTCTACTGAATGTCTATTGCCAGCTCACCATAGTAAAGTCGAAAAAATTTCAAGTCAAACTGTTGTAAATCAGGGATCACCTGTAGTCCCCATCACCCTGTAGTCCCAATTGTTATCACTGAAGCTCTATTACATTTTTAGCTGTTGTTCATCAAAGGGAAATAAATATTATAGGCAGAGTTCACGAAGACTGTTAGGACAACAGAAGGTCATGTTATGTAACGCGCTATAGTACCATAGTAACTGCAAAAACTGACAGAGACTGGTGGTACTTTGTAGAGCCTAATTTTTAAATTCATGAAATAAACCTTTAGCAATTAAATACATGAGATTCCAACCCGAGGGAAAATGAGACAAACTATCATTTCGTTATCACAGGAGACATTATGGAGGTGGATGAAAGCCTAATGCATTTGTGACTGTCGGCATAAAATTTCACACAAGCACAATGTATGTTCGCTGCCTATGAGGACAGCCTGTAGTGTAGTGGTTAGAAGATGTGCCTTGGGGCCTCATGGTTACAGGTTCAAGCCTCACCTCCAGCTATAGTACCCTTGAGTAAGGTACTTAGCCTTAATTGTTCTAGTACAATAACCCAGCTCTATAAATGTGTAAATAATTTTAACATTGTAAGTTTTTTTGGAGAAAAGTGTCAGAGAAATGTAAATATAAAAATTTTACATTTAGTTTATTTTCAATTGCTTTTGCACTAGTTTTTCTTCTTAGATTTGTGGCGTAAACATGACCTGTATTTACCCTCCAAGTCAACAGATGGCAGTAAAGTGCACCCAAAAACAAAGGAGTGTGAGACCCTCTAAAGTCAACTTGGTTCCAAAGTGTTTACAAGTTACATGATCCTGAGTGTCAGTAATGAAGAAGACAATGAACCTTGCAAATGTTTATGGGATGAAGTGGTCAACAAGTGACACTGAATAGGGGCTAGTGGAAATTTTGTATTTTTTATTATCAGTTAATTTAAATAAATTTGAGTTTTAATATAGCTTGAAGACAATAATAACCAAACCAAAAGACTTTTTTTTTTTTTTTTTTTTTTTTTTAACTTCTTATTGCCTTGTCTCAACTTTTTACAAAACCTAACCCGTAAATGAGCAAGTAGATAAGTAAACAGAGAGACTTCCGGTCCCAGCTGGAATCGTGAGGAGCCAGTGTATTTATAAGGTACTCCACACAATCGAAACACAAAGTATGAAGTTAGTCAGTATGCAGGCTTCAGTGCAGGGGCTTGCTCAGTCTCTGAGCTGTAGCAGATGCCAGTTCCTCTGTGCTTTAGTTAGTTTTCGTGTGTGTGCAGTGTGTATTGACTTAGTCCTAGTGTGCTGTAGTGCTTTTGTGTGTATCGTGTTAATGAAATCTGTTAGACTCTCCATTAAATCCCAACACTTTCATGGACGAAACAAGCATCGAGTCATGTAGCAGCTGAGGACATGGCTTGTAACCTGAAGGTTGCCAGTTTAAGTCCTAAGTCCTACCATTGCTGTAGTACCCTTGGGCAAGGTACTTAGCTTCAATTGCTCCATCCATCTGTATAAAAGGGTAAAAACCAATTCCTTTGAACAGAAGTATCAGTTAAGTAATTCAGGGAAAATATGCCATTCGATCATTTGGTACAGCAAATATTCTCTTCAATTATGCTTTTGTGACAGTGACTGAACCTAAAAACAAACAAAGATGCACATATTCATATACACATACAGTACATTTGCTGGTCGAAACTCCTGACTCCTGATTGGCTGGCTCGGCTGACTCTGAGGTTATCCTATGTTGTGATTCTGCAGCAGTTATGAGGATGACTTCCAACAACCCAGTACCAAAACCGGCCCCGTGCCCCAGTAACCCCACCATGCCCGCACACCAACCGAGCCAGCGCCCCCAACATTCCCCCCCCCCATTAATGCTGTAACACGTCCCAGCAGGGCATTCCGGGGTATTGCTGACAAAAAGAGGAGGAAAAGAGAGCAAGAGGCGACCGCCACTATTGAGAGGTACCGTGTCCTGGCTGTCCTGTCCTGTTCTGCCCCCTTCCGCCCCCCTCACACCCGCACACAGTGGCTTTGTTTCCATGATGCACTCACTGGTGTACAATGTCCTGCATGCATGCAAACACCACACTCAGAAGTGCACAGCATCTGTGGTCCCATTTTTGACCACGCATCTGCCATCCAGCACACACCCCAGCACAGTGTTCCACAGGCCGTCGGAACTGAGCCAGCATGCAGGAAGGAGCCACCTTTGGTATTCCTGCTTTGGAGCTGCAGCGAGTTGAACCAGCACGCTTGCAGGGCTGTACAGTGAGCCTGCGGTGGACCGCCGAATAAATCAGCCCATGCCATTATTTGACAGGGGGCCACTCATGTGTAACACGTGTAAATCAAGGTGTCAAGACTTACAGCGCCGTGTGATGGTGTTAATCATCGAGCTGTTTGGCTTTATAAATCAGCGCTCAATGTGTATAACTGTGCTGTGGGAGGGTACAGAGGGCAGACGATGGGAGAAATCTGCACGAGGCACACTTAATTGGTGTCCAGCAATGTGTGGCGCTGTGTCCCTTGGGAAAAGAAGATGGGTGTTGGCCTGTGGACCAGCTGAGGGGGAAGTCTGCCCTCTGGACCGGCAAGGTGTTAGCATGCCGACAGACTGTTGCCGTAGCAACAGGTAGGGTGCCACCCTGGGGGTAGCCAGGGCTTTGTACTTGGGACAAGACAAAAATACCCATTTAGACCAAGGTACCAGCAGGCAAATTCCAGTGGGATCTCAACTGGAGCATAAACAAGAGGAGACAACTGCTGGTCAACATTTTCTGTACATGCTGGACACAACACACTCGTTCTGAGAGCAGAAAGGCCTTTTTTCTCCTGCGTTTGTTGGCTGAAAGCTGCCGGCGGAGTTCAGCTTGGCATGACTCAACAAACCTGCACATTCTGTAAAGCTGGCATAATTACGAGAAATTACGGTAATGTGCTAGTATGTCTACCCCAGTGCTTTGCTTGTCTGAGTCACAGAGTGAAACAGTGGAAAATTTATTCATTTTTTTTTTATTATGTTTTGAAAGGCCGAGCCATACCTGTCTCTTACCTTGGAATTATTACATTTTTTTTCTCCACTCCTCATGTTTTATTTTGTAAGATGCTACACTCCCTACTCTATCGGTGCATCCGAACTAAGGGCCGTGCCGTTTCTTCAATTTTGCCGTCACTCAGATTAAAGCTATAATTTGCAGGGATGCTCTGCCTATACTGTCTATACCCTTGAAAATAAATTGTCACGACGTACCATATCATCTGTTTATGTTTATCAATTTTTTTCTTAGTGGTGCCTCAAACAGTCATAAAAGACACATTTCATCTCTGGGCATATCTTTCCTTAACATTCATTGTTCAGATGAGATGTTATTCTCAGCGCCGTCAGACATAAATACACCTGCGTTGCATTACGCGAGACTCTGGTGAGAATAAAGGTGCTCTGCTCGTCTTCCCCACCGTTTCCCGTGCAATACAATTGCAGCGTTTGTGAGTACGCCGCAAAGCAGTGCACTGTTCCGCCGAGCCTCGTCTCTTGCCAGAGATCGTGGACACGTCTGCGGCGCATTTTTGGATGGCGTCCCGGTGCCTAATGGAAGCGGACCAGCACCCGAGTGAACGGCACACAACTCAATTCCTGGGCTTGTCAGTTATTTTGCGTGGTTTTGCACACATTTACACGGTTTTCCTTTTGTCTTTGGTTTTTCCGACACTTTTCTTCTGGGCCGGCGAGGACGCGCACGAACACGTAGAGGCTCTCTCTCGTACCTCGCACAGCTCTCCACGCGTGCCCGTTCTGAAGTGGTACGGATTGTTGCCGCGGTTACAGGATGCTGGTATCTTGCTGTCTCGTGAGGGAGACGAGGGCTGGGGGTGGAGGGAATGGAGAGGAGACCGCAGAAAGCAGACAGGTTGGTACGGAGAATGGGCCAGGACACACAGGGATACGCAACTCATAAACGAACACGCACGCACGCGCACAATAATAAGATGGTTACAAAGGCACTATGGAGCACTTCCAGGGGGACGCTGTGCTGTCTTTCGCACTCAAGGAAGGTCCTGATGCCTTAGAGCCTTTTTGTTTCGGGAGATGAAAAGACTTGGAACGAGCATCCCTGCGAGCGACGACACACACCGCAAAGGTCAGAGACAGCAGGCAACACACGGAGCAGGGAGAGTAGTGTGTGTTTGGTAATAAAAGATTCTCAATGCTAATAATAGGCTCCTTTATTGGAATCACAAATATACCTGTGTCGGCGCACATGCCGGTTCAAAGTGAGCAGCGGCAAATGGGCTTACGTAAGAACGAAATGGCGAGAAACCCGAACATCAAAGGCTGGAAAGACGCAGGCGTGTAGATTTAGACGACAAATTACTGCTCCTGAAGGTAATTAAAGCAGGATGAATGCGGGCGTATCTCAAAATCTGCTCAAAGTTGTGAAATTGTCTGATTTTTTTTTTTTTTTTTTTTTTTTCCACATTACCGGAACAATCTAAGTTTGGTATCGATTCGATTTCAGAATCCAGGCTCTAATCTCATGAAGGACAGTCCTCTTTGCTAGCATTTAGTCCGGTAACATGCCGGTGTCAGTCTGCGTTGACTATGTTACGGGACTAACGTGGTATGTAAAGTGAGTGTAAGGTGGAGGGGAGATGTTTCCATTTAACTTCAAACACTCATCTTCAGTCTCCATGAACAGACACCCCCAGTGTCCAGTGTTAACTGCTTGGACATCTTTTCTTTTACCCTCCACCGTATTCATGTCTGTTTCTTCGTTTTTCTCTCTACCAATTTTATTTCTAACCACCACCCTGTCCTCTGATTCCCCTCCGCAGAAACTTCCGGAAACATCTGAGAATGGTGGGGAGCAGAAGAATGAAAGCTCAGAGTGAGTCCTTCAGTCCGTGTGCGTTGTACTCAAAGCTATCACCCCTTCTGTGTTCACCTTCATTGACACGTGTGTACTCACGTGTGTGTGTGTATGTGTGTTTGTCACGTGCATGCTTGTCAACACGCCTATACCAGATGACGTAGATGAGAAGGTAGTGATAATCTGCAGCAGAATTTTCAAAATCTGAGATTTTCCACTCTTGTTCTCAGTTCTTGGGCTTTTTTTCTCCTTCGATTCTCTGGGGTTATTTTGCAGAAGAATGTCAGACATTAAATCGCAATACCACACGATGCAGTAATGGTTCATTTCCCAGTTTATGCAAATGAAGCAGCAGAAAAAAGAATATAATCACTCTTTTGTTTTGTGCTGTGCTCTGTAATGATTGTGAAGAAGGGCATGTGAGTGTCTGGTGAGCAGAATTAGAGGGTCCCGATGATGCTGGATGTTGAGAGTCTTCCCGAAAGGGATGCCTAACGCTAAAAGCCCCAGAATGCCCCTGGTGTTCTCCACAAAGGCTGCACTTGGCTGCCACGCTGGAGACCAGCTCCCCTGCGGCACTGGGGCGACCGGGACCGAGTGGGAGAGAGCCAGCATCCCTGGGAAACTGGCTGCAGGACCTCTGTGTGTGTGTTTATGTGCAAAGGGCCGTGTGTGTTTATTTGAGACGCTCTCTTACCCCACCACCTCCTCCACCAGCGTTCGCCGACCGCAGAGCGAAGAGTTTCAGCCGCTCCTGGAGTGACCCCACCCCCGTAAAGCCTGAATCCCTGCACGACTCCAGAGACAGTGAGTCTACACACACACACACACACACACACACACACACACACACACACACACACACACACACACACTCCAGTACATTAGTAAGGAGAAATCATAAAGCACCATCAATGTGGGAACATCATACATATGCTGTGTGCACGTGCGTTATGTGCGTGTATATACATATTATATCACACACACACACATACACACTGTATATACATGTTCCCATTATATTTATGGGACAGCAGGTAGTGTAGTGGTTAGAACTGCTGCCTTTGGGGCTTCAGGTTTGAATCCCATCTCCTGATTTAGTAAGCAAGGTACTTACCCTAAAACGCTCCAGTAAAATCCACCCAGTTTTATAAATGGGTAAACAACTGTGAGTAGCTGAACACTATGTTAGCTGAATGAATAAATGTGCAAAAAGAAATATCGATATACAGTATATGTATGTGTGTGTGTGTGTGTGTGTGTGTGTGTGTGTGTGTGTGTGTGTGTGTGTGTGTGAGACCCACACACACACAATTACGCTCGCACTTGGCTCTGTTCAGTTCGTCACCTCTGGTGTGCTTCTGCCTGTGTGTTTTTCTTTTCTCACCTACATCTGGCAGCCGTCTGCCTGTCCATCTGTGTGCTTTTGTTCGGCCACGCATGTCCGGGAGCACGATGGACAGGCAAGCAGTCACCTGGGTATCTGTCTCTGTCCCCTTTGTACAACAGCGGTCCACCTTTGCGTTCCACATGGTCCCATCATCTGTCGTCCTCACTTCTCGTCTCTAACGTCTCCCTGTGACTCCCGTCCTAAGGTGGGGATCTTCAGGCCTCCTCGGGGGCCCTCAATGAGGAGGTGTGTGAGGACCTGGACTGGGAGGAGGAGCGCGAGGCGGAGAAATTGGCGTGCCAGGGCGATGACTTCATCCCCCCAAAAATAATGGTGAGAAGGCACAACTGCTGTTTAACTCTATACGCTGACATTGCTGCTTGTGTCAGATGTCTTGAGACGGAGATAAACGTTCTCTGTCTCAAATCCAAAGGTTTTTCTCCTTCAGTGGTCAGCTAAATAAATGTTAATGCAAACCAAATATTACAAACAGTCTTGGTGGGGTGGCACCTGCTAAAAAGTCTCCATGATGCAGTGAACCTGAGTTAGACTTAGGGTAAAGGCCCAACACTCAGTCTTGGGGCCACTGCCCTTCTTCTGTCAGACAGAGTCTCAGCAGTCAGGTCTGTGCGAGTCTCACGCTCTCTCTTTCCCTCCGTCAGCTCATCTCCTCCAAGGTGCCGAAGGCAGAGTACGTGCCCACCATCATCCGCAGGGACGACCCCTCCATCATCCCCATCCTCTACGTGAGTCTGCTCATGCCTCTGCCCCCGGACCCTTGTGCGCGGAAATGGCCTTGTGGTCGCTCTGCGCTCACCAGCCTGGATGTTCTAATGTTGGCAATGTGGGTGTGTGAAAGCGGGTCATGCCAGCTCGGTACTGACAGCTACTCTTCAATCCCTCCCTCTCTCCACAGGATCACGAGCACGCCACCTTCGATGACATAATTGGTGAGAATCAGTCCGACCACATATTTCCTGCGTGTGTCACCAGTCCACCCTTTAGTGGGGTTTACCGAAGGTCACGCAGCAGAAAGGGAGCTTTTTATTCAGCGCTTGCTCCTGTGGAGCCGACATGCGTAGAAATGTCTTTCTTTCATCTTCTTGCAGAAGAGATCGAGAAGAAACTGACGGCCTACAGGCGCGGCTGTAAGATCTGGAGGATGCTCATTTTCTGTCAGGTGAGCAGCAGCATTGTGAGGGAAAGCAGAGGAAGAGAAAGAGCCTCTTCTTGAATGCTTCTGTGTGTGTATTCCTAACACTGCAGGGGCAGTTTCTGGTGAAAAAAGTCCCCACAAGGATAGTAAAACACCCAAGCCAAACCCATAAGAGAAACTGATTTTCATTAAAACAGTTTGCTATTCCAAAGAAACTAAAAGCATTGTTGTTTTGGGTTTTTCAGGTGTGTGTGTGGTACTCACCACAAGAGGCAAGAGTGTGTGACATCCTCACAATGATAAACAATTTGTGTGCATGTGTAGTGCCCAATAAGAGGGAGCAGGTAGAATAGCATGTGCTATCTTTGACCTCAAAAGACCCTGGTCTGAGTACCACCACTGCTGTAGTACCCTTGATCATGGTACTTGCCCTGTACTGTTCCAGTAAGAAAGACACTGCTATATAACTGGGTAAATCAGTGTATGTAGCTTAGCACTGTAAGTCACTTTGGAAAGAAGCGTTGGCTAAATGAATACGTCAGTGTAAATATGAGTCTCTCCACATCACAGGGAGGCCCAGGGCACCTGTACCTGTTGAAGAACAAGGTGGCCACTTTTGCCAAAGTGGAGAAGGAGGAAGACATGATCAAGTAAGTCCTTTTCCATCGCTGTGCATCATTAGCTGCCTGCTGTGTTAGAGTGTCAATCACTTCACCCCACTTTACCTTAACCCTCATCTGCATCGCCGTCTGCAGCTTCTGGAAGCGACTGAGCCGGCTCATGAGCAAGCTGAACCCCGAGCCCAACCTCATTCACATCATGGGCTGCTATGTGCTGGGAAACGCCAACGGAGAGAAGGTATGGGTGCATCACAGCACCGCGCTCCGTCGTTACAGCCTGGATAAAACCCTTTCCTTGTCGCGCATCACCTCCCTCGCTGCTCCGTTCTCTTGCTCTCCAGCAGCCCGGAGACTTTTAATATTTACTGCTCCATATGGCCTAATTCTGCGTGGCAGCGGTACACCTCCCACCAGGCTTTTATTACCTCTTCTCCTACGGCATCATGAGAACAGGGCATCTGCATCTAGCTGCTTCCCAGCTCCGGAGCAGCACTTTTGCCCGGGGTCGTGGAGGTGTGCCGCAGGCCTCGTGCTGTGGACTTCACTCTGCTGAGGCTGTAGCCATGGAGATAAGAGGAGGCCCACATTGATGGGTGGCTGTGCTGTGACTGATAGATCCCCAACCCCCAACGCCGCTCCAACAATCGGCGCCCAGAGAGGCTGAGTTAGACTGACAGCTGGCACAGGGCAGACACACAGTCGCCGCACGCCCACGCACTTGTACGCTCGCTCACACACACACTTACATAATCCCGCACTCATAGAAATCACATGCCAGACACACAGTCATTATAAACACACCTGCAGGTATACCTGGAACGGTGCAGAAACATAGAGCCTACAGACATAATGGTCCACATAAATACCACCTGCACGGCACAGTGAGAAAGGTGCTGACGGGTACACGTGGTGCGGGAGAAGACTCAAAAAAAAAAAAAAAAAACTGTGAGCATTTTCTGCTTTACCTTTATCTCATCCCCGTAAATGTCAGTATGCGTAACTGCATCTGCTCCAAAAACTTTTGTTGCTTGTCTAATAATAGCTTTACTGGTCCAGTGAGGAGATCTTAGAACAAGGCTGTTCTTCTCAACCCACTTTACACACCCCAGGAGCCAAAAGTCCTGCTTTTACACACTTGGTAAATACTGAGCTCTCTCCTCACCACAACCCTGACGTCCCTGTCCATCCTCTTTATATTCAGGGAAGAGCCCTTGGAATTTGTTTGGGTGGAACTTGACTGTATTCTCTCTCTGGGCGTAATCCTGCTGTCCAGCCAGGGTGGGGCGTTGAGTGTCTCTTAGGAGCCGACGGGTGTATGGACTCCTAACAGAGTGTCCAGCACTCCGAGTTCAAAAACTATTCCACAGAGGCCACAGATTGGTTCAGCTGAACACAAGACTGATGCTCATGCTGAACTGCTGTGTGCAGAGTGACTTACAGTGGAAACAGCTGCATATAGTATAGTATTCATAACCACACACACACACACACACACACACACACACACACACACACACATACTGTCTGAAACCACTTGCCCCAAGTGGGGTCGCAGCAAACCATAGCCCAACCCGGCAACACAGGGCGCAGGGCTGGAGGGGGAGGGGACGCACCCCGGACGGGACGCTAGCCCATCGCAAGACATCCTAAGCAGGACTCAAAACCCAGACCCACCAGAGAGCAGGACCCAGCAAACCCTCTGCTTCGCCACGCCCCCTATTCATAACTAAATAAGCATAATACACATTGGTCAGTAAGACAAGCACAGCTTTTCCACTGGTTTCTACCAAAACATATGACCTTTCAACAAATGTATAAAACATAACTGATATACCACAAAATTAATAAAGCTGATTGATAAGGCACCTGATGTTAACTGCTTTCATCAGCTCCACTTCCATCTAAAAAAGCTGAAAGAAAGCATGTGGTGTTGTGGTCAGAGTTGCTGCCTGAAAGCTCTGGGTTCAAATGCCCAGTCTTGCTGTAGTCGTGTTGTTCAGCATCCTTAGCTTGAACTTATAAGGCAAAAATTACATAGCTGCAAAAACTGGTAAATCATTCTAAGTATAGCTTAGTGTAGAAACCTCACATCCCAAGTGACACTGGATGAAAAGGTGAGCTAAATAATGGCAAAGTTTATGGATTTGCATTTACAGAGATCAATTAATCTTGAAAAAGAGTCATTTTTATGTGTTACCGTCAGTGGTAGTAAAAGTACGTCTCCTTTCTGCTCTTGGAATTTTTCTGAACAGCAGTAAAAGCCATTGAGCTGAACACTTTATATCGGACTTGTTTCCCTGCAGCTGTTCCAAAACCTGAAGAATCTGATGAAGCCTTACTCTATTGAATTCAAGTCTCCGTTGGAGCTGTCGGCACAGGGTGAGCAGATCACACACGTATGAATACACACTCCTGGCCACACACATGGACACAGGGCAGTAGGTACCATAGTGGCTAGAGCTGATGCCTTTGGAGTTAAGGGCTGCAAGGTTGAATCCCACATCCTACTGTAGTACCATTGAGCAAAATATTCACCTGAATTGCACACATACACATTTTCGGAACTGCTCGTCCCATATGGGGTCACGGGGAACCAGAGCCTACCCGGCAACACAGGGCGTAAGGCCGAAAGGGGAGGGGACACACCCAGGACGGGACACCAGTCCGTCGCAAGGCACTCCAAGCGGGACTCGAACCCTAGACCCACTGGAGAGCAGGACCCTGGTCCAACCCACTGCGCCACCGCGCCACCACGCCCCCGCCACCTGAATTGCTTCAGTAAATAATGGCCATGCTATATAAACAGGTAAATAACTCTAAAGTCACTTTGCAGAAAAGCATCAGCTAAACATAGACTTTGTGCAAACAGCTGTATGGAACTGCATGCCACAGAAACACGTCTGCACATTCTAGCAGCCATGTTTTCGAAAACGTGCTACACCACTAAAAGCATAAGCTCATAGCGTAGTGGTTAGAGCTGCTGCCTTTGGACCCAAAAATTGTAGGTTTTAATCCCAGCTGTAGTACCTTTCAGCAAGGGATTTACCCTAAATTGCTGCAGTAAAAATGACCCAGCTGTATAAATGGGCAAATAATAGTAAGTAGATCAGCATTATAAGTCACTGTGGAGGAAAGTGTCAGCTAAATAAACAAATGTAAATAATAAACATTACTTTTACACAAAATTAGAAATATTTAAGAGTCAGAAACTATAACCACAACACAAGAGAACAGATACAAGGGATGTGCATTAAAATCTTATTATAGTAAGCCAAAGGCACTGATAGCGGCGCAATTTGCAGATATCTACTGCTGTCTCCATAAATGAGCTGTTGTGCCAGTAATCACAGAGGTAGCAGAGCATGAAGAGTGGTTATGCTGTAACTAATGAGCATTACTTTTAATTATAATGTATGAGAGCTTCTGTGAAAAATGTGCAAGGACTCATCTGAACGCACCTAAATAACGATTAATTGACTTTACATAATCACACACTTACCATACACGTATTTTCATCCTTATGCTTTACAACAAAAAAAGCATAGCATCAAATTGATAAGTATCTCATCTTCTAACCATGCAATGCATAGTGTATAATGTAAAAAACATGGTACTCACTGGGGAATAATGATGAGTTTAATTAATCAACTACAAAGCACACAGTTGAAATGATGTCAATACAACTGGGCTGGTACCCCACACTACCGTGACACTTATTGATGCCCTTATAATTACTTCTTAAGTTTATAAGCAAAGCTCCACTCCCGACTGCTTGCTGTCACTCTTCCTCAGGAGCCACAAGCCGTCTCTGTCTGCAGCTCTCTGCCAGCTCAGTTTCAGGCCCAAGTTTGATCAGACTCCAACAAATTCCCTGTAAAAGTGTGAAGAATCTAAATCATCTAATGTTTGTGAGACTGTCACCACTGCTCAAGTTGGCCAAAAGTAGCACTGTTCCCTTACATAGCTAGTGTGTCATTTGCTTGCGCATCAGAAGACTTACATTTACTTGACACTTTTCTCCAAAGCAGCTTACAATGTTAAGGTTACAATTATTTACCCATTTAAACAGCTGGGTAATTTTACTGGAGCAACTCAGGGTAAGTACCTTGCTCAAGGGTACTACAGCCAGAGGTGAGGCTCAAACCTGCAACCTTTGGGTCTAAAGGCAGTGGGTCTAACCACTATGCTACCAGCTGTCCCAACTTACTTTATTAGTACATAGTATTCACTGGAAGTTACTTCGGCGTAAAGTGTCTGCTAAACAAATAAACGTCAATGTAAATGTAAAAGACACAATCACGATAACAGGAGGCCCTGTTTCTTCAATGGATAGCTGAAGTTACTCATGTAGTTGGCACTTTTCTCCAAAGCAAATTACTATGATATACTGATTTATACTCCTCTTTATAAACTATTGATTCAGAGTTCTCTTGCTCAAGAGTACTGCAGCAGGACATGGTCTAGATGGTAGTCATTGTTAGATGTGCGTCAGGACAGGTCCTTTGAGCGCATAGCAGTGGCTCTAACTACAATGCTACCTGCTTCCACTAAAAAAGACACTTAGGAGATGATGGATAAAATATATCTTCATGAGCGATAATAAAGAGGATGGCAAAGTTGTACTATAAGCTGTGCATACAAACAACATCCTGCTCCTGTTCTCTCTCCAGGTAAAGAGATGATCGAGATGTACTTTGACTTCCGCCTCTTCCGTCTATGGAAGGCCCGGCAACACTCCAAATTGCTTGATTATGATGATCTCTTGTGACCTCTAGGCTGTCTTTAAAACCGGCACATTTGGCTGGATGTGGCACTTCTAGAGCCTCCAGTAATGGTTTTCACCATGGAAACCGAAGCGGAGATGTTGAAGTGGAGGGGGTCGCCGTGGCAGTGTGTACGTTCCACCCTCCTTTTAAGAAAAACAAAAAACAGTCCTCCAGTGACCTGTCAATTTTTCTGTGGCGGGAGGATGTGGAGAAGGAGCTGAAGAGAACTCGGCCAGGTCAAGAGGCCAGCCTTCAGAAGAGAGGAGCGAAGAGACGGCAGCAGGAAGACCATGCGAGATGCGAACCTCCTTTTGGTAGAGCCAGTATCTCAGTTTCTTCTACAGTGACTAAGGAACCCAACAGTCAGTTGTCTTAAGCCCTCTGCAATGGGTCCACAAACACTGTTTGTATGAACATTTTCAAGGATGAAAATCAGTTTTAAAAAAAAAAAAAAATCACACCATCTATACATGCCACATGAAGACCGTACATCTATAGTGGTACAAATATTCTGTATTTAGATACTAAGAGTTGTATTTTAAACTTACTGTATTGGTGTTAGTTCCTGAACTACTTTGAATATCTCAGGTTTTTAGTGATTACTGCCCCCATCCATGGTTGTGCTGTGTCAGTTTGAGGTTTGAACTGCTTTGCTCAAGAGATACTTGAGTCTCTCAAGGATTTCAAGAGTAACTCAAGGATATTCCAAAGTTATTAAAAATCACTGAAGTCACTCAGAGCTGGGATTATTGGGTCAGAAATGTGACCATTTGGGGGCTCTTGTGTGTTTTTATACCTTTCATTGATTAGGGGTCAAGTAGGACTTAAGCATGTCTAGCAGTGCCATGCTGGAGCCCAACCACTTTAGTGAGCATATGCAAGCTTTTTATTAGTGTCAGCTCCCTTCCAGCAGTAGAGGAAACCTGCGTTGGTGACCAGAAAAAGATGTGTTTTTGTAAAGACACGACTGTAAACAGGCAGCTCTGCCCACATGCTTCAGCTAATACAGCAGTGGCTCCAATGCTCCCAGGCTTAAGGAAGCAGAGTTTTTTTTTTTTTCTTTCTTTTTTTTCCAGGCTGCCTTGTAATGTTGTGCTTGTAGTTTCGGAGGAGGAAGAACCTACTGGGTCAAACATCGCTGTCTGACTTCTGCAACTGTTTACTTTCACCATACACATTGCCTGGGCATTTGAACGCACTATATAAGCCAAGGGCAAAGTAGCACAAATCAAAATAAACGCAAGAACTCAGTCCTTAGAGCTCCTTATCATTTGGAAAACTGCTCTGTTAACGCTATCACTGCTCTATTAGTGCAACATTATAATACAGGTTTTTAAAATGGGGCCTGGATCCAATTCTTTACACGTTGAGCTACTTGATGCCCTTGTTTTATTGGCCTGTCAGGCTTGTTTTTTGGGTGTTGTATAAATTTCTTCATAGTCACTAGATGTTTCAAGCAGATATATGTTGCCCCCTTGATTGGTTGACCATTTTGCAGAAGAGTTAGAGCCAACTGCTTTATGAGAGCCGTACAAGACTTTACATCCGCTGCCCGTGGCTAAAAATTCAGGGTGAAATATTTAGCAAAATTATATAAGCTTTCCTCTTGAGCTTCAATTATAAGGAAAGCCACTGATTTCTTAAATTAGTTTTTACTGAATTATGTTTGTATTCTTAATGGAATCATTCAGTTGCCCTGAAAATTATCGTTTGGTAATATCAATCCAATGAAGCAGACAAATTGAAAGTTGGGTCCTGGCCTATACAGTGATACCGCAACCCAGAGAAGGATCTGTTAAGTGTTATTTGTTTTTCACTCGGATAGACAGGTGGATGGATGAATTGCTTGGTATAGCAGATGAAGAACATTGTAGTAACTGCGGGCTGGAAAATGTGCATGTCCAAGTGCCCCAGTGCTCTGGTCGCTACACCTCTTCATCGCCAGCTGCTCTTCAGATGCTAGGCCCATAAAGACAGAGAAGGCTACATTTTTTTTAAATTTCACTCACAGAATGTCAGTCCTGGAACAGAAATTGTGTGAGACAAGTCTGCAGACTGTTTGGTCCAGGAACTGCAAAGGGTGTGAGGGAAAGATTGTTTTCTTCCGCCTTTACTGTAACTTCATCTTCTGCACATCTGAAGCAGACGGCAGTAACAGGGAAAGGGTTATAGCTGTGAATCTCTCCCTCATCTTTTTGAAATGAGGTTGAAATTTTATTTAATGGCACATTCAATGTACAAGTTGTCATCAACTTACAACATATGTGACTTATGACAAGCCATACTAACGACAACCCTCCTATCAACCTATTATTTTCAAGTCCTGACATTCGGTTGTAATGTCTAACGACAACCGCTCCATCTGCTGTACGGTAACATTGGCTGGCTGTGCTGCCGCAAGACATCCGTGTCTGTTATTTTCTGTCTGGGGCTCTGTCAGTGTTTGGCCGTCTAGCAGTAACTGCATTTTATTTACAAAATTTTTCATTTGTGATTCCTATCAAGTTACTTTTTATTCCCAATAGCTAGAAAGCAAAATAAGGGAGTATTCTGGTGGTGCTGAAAAGAAATAAGACTTAAAATTGAAAGTGAAAATAGTGCGGCATGAAAATATAATAGTACTGTACTGTTTTTTTTTTTTATTTTATTCTATATTAGTATTTTAACAGGAATAATGTGTGAATTAGTGAAAAATATAAAGCCCTATTATACAATGTAGCATTCATGCGTGTTGTTTATATAACCTTTTGGTTTATATAATACAGTATAAGGGGATTTTGGACCAACAACGATGTCTATGTACAGTGAGGTCATGGGAGTGTAATCCGGTCATAAATTGAGGATTGCCTGTAACCATGTTCGGTAAAATCAGCAGAGATAAAGTCAGTGTTCTGCAATTAAGCTCCGTGTGCCACAACTACTTTTGAAACGATTTTTGAGCTCCTGGTTATATGGACTACTGTGGATGATGATAGCTAAGGGCGTAAGGATTTACTTTTCCTTGTAGCTTAGTCTTGAGATATAAAACACTTTCCAGCTGAGCACTCTTCAACACAGCCTCTGTGTTTTGTCATGACTGAGGCCACATTTAAAACTTTCATCATGTGTCAACAGAGAGAGGCTCTGATGCTTCGATTTATATTTTTAGCTTTTCGCCCTGCGTCATTGGGATATTCTTTTTTCAGCAAGGTGGCCATGGGATTTAGATGTTCACCAAGGTCCACTGGCAGGGCAACCATCACCCCTCAGGACAAGCACGCCAACACGGCGTCCAGTCCTTCTGTCCCCCTGCCGGGACTCCATCCAGCCATGAATAAATGATTTAACGAACTGGACGGATGAGGAAGAGACTCGGTAATTAGGGAGCCATCTGCAACACTTTGTAGAGGTGTGAACGAGGTCTGCTGGCTTGGGCAGAAGTCGGCTTCAGTTTGTCGATAGGATACAGATACTACGTGTAAATGACCCAAGTGGGAGGGGAGCTCTATAGCAATAAACCTCATCTTGCACAGAATCGCACCATAGCTGTAGAGTGTGTATAAGACAGTCGTGTCTGTGTGTGAGGGACAGGGCAGCTCTCGGAGTGATGGCCACATGGAAAAGTCATGCGGCAGCTAAGCCATGGAAAAGCTCTTCTATCTCAGTATATTTTTTCAGCTGCTCCACATTTTCAACAGTTTCCACATTTGAACACCAGGCTGATGTGTGGATCTGGAACCCGCATGTGTCTGTGTGCGCGCTTGAATTTCTCAGCTGTGGAAGTGTATAACATTTAATAAAATGTTTTAATGTTTCTTCAGTAGCAATACACAATGTGACATTAGAATTTAGTATTTGTACTGTTAAAAGAGCACTTGTTCCCTTTATTTCCTTGTAATGCATTTCCATGTGCCTGGTCTTTTTCCCAGATCAGGAATTCAACACTAGTGACTTTGCATTGGATTGTGGGGGACCAGTGTGGAGATGCACAGGTGTCACGTATTACGTGCTGCTTGCCGTTTGCGGTTAGTTTGGTACGGCAGATCCGTACAGATTTTTTTGTGACTAACTGCTGCTTTTGATTGTTCAGAATTGCTGCTTGTTCCAGGTAACTAATAATCAATTGAAGATCACCTTCCTTCAGGACGACAAAATTTTCCCTTTGCCAAGAATATAGCAGGTGCAAAAAAAAGAAAAAAAAATGTTTGCCAGATTTCCAAATAAAAGTCATAAAAAGATGCTTAGAAACATCCAATTTTTTTTTAAAAAAGACTTTTCATGAACTCTGGGCAGATGAATCATCAGAATGGCAATATATAGAAAGCTACCAAAGTCTGGAAAGGACCGAAAAAAAATTAAGGATTGCTTCGTGGACTACTCAAACTGGCCTCAGAACCCGAGAACAGCCGACGGTCGGCCAGACACAGCCCATACCTTTGGATTCTGGAAGAGTGATGAAGGACTGATCATACGGGATGAGCACATGGGAGGGATACAGAAGCCACTCGTCTATCAACCGAGGAAGAACGAGATAACAAAGATGCTCCTTTGTCAGAGAATGTTTCCTCGGCAAAACACTGCTGAGGACGGAATAATAAATAAAATGTGATTACAACATGTACACAGAGCCCTCGAAAAAGGAGCTTCCATGGACGGATACTCATTTTCAACCAAGAGTTGAAAATCCTTCATATTTTAGCTTTATATTAAGTAACTGTTTCCCCCAGCGATTGTGACTTTTTTCCTGCTTTCCTCGTCAGTCACATGACACTTCATCTAGAGAGATGACTTGGCTTTCCACGTCTGGGGAAATGACTGGCTTACACTTTGATTGGACTCGGCCCGCTGGGAAGGCACCACGGGACTCACATTTGTGGAGTCTGTTTATCTGTGATGGAGGGCATCTGGGGGGTGGTGGAAGGTGGTCCATCATTTTGTGTGATTTGTTTTATTTGCTGCCAGTGTCTGAGTAACTGAACGTTTAACTAGATTTTCCGTAGCAAGTAGATTGCCTTGAGTAGCATTCTGCGAGGGCTAGAAAAATGAATATCCATTAATCCAGTTTAGGTTTCGTGATTACTTATCAGAAATGGCTCTTCAAATCAAGGAAGTGTTTTAAGATGAGAAACATTATCATAATAATGAAATATAACTGAATAATATCAAAATAGAAATTTACTAGTGACAAAAATATGAATAGTAAATGTTAAGTGCGTAGCATTTAAAGGGAGATGCTTACTGTTATTTATGGGATCTTCAGTACTGTATGTAAAACTATGATACTGGTAAAATATTGACCAGCATTCAAATGTTTTTAATAGTTTTTTCAGTAAAATGTATTCAGTTTTAAATCCACAATTTGCCAGTGTTTTTATGGCTGATTCAGTATTAAATGCCACCTCCAGTACTCAAACATGCACAATGTATCTCTGGTAATGTACACGGTTAAGCTGAATTCCCTGTGTGAATGATGCTGCACTGGAGTTATTCTTTACCACACAAGACATAGAAAGGCATCACAGTTATTCTGATGAGCCTTTTGAATACAAAACCTGAATATGTAAATATTTATCCACCATATTCAGATATTAAAGGGCAAAACAAATTACCAACAGAACTGATTTTTCTTCACTGCTGTGTTCATATAATGGTGCCTGTCTTCATGGCACAGTAAAAAAAGCTGATGCTACTCCTGAACATAAATATTCATCTACCGTGTTACTGACGTCAGCTCCATGTTTCCACAGTACGGTAGACGGCATGGTACGCCACTTCTGGAACTTTGTCAACTCCTTTTGCTAGATAGGTGAGCCTGCCAGGTGACTGTGCTGCAGTGAACACACAGGATTACTGCTTACACAGGACAGCACGGAGTGCTGGGGCAGCTTCAGACAAAAGCAGTGATTATAGAAACAATCAGCAGAACGCACATCAGCTTCCATCCTCTTCTGCCACATGCTGTTGCAATCAAGACACACTCCACTATTACCTTTGTTTGGGTTAAAAAAAACCCCTTAATTTCACTTTCCATAAACAAAATTAATTAATCAGGTTACGTGGCAAACTTTTAGTCTAAGCCATTACACAGTCTACAGTTACAAAATTGATCAAATTATATAGCTGACATTTAACAGAAGCAGTTGCTCAAGGGTACGACAGTAGAAGACTTGTTCACATGTCAACAGCTTAGTTTCAACTTCAGTTGTGGATAGTGCTGGTGTCTCACAGCTCCTGGGTTCTGGGTTTGGACATGGGCTTCATTACAGTGGAGTCTGCATGTCCTCCCATGGTACGATATGAGTAAAAAAGGTAGGAATAAACCACTTGTGCACCCTCCATTAGAAATTAATCCTCAAAAGGACTTTGTTGCCAAAGTGCTATTGTACAACTGGGACAATACGGAAGTCTTTTGACATGACAATGAGGGCCATCTGAAGTTTAATTTAATACAAGGATACGACTGCGTAGACAAGAAGAGAGGGGAAGTACATTTAAAAATGCACTGTGTAATAACAGCACTTCAGAGATATTGCTTTCCTCTACCTGGACTCCATCTATGTTCCAATGTGCACGCTTTCCATGTCATGTTTCTCACACACATTGCACAAATCACACACACACACACACATTGTACAACCAATACAGTCTAACTTTTGTATGTCCCTTAAAGCCCCTTCACTCCAACCTTTCCCCTTCAAGCTGTGATAAGCGCAGGATACTTTAAATTAAAAAAAAAAAAAAAAAAAACTTTGAGACTAGCATGGCAAATTAATTTTTGTGCCTTTCTAGTGCTTTTCCCAGCCCAGAGTAAAATCCATCCCAAGATTCCACCACAGGACATAAACACACACACACACAGCCCTGGGAGTGCATGCCAGTACAGCACGTCTTCGCTAAGGGACAAAGCTACTTCAAGTGAGATGGGAATCTCAGGCACTCTCTCCTAATACAAGAAAACCCCAAAGGGTCAGGCAATGAAGTTATGCTATGTATTCGGAGGTTCTGTGCATCTAATTAGGCTTTCAAGCATTCCATGGGCATCATTAGAGGGTCCGTGAGCAGTTGCTTGTTAAAAATTATGACTCATATAGCTTTATGAGGCATAAGACTGGTGAAAAACAGGCAGGAATGCTGCTTAAAGCTGATGAAAATGTAAAGGGCTTTGGATGGCTCTGTTCTCACCTCGGGTAAGGCATCCCAGACCGACAATGTGAAAATTGCGCTGGGGCCTCTGTTTGCGAGAGTGAGCTGGGCTTGTACAAACTCTGCAAATGCAAGCATAGAGCGGTACTGGGACTGTGATCAATTTCCTCCACCTTCCCAGGGTGGAGCAAGCCTGGGCGAGGCAGCCTATACTTATCGCTCCCCCAACGCCTGCTCTGACCGATGGAGAAAACAGGCTCCATGGAGTTGGGATGCAATACCGTGCTGCCGCTGCTATAAGCCATGCGTGCGTTGGACAGGATGTGGTACCAACATGTGACTCAGAACACAGCAAAGAAGCCTCATTAAATGTACATGGAAACAGCTTCTGCTGTTCAGCACTGAGCAATAACGCTTTGCTGAAAGTCACGTTAAAGTGCCCTTCATGCATGCATATTAGGCTTTTCCCCAAATACTTTCACATTCCTGTGACAGAAACATTACTTTGAACAGGCCCATGTTAACGCTACGCTTTTAGAAAGCACTGGCTTTCTTCAGGCTCACTCTAACACTATGCTGAACATTATAAAGCCACTACAATAATACAATACTGTTAACTAGATCCTATTAATCCTAACATAACCTCAATAATTAAATCTGCTGGAAAGAATGTACCTTAAAGTTCCATGTTGCATAGCATTAGGCAGAGTAAAAAATGGCCCTGGTACATAAAATGGAACACAGCATCACTCCTGCAGTACAGTCCATAATTAATGTTGTACGAGTAGTTGTAACTTATTAATAAACTATAACCACAATAGTGCACACATTCATGCATAAACTGATTATTTTGTTTAAGGATTATGTCTGAAATGCCTAACGCATGAAGAGCGTGTTTAATTTCATCACTTCTTTCAGAGGCAATAATAAAACAGCAATATTAGATGCTGCATTGCTGAAGCACATTGACTCTGATTTCCAAACCCACAGATAATAAAATCATTGCATTAAAAATATTGTTCTTTCCTTAGCCTGTGGAATAGGAATTGCTGACCTGATATTTCTGACACAGATAGTACAGTTATGAAAAAAGATTTTATTCCAATTTATGGGGAAATCAAAGCCCTGTTATAGATCTCCTAGCAGAATCTATCAGCAGCTTTTTGGGGCATAATTCTGGTTACTGAGCTTCAATGAACAAAAAACTGAAGAGCAGACACATTTTGGAATTAATATAATTCACGTATGTAAATAAATGAACAGAAGCAACCTGTAACTGTGAAATAAATTGCATGTGGTTACGGCAGATTTGCAACCAGAAAACAAAGAAAAGTTTTGTAACTGCTTGTGAAACATTAAACTTTTGGCTGAACAGAACTCCAAGTATGCTTCTGTAACAATTAAGTTCAAAAATGAAACATGTCAGAATGTACAAGATCACGCTGTTTCATGGAAATTATAATTACAGCAGGTAGCAGGTTCTGCAGCGGTTAAGAACCCTGACTTTTATCAAGAAGGTTGCTGGTTTGAGTACAGTAATTAATTAAAGTGCTCCAATAAATCAGCCGACTGTATGAAGTGGATGAAACCAGAAACTTGAGTGCTTCAACTGAGAGTAGGACCACTTTCACGAATCCCATCACTGCAAGAGTCACATAGGGTCAGCATCTTCGCTGGTATCATTTCTCCCATGACTGAGGTGCCACATGGAGAGTCTCTGCCCAAGCATTCCAGTGCCACAACCCCAGTCTGAATCCCCACTCTTACTGCCCTACCCTTGAGGACAGTACTTAAATTGCTCCAGGAAAGGTTACCCAGCCATATAAATGAGTAAATCGTTAAAAATCATGAAGTTGCTTACTATTCTAATGTCATATTGTATTGTTCCTTAGATAAAGGAATCAGCTTAATGGAAAAGATTAATTTCATTTTGTCCAGATCTTATATCCACACACACTGCATTTTAACTTTGATAACCCTTAATTATCTGTAAATGTAGTGCACTGAAAGTTTAAGGTAAACATGCAGAAAATCTGATCTGATGTTCATGTCACCCATTGTGTACATAAAGAAACTAATTGACCTGCACTCCTTGACTAACGTATGCCAAAAATTGTAACTTGAGTCTGATCTGATGCACAGAATCACAAAAACTGTATCATCTGTAATTGTATCATAGTCACTGTAGGTAGCATGTCTGAAAAATAAAAAATACATTTTTTCATTTAAAATTGAGAACCCCTGAGCAAGTCTGGGAGGATCTGCCACCAAGGAATAATGTGTCTTATTATTTACTAAGATTAATCTCTTCCCACTGCTTTCATTCCTGCCTTTACAGAGGGAGTCTCACAAAAGGCAATGACACAAGGGAAAAGAATTACTGATAGGTCTACAGTACATAATTCTTTTCATACTGTCCTTTTGCCAATTCTAATCCTTTAGAATTAGTCAGCAGCATTGCAGTTCACAACAGTGACACCCTAACTGAGAGCACACCCAGACTGTGCTGCCTGTGACCTTCCCGTTTCATAGATCTAGTATTTGGCATGACACATTTCCCCGATCAATAATTTGATTTCTGTACACTTCATTAACTGTGAGTCATCCCCACTGTCTTTCCACACTGACAACATTGATGGAAGCAGAGCTTCCAAGCTGTCGAGATTAGACTATGAATATGACCTGCAGATGAACCAGCAGAGAAGAACCTGGAGCCTTCAGAGTCACGATTAGCAGCTGCACCGTACAAAAAGACAGGATTCAGTGTCCTAATTTTTTAGAAAAGTTAACTTATTGATATTAAATGCTAAAGCCATCTGCAATCAGAGATGAAGTCTCAACTACCTGTACCTGTAGTACCTACCTTTTGAAGTATTTTATCAGTTTTATTTATTAGATTACTATATTTTTACTATTCACTATTATGTAGCTGAAACTCTTGTGCAGGAAAACATCAAAATGCCTACCATACTAAGCTATATACACACACACACACATTTTCAGAACCGCTTGTCCCGTACGGGGTCACGGGGAACCGGAGCCTACCCGGCAACACAGGGCGGAAGGCCAGAGGGGGAGGGGACACACCCAGGACAGGACGCCAGTCCGTCACAAGGCACCCCAAGCGGGACTCGAACCCCAGACCCACCGGACAGCAGGACTGTGGTCCAACCCACTGCGCCACCGCACCCCCTAAGCTATATATTCAGTGATTTATACAGCTGGGAATTTTTTTTACTATATCATTTCAGGATAGGTACTGTGCCCAAGGGGACTATGGCAACAACGGGTATTCAAACCCAGGTTCACTGGCTGCAAGATAACAGCTTTAACAACTATACTACATGCTGCTTATTTACCACATTAAACTGATATCCTTAAGTGCATTTCCTGTGTTCGGTTTTTCGGACACCAAATAGCACAACTTTCACGCACCAAGGCTTCTCAACATTTGACACGTTATAGAGGACTGCGAGGTGCACAGGGGCCGCACAGAATCCAATCACAGCAAGTGCTCTGCAGACACCTGACTCCACATGCATACCAGTGACATGTTGATTTACTGTCACCCTGCTGTAAAGTGGTAAGAAACATATGGTGGCAAGAAACTAACTGCCCTTAAGAATCACGCATCTGCATCTAAGTCTCTTTCTGCTAATGTAATGCACACACCGCATCTTCTATGAGACGTACGTGGCTTTAGAGAAAAGCATCTGCTAAATGAATAAGTATAAATGTAGAGTGACAGGTGTATTTCCCTGCCCCACTCCTCACTTTGTGAAACAGAAGTGTGCCAAGCACTCATGGCAGGAAAACAGCTTCTGTCTTAGTGCTCAAGTTGCTGCTGCAGAAACTGTAGAGGAGCTCAGGAATGCTCTTCATCAGCGTGATATGATCATAAATTATGCCTTTAACATCTACACAAGCTGTTATTAGAATACATTTTCGAACAAACCAAAGAACGCACACTACGAACAACTTAAAATTAAGGAGAAAAGGAACTCTTGAGCTTTACCTGACCACACACGCAATAACTGGTCCAAATTAAGTGGTGTGCCATTATGGGGAGTGTGTGGCCCTCGAAAGGGCAGTAACCTCCTCACTTTGTCACAGCTTAAGAAAGTCATATTTTCCATGTAGTTTGCTGCATGTATGTCTAAGCCAGCCTAAGCTTTTATCATACCTTTTCAAACATCATTTCTTAGTTCTTCAGCTGTTTATTTACTAGATCAAAGTTTTTTTGTACAAAAGGAATAAAATTAGATTCCTTAGTCTTGAACCAAACATTTAGGTCACAAATCCAGTACCTTACCCAGGCTAGCAGCTAGATCCGATTTTCTTATACCCAGATAATTTTCCTGTATGTCCTAGCCTGCTCAGATGATCTTATAGACCTTGAACATCAACAAAGGGTCTCAAAAAACTTGATTTTACACAGCTTCAAACAGACATCCTAAGGAAATATGAATTGGGGGCAGAACTGCAGTAAAGACCTCACCGACTTTTCTCGTCGGTTCAGCTGCAATATTTATATGTCCACGACCTCAAAAACACTGAAGAGAAAAACCTAAATTTCTTTAAAACAACACACAAGGACATTGACCTAAGATTTATTATTCAGTGAAACTGTATTCTAGATGGCTGTACAGATTGAAGGTTTCACAGGACAGATTAGGACAAAAAAAAAAAAATCAGCAAAAACATTAAAAAAAAAGATGCTGGGACTGTGGGAATCCATCAACAAGCAGAAGAGCTCGAGGGCTGTCAGCAGAAAGGAGCCTATGAATGTTCTAAAATACAACTAACCCAATTTATTGTTTACAACATTTTGGAACCAAACAGAACAGAACAAACTGGTATCAAATTTCAAAGTATGGTTGTACATCAAGGGCAGAGGACAGAGCAATGGATAGAGCTGCTGCTTTGGACTTGGGTTGCAGGTTCAAGAGCATCTCCTTCTGTAGTAACCATGAGGGAGGTAACAACCCTCAAGGGCTTCAGTTTATTTAATAAAAAAAAAAAAGACAACTGTAGGTAGCTTAACGTAATATGTCACTTTGAAGAAAGCAGTAGCTAAATGAATAAACGAGAAAATAAAGTCAAGCTTTCGCTTTTGCAATTCGTGTTTATGCGTGTCCTACTATGTTTATATCTACACTAGATTATTCCTGTTATTTTTATTTATATTTTCTTATTTAGCAGACACTTTTTATTAATGTAGCTGATACTTTTCGCCGAAGGCGCTTGCAGCATTCAGCTAGCTAGGCACTTTTAATGGAGAAATTTAGAATAATGGAGAAATTTAGAATACCTTTACTCAAGGGTACAATTGCTGGAAGTGCAATTTAAACCTGCAACTTTTGGGTCCAAAAGCAGCAGCTCAAACCACTACTTTACCAGCTACCGTTATACAGGTAAACATCTAAAAGATTTAAAAATCAGTTTCCACTATCATCTTACTATTCTTACTTAAAAGTTATACTTTTACAGCAATAAATACATTAACAAGGATAAAATGTGAAAAAAAGTCTCAGTAAATTACATTTCATGATTAAATTTGCGTGTGGTATTAAAATACATTATGGAATATTTATTCCTACTTCAGAAAGCGAGAGAGTTTTTTCTTAATGTTTTTTTCTTCTCTCAGAGTGTTGCTCACGTGATATTCAAATGTAAAATCGTGAAAGCTACGTTTGTCATTTACAGTCAAGTTTTTATGGGTTTATTTTTTGTTTTCCTACAGATGTGGTGCTTACATCTTAACTGAACATCCTACTTACTCGATTTCTTTCTTAAAGAGAAACACAAAACTCTATGTTCAAGTTTCCACGATTGTCTCGTTTATTCACGCGCACCGCCATTTTCTTCAATCACATAACAGAGTTCCCGCCTTGCGGGTGCCTGTTGAAGGAACCTATGAGAGTTACCGCTCGATGACAGGCATTTGAGAACACCAATCAGGTAAGCTCAAAGCTTCTGACGTAAACCCCATTGGATAATATAGTTGTTAGTCTGGCATGGAAAGTGTAGAGAATATTCTAGACTACTGTTGGGAACGCGGGAGCAACGAATAATTGGTCGAGGCAAAAGCATGAGAACGCGGAATTTAAGATTCAAATTACAAAATAAAGACACTAAAGCTTAATTCAGAACTTCGAGTCATAACTCATTGAAGCAATTAACATATATCCGCAATTAACGAATTGTATGGTTGCTTTTGCAATGGAGAAATAAAATGTATACTTATCCTGTCAGTTAAACCCTAGGTCCCCTTCCATTAAAAATCAGTGTCAAACCAAGTGTTCTTTAAAATGTGGCAGCATATAGGTGCACAAGAACTCCAAACGTTTAAAAAATGTTTTTTGTGTATTCTGTGCTATACATAAATTTAAATATCACAGAAGCAATCACATTCGGTCATAAGTAAGGTGTAAAAACCATTTAAAATTTTTGCTGATGACTACAATGCAAAGAATCTTGGTTGTGACTGTACAGCAAAACTGATACAGGTAGACTAAAACAAGGTAAAATCACAGTGTTTCCCGTAGCAGTATTTAAACTACCCTCGGGCTTGCTGCATGTTGAATTTTCTGAAATTAAGAAACAGATAAACAGATTTTCACAGCCACAATTTCAGAGCACCTTCCAAGACTTATGATGTTAGCCTGTGTCATGACCATCTTTTGCAGCCAACATATGTGATCTTGCATCAAACTTTTGGAATTTTATTATCGTTTTCATGTGGTGTGAATGTGTGAGCAACTACGCTAGTTAACAAGTAGTTTGGGAATAATTTAAATCTCATTTTGGGCATTCCAAAAAATAAAGGGAGGGAAAACACAGACACCTAGCTTGGGTTGCTTGATGAAACATAGTTAATGAAGTTGGATGAGACATCACTCTTGAAACAGGGTGACATTTTTGCTTCACATGTGAGAATGTGCTAACACCAAATATTCCCACTCTGTAAGCATTTTCATGCATATGAAACAAAGGTCAACTGCATAATCAGTTATTTACTTAATTTTTTCACTTACCCCCTAACATTACATTCATTTATTTAGCAGATGCTTTGCTCCAAAATGACTTCCAGTGAACTCTATGTAGTGTTATCAGCCCACACACCTTATTCACCAAGGTGACTTACACTGTTAGATACACTACTTACAATGGGTCACTCATCCATGCATCAGCGGAACACACACACTCTCTCTCTGTCACTCACACACTATGGGGGAACCTGAACAGCATGTCTTTGGACTGTGGGAGGAAACCAGAGCACCTGGAGGAAACCCACGCAGACACAGGGAGAACACGCAAACTCCACACAGACTGAGTGAGGATTTAACCCACACTCTCTTGCACCACCCAGGCGGTGTGAGACAGCAGCGCTACTTGCTGTAGCGTGCATGAACTTCTGATTTACAGATGGTCAAAAGGTTGTCAATGTCTTGGCCCACTTCTTACACTTTAATTACATTTATTTATTTAACTGACACTTTCCAAAGCAACTTACAATGAATTCCACATCGCATATTTCTAACGCTTTTTTCCAAGGAGACTTAGAGTGCTGGTTAACAGCTCTAAACTATCTACAGTCATTCACTTATCTGTACACTAGAGCCATGTAATACACTCACACACACTATGGGCAATGTAGAGTCACCAGTTTACCTAGCGCAAATGTCTTTGATGGTCGGAGGAAACCAGAGCACATACGTGGGGTGAGCATATAAACTCCACACTGACTGAGCAGGGATCAAACCCATGTTTTCTCACACCATCCAGGTGGGCATGATTTATTAAATGTTCATCTAAAGATTTCCAAAAATTATGCCATGACATTTGCTTTCCAGATGTTTTAAATGTTCCTGCCTATTGTCAGAGGAAGGAAAATGTCACGTTGTGCTGGACCGCCGGGAAATTCTTCTGTTTTCATCACCATCACACTCCTGAGCCATTAACACCTGCCTACTGCAGTTAAGGTTTGTGCTGAACAGCAGTTACATTGGCTTTTAAATGTTATATTTTAAATATGTGGGTCTGTCTATATGTTGTGCTATAAATTCTGTGATACACGAAAATTTGACTGGATTGGGATGAATATTGATATGAAACATATATAGAGCCATACAATGACTTAGGAACAAACGTGAGGTTTCTTCTCGTTATAACAACCCTGTTTTGCCCCTCAATCTCCTGTTCTCTTACTTTGTACCGAATTTTAAGAAGCTCAGCGCTAAGCAAGACATCCAGAAGGACAGGGAAGAAACATGTTGGGTGAGGATTTAGTTCCTATTATGTTATTTTTCTGTTCCTGTTATACAGATGAATACTTCTTAATGCATCTTTATAACTCTTTTTTCAAAACATCATTGATCACTATGCTTATTTTGTGCCATGTGGCTGAATTTCTCTCTGAAGTTGTTTTGCTTCTTCAGAATAAGTGGATGATCTGTCAATAATATTACTGATACAGCTGCTTTGAAGCTATTAGTCATGGTAAAGGACAGAATGCCCGATGGAAGCACATCACTTTGGAAAACGGATTTATTTTTTTGTTGAGATACTCATTTGACTGATGTGTTTGTGCGTCTCACTGGGAGGAATCTCTGAATAAGACGGAATTAACGTGTCTCCTGCGCTCCCGCTGCCGCCTTGGCTTACGTTCCAGCCGAGCTTCCTCGGAAAATTGCAACGTTAATTATGATGCTCATTTATCTAATCAACTCGTCTCAACTACTCTCCGTCAACAGCGGCGGGAGGCAAGGGGGAAATGGCAAAGCTGAGGTTGAGTGGGGCAATGGTGACCGCTTGAGTGGCGGCTCGAGGTGACAGGGACAGATAACTGTTTGAAAAATGGAACTTGTAACCAAATGCTTGAAAGTGCAGCGGTAGTATAGTGGTTATAAATGCAGCTTTTAGACTCTAAGTCATAGGCT
Source organism: Scleropages formosus (assembly GCF_900964775.1). NCBI lineage: Eukaryota > Metazoa > Chordata > Actinopteri > Osteoglossiformes > Osteoglossidae > Scleropages > Scleropages formosus. Next base: position 20,523,702 of record NC_041822.1, read on the forward strand.
TGAATCCCACCTCCAGCAGTAGTACCCTTCAGCAGCTACACTGGCATTCTCCGTCCAAGGAGGATTCTGATGAGAGCTTAGAATTGGGCACAGGTTGGGGCTCTGCTTTGTGGCCCCGTTCTCCAAACTGTTGTCATTTCCTGTCGGGTTTATAATGGCCCCACCCGCAGCTCTCTCGCCAGGTGGGCCTGTCCGCCTGAATCAAGTCACCGAGGACTTGATCCCCATCATGCGCATCACATAGATTCATGATGAGCCTCAGCTTGCTGTGTGACCCACATATAAAACCAGGGGCTTTTGTGAAGGATTTAGCTCAAAATCTGCAAGAGATTATTTATTCATTTACTGCAAAGCCAGTTTTTCTGATAGGGCTGTAAAAATTGGTTTTGTGTTCAGGAAATGAGCCTGTGACATGTTTTCCCAGCTCTTCTGCAGCACTTCCCAGAGATGTAGGACTCTAGTGGGTTGCTTTGGTTCCACTCTTCTCTTCAGTTTGTCCCCATAGAGGTGATGCCCAGGTTGCCCAGGTGTTCTCAGACTTCTCACTGGTCAAAGTCCTGATCGACAAAGCTAAATGCACAAACTGTGTGTGCAGTCTCTCTGAAGCCACTGATGTTCTCTCCTTAAGGGCTCCAGAGAGGTTTTTAAAATACACCACAGCCATGGAAGCCCATTGATTTGTCTTCCATCGCACCAGGTAGCCTGTCATGCAGTGACGTCTGCCAGTGCACAAACAAGGACTTGATTCCTCCTGGCATGTCTCACCCACCCTCTGGAGACTCTGGGGAGGGGGGGGGGGGCTCTTGCAAGGAGGTGTCAAGGGGTAGGAGCAATGTTCATGTCAATAACTTCGACTTTCACCCATGCAAAGTAGAAATCGGAGGCTGGAGAGCCAGTCTGGGCAGAAACTCTATAGGTCTCACCACTCCCCTCCTCAAAGCTGAATTGATCTTGTTGATGTGCCTCAGAAATTACATCTATTCATTAAGCTGACACTTTGCTCCAAAGAGACTTATAGTTTTAAGGTTACAATTATTTACCCATTTATACAGCTGGGTAGTTTTACTGGAGCAATTTAGGGTAAGTACTTTACTCAAGGGTACTACAGCTGGAGGTAGATATCAAACCTGCAACCTTTGGATCCAAAAGCAGTAGCTCTTACCACTGTGCTACCAGCTATCCCAGAAATAGAGAAATGTCTCCACATGGAATTTATTTAAAGGTTTTTTTCTCTTTGTTGAAGGAAGAGTGGGAAATGCTAGGTTTTGTTCTATAATATGTTGAAAGCTATCTCCTCCTCAATGCCATAAAAGGTTGTGATGCCAGGCAGTGGAGACTATCTTATTGCTGGATTTTGCACGTTCTCTTGCTCCTGCTGTTGGTGTGGACTTTCTCCAGGTGCTCTGGTTTCCTCCCACAGTCCAGAGACGCGTGTTTCAGGTGAACTGGTGTCTCTAAATTGCCCGCAGTGTGCGTGTACGCGTACGGCCGCCCTCTGATGAAGCCGTGCACAGGAAGCGCTTTTTGTCGCACGAGGTCACATCGCTGCTCAAGTCCGCTCTTATTCCTCCTCCGGGTGCAGATGGTGGTTGACACCCATGGTGGTAAGTTCATAGGATAGTAAGGCCGTAATGTTTCAAGCCAATGCGTGAAGTGCACTCATCATCACTGATGAGCTTTTTGTGGTTTGAAAGTCTTTAAGTAGACTTTCCTTCTCGTCACTGGAGTTTGAATCTTCTCTGAAACTTTTGTTTTAATTGAGACTTTAATCATAATCATCCAAGATGTGCATATTAGTGACAGTCGTCAGGGAGCTGATTGGAAGCCCTCACAACCCCCCCCCCCCCCCACCTCTAGTCACGATGCACGCTCCCTCTTCCTCTTTTCTGCTCCTTGTTCTCCAGCTCACGGAAAATCCACCTCATCGCTCAGCCAGACACCGATGAAGGAAACTGTCAGAAACAAGGTGCAGACGGTTAGCAAGGGCCCCTTTGCCTTGAGCCTGAAGGAATCCGCTAGCGTGGGAAGAGTACATGTCATTCACATGTCATCACATGCCATCACAAGTCATATCGTCAGTCATGAGCTGAAGTCTTTAATGTCACAAATTTATTTCTTTTTACATTTACTGGCAAAAGTTTCTCACCTGAACGATTCTGGTGGACTACTTTATTAGTTAAGGTACACGTTGATGCCAGTGGGAAGAGCTCAGAGGTCCTGGGCTCTTGGTTTGGACCTTGATGTACCTGGCTTCGTGCCCTATGTTTCCAGGATAGGCTCTGGACCACCGCAACCCTGCTTTGGACAAGTGGTTATTGATAATGAATGGATCAGTGGATGATGCCATGGGAAAATACACACTACACTCATCCCTCTTTATTTGTCTCTCAATACCCTGTTTTTTACTTATCTAGTCCATGATTATTAGTACCAATTCTTGTATCGGTCTGGATTTTCATTTATCCAGTCTGTGATGTCTGGTCCCAGTTGCAACATTTGGTCCTGTGCGTTAACTGAGGCCACATTCGAAAATCGCACGAAGCGGCTGTGCGAGAGACCGTGAGACGCAATGCATTGTGGGGACTGTGTACCTGCACTCTCACTTATGGTCTGGCACTGTATAATTTTGCCTGTTTTATGTTATGTTTCGGTTTGCTTTCTCTGTTTTGCACTGTTTTGTACTTGACTTTCCTAATTTTTTAAATTTAAATATGACATATAACCTTCCCCAAGCCAGTCGACGCACACTGTCAAGGCACCTTCATGAAATATTTTTTTAAAAATGTCACATATAATGTTTTTGTTCACTTTTATTCATTCTGTTTTAATGCAACACACAACTTTTTCTTTATGAAGATTAGACATCATTTAAAGTGATTTTGGGGTGAACGTGGAATATGCTGAAAGGGAATTAGAATTTTTTCCCCGTTGGAAATAACACACACAAACCACATGTCCCATGCAGGGTTGCGGAGAGCCGGAGCCTAACCCGGCAACACGGGGTATAAGGTTGGAGGGGGAGGGGACGCACCCAGGACATTACATCAGTCTCTCACAAGGCATCCCAAGCAGGACTTGAACCCTAGACCCAGCAGAGAGCAGGACCCGGTCCAACATGCTGTGCCACTGTGCCCCCCTCGGAAATAACAGAATAAGTAAATTCATAATCCGGTATTTAGATATTCTGTCTGCTTTTGAAATGAATTAGGACTGGACAGCGGGAATAAGTGTTGTATGTAAGGTATCCGCACAGTCAACACCCAACTCCAAGTAAGACACAAGTGCTGAAACCGGAATCCGGACTCGGGTTTGATCCACACTAATCACCTACGAGACGACAGTATGGCGGCAAATCAAATATTAAACTCAGTTCTGAGATAAAGCCGGGATGCAGTTTCTTCGCTCAGAAGCACCATGACAACGTCTCTGGCAAACCCGAGCCTCTCTCCGTTCTTCTCCGCAGTGTTTCTTCCTCTTGTGTCTCACAATTCCTGCAACCTAACAGCGCGCTCCTCTCTTCCTCTCTGTTCCTCAAGCGCTGCCAGACTTGAGTTCCCTTTTTGGGCGACTAAATGGTCACGCTGTGTTTCACAATCAAATGAGCTTGAGTGAAGTGCTTTCCCGGTGTCCTCTTTATCTTGGCGCCCGGGGTCCAGATTGTAGTCTCCGTGATGGGAAATTACAGTGTCATATTGCTCCATCCAGCTCTCCGCACCATGTTGCCGCACCCCTATCACCTTCCGCCGCCGACCACTTCAGCGTCTCCGCATATCGTATTATCCTGCCCTTACCACTTTGGATCCCGCTCCAGTGTCAAGTTCCATTTTTTTCTAAATGAACTTTTCACCTGCTTCCATTTTTTTAAATCCTCCCTTTCCGCAGGACCCCAATCCCCGGTACCACCCCAATGGAGCGAGGTTGTGAACTAAAAATTAATGGCTTTTCTAGGAGGGCACTATGTTTTACACCAAGAGCTCATCACTCACCGGGCTTCTTGGCAATAAACCAGTTAATTACACATGCTCACATCCACACACGCACACACGTGCACACTTGCACGCACACACGTGCACACGCTTGCCACCTGACCCACATACCGGCACTTTTAGACTCCTTCTGCCTGCAGATGTTTGCGTGTAGGCGCACACTCTCACGTGTGTCTATGCAGGCACGTGAGCGCGTAGACACACGCAAGCGCACACACACTTTTCCTCTAACCCCAGCATTCCACCGGCACCACCTCCCTGCTTCCCCAGTGCTGGAGGTGAAAAGTGTGGCCTATTTCTTTGCCTTCTTCTAAGGCTCCCCCCGTCGCTGCCTTACATTCATCACGGCAGCGCTGTCCTTCCTCCTCATTCCCCACGATCCCCCCTCCATCACTTCAGTTCCGTTATCTGCTCCCTCTCATTCCCTGACCCCCCTCCCCCATATCCACTCATCTCCATGCCCTTGTACCTACCTCTACTCCTCTTCTCCTCCACTTCATAACTGAAGACTCCTTTAATCGTTTTCCCACTTGCATATTCTCGATCCCCTTCTCAGACAACATACTGCACCCCTTTATGAATCTCCCCTTTAATGTGTAACCAAAGTGCCAATATCCACATTAATTTAGGGCATGACAGTTAAATATTGTCGCACACTTTGTCAAATCTTGATTTGAACTGAACTGATTTTCGCAGTGGCTTGACTAGGAAGACTGCCTTTGCATTCACCTGGTAGTTTTACCCGTGATGGATGGGTGCTGAATGTTATAGGGATTGCAGAACTGAGAAACAAGAGTGGTAATATTGAAAAAAATAATTAAAGGATCCGCACACTGACACCCATGGGACCTGATCTCTCACCATGCCCAAGCCAGGGTGCTCCAGTGCGCCATCTCTGGATGCCTGGTGGTTCCATCCACCAAAGGCCCAAAATCAAAAGCCTGAATGTTCTCCATTTGTCTCTGGCGTGATGGAATGAACTCCCTCTCTCACTCAGAGCTGCTGAATCCCTCTCTGCATTAAAGAAGGGTCTTGGGACATATCTTTTGGACTCGCTTCGCCCCTGATCTCCTAACTCCAAAAACTCACACTATTTTAGCCATCACAATCACCTCTGTATTTCCACAACTCCAACTGCAGCTCAAGTCTGAGTTGTATGATGTTTTAGAGGAAACTGGTAAATTACTGGATGTAAAGGTAAATATTACTGAAGAAGTATGACAAACAAAAGGTAAGCATGTTTGAAGATATTTATTTTATAGACGATTTTTTTTTTTTTTAAGTGGGAGGTGTCCGACGCAGCCCACTTTTCAACGCACCACGACATGCGCAAATTTCATCTACTACCCTGCTGTGGGTGGCTCATTTCAGATTTCATTTCATACAATAGCCAGAGTAATTTCCCCGTAGTTATTGTTCCTCTTCATATTCCAGCTCACTCGTACTGCCTTACCACGTTTTCCATTTACAGTTTCCTTCCATCTATCAGTTTTTCTGTGCCTTTCCCCCATTTGCGCCAACACGTCGATGAAAAATGGCACTGTGAGTACTTCTCTCCGCTCTCGTCGCACCTACCTGACCCTTCTCCTCGATCCCAAAACAGCATCCTTCACTGCTGTTGGGTCAACCATGGTGCCCTCTATGGATGGGTATTGATTAGACCTGACATGACGATTACAATAATTCTCTCAGTGGCTCGTAAGAATGGAAAAGGCCAGATATGACTTGTGGACTCATGAGAGGTAAAGCAGTGTGTGAAGGAGATAGATAGATAGATAGATGGGGTGAAGAAGTAGTACTTTCAGATAAGTAGTGCTCCATCGACAGGGGATTTGTTCCATTCTGACTGTATGTGTACATTCATTAGTGGTAAAGGACAATGTGTGTTTTTGTGGTTGTACAAGAAATCTGTGTCGGTTATAAAAAGAAAAAGCCGGCTGTGTGTGGTGCGGTTTTCTTAGAAATGGTTGACATTGTGCGTTTGCCCATTTTTACGTTTTTTGCATTGCTTGCGGTTGCGAGTATGAAAACAAATCCAGCAACAAATGGTTCGCGCCATTAAAAATATGATAAACGACACTCTTCTCTCGGCCTTTTGTTAAATACGCTTCCATTCTGAGAATGTGGGCCATCCTAGTTCCTCCGCTCCCGAAACTTCTCTCCTGCCGTTTAGCGCTCCTCGGCGACTCACACACCTCTCGGCACTAAGACCTGCTGTTCGCATCTCAAGGGACTCTGTCCCGCATTCATCTGCGACAAACTGCCCTGCCAAGCAGACAAACCCAACTCCCCCCCCGAGGCCCGTCAGCCTTAATATGCCGCCTCGTGTTTGTTATTGCAAGGGCTGCAAATTCACCAGTTCATTTGCAGGAAATAATAAAGTTCTGCCCTATTTACAGCCCTGATTATAAATGACAGGGCGTCCGTCCTACCCGTCTCCCTCCGCTGCCCACCGTCCGGGTCGGACTCAACGTGACTTCGCCGCAGCTCTTTTTTCAACCTGCCTTAAACCATCTATTCACGCCCTTTGGTAAGCACTGAGATGGATGCTGGGTAATTTAAGCGATCTGGACGTCGCGATGGCGCATGAATCAGTACAAATTTATTTACCGTAGAAAACCTTGATGGCGTGGTCTGCTGATGCGTGCCATTCCAAGGAAATTGGTTTACGCCCAGGGGACAATGACACTGTACAACACACTGTTCCTTTGTGACTTTCCTGAAGAGTTATGCATCGCACTTTAACGTATTGCACTTAGACGATTGCCTATACGTGCTTTGATACACCTCATATAACTGTTCTAAATATCACATCGGTGTGCTTGGGTTCTAAGGTCGGGCAAAATGACTGATCTTCGCTTCACGTGTCACCCTGAGAGCGATGACAGGAAGGAAGTTTTTCAACTCTTAGTTGTTGACTTCTTTGACTACAATAATGAGCTTGGTGTAGTTCATGTAGCTGGCAGCAGGTGGTGCAGTGGTTAGAGTGGTTAGGCTCGGTGGTTGCAGGTTCAGATCCCATCTTCTGTTGTTGTCCTGGCTCCGTTGTGGTGGAACGATTTCCCCCTCTCACTCAGAACTGCTGAATCTCTGACCACATTTAAAAAGGGTCTGAAAATTCACCTTTTCCAGACACACTTTGCCCACAATCTCTAAAGCTCATGTAAGGTGTAAATGTTCATGTACTATAACTTCAAGATCATGCCCGGATAAACCTTTAAGCAGCTCTTCCTGTAATGTAACGGAAATATTTATATGTATCGCCCAAAAAAAAAGTTTTACTAGGAAGGTGATCAGGAATCGTGGATATTTGAATAAAGTTTTATTCAGCTACTCGTGTGATGAACATTGGTTCCTATGGCAGAACGAAACTAACTGTACCTAAGAATCACACTTCTGCAACTATGTCTTTTTCTCCTAACATAATGAACAGATTGTATTTTCTATGAGATGTACGTCACTTTGGAGAAAAGCATCTGTTAAATGAATACATGTAAATGTTGTAGCCTTGAGCAGGTTACTTACCTTAAATTTCAGTAGTAAAAGACCCTGTGGTCTAAATGAGTGAACAATTTGTAGGCAGTGTAACACTATAAGTTGCTCGGGAGAAAAATGTCACCGAGATGAATGTGGCTGCAATAACACAAGACATCTGGGTGATGCTTGGAGTTTGTCTTGGATCCGCTGCGTTCCACCACTATCCGACAGGCTGTTTTTGCACAGCATGTTTCCGGAACTTCCGCAGTCTTGTTTCTCAACTTCTACCCCATTTGCACAGTAACAGCTGGAATGCAAACGTTTCCTTTCACCGAACCCACAAAATCAGCCCCTTCTACCCGTAACCTGCTAGTTCAAAATCCTGCTCCTTAAACCGTAGCACCATCCAGTAGCTGATGTTATCCTGCAGAACACAAATGTTAGTGAGACAGGTCACATATGAGCAAATTAAACACCACCCAGCTGTGATGCCTTCTGTGTGCGGCGAGCACGTTGGCGCAGCGGGAAGCCCTGGGCTGTGCATTTGGACACGGGTGCAATTCAGCCTTTGAAGAGTTTACATTCTCCTAGGGGGGCATGGTGGCACAGCGGGTTTGACCAGGTCCTACTTTCTGGTGGGTCTGGGGTTCGAGTCCCGCTTGGGGTGCCCTGCGATAGACTGGAGTCCTGTCCTGGGTGTGTCCCCTCCCCCTCCAGCCTTGCACCCTGTGTGGCCGGGTTAGGCTCCGGCTCTCCGTGACCCCATACGGGACAAACGGTTTCAGATGATGGGTGTGTGTGACGTTCTCCCTGGGCTCACGTGGGTTTCCTCTTGCGGCTCATATGCATAAGAGATTTGGTGGCAGTAAATTGCTCCTGGCGTCTGTATTTGTGAGTAAATGATTGTGTATTACATTGTTCTGCTGTGTAACAATAATTGATACATGGAAGATATGTAAATAGGTTTTATACATCTTTGTGTGTGTGTGTATGGGTGTGTTTTGTGTGTGTAAATCATGCCTGGTTTAAAAATCAGTGCTTCACATGGTGATAATAAGCAATTATGTTGCCAAACCCTGTTTCATGTGATGTGCTTTTTAAGACAACATGACTATATACATGCATATGTATACAGTACATATATATTTATATATATATATATATATATATACACACAGTGTTGAAGACTTGTGAAAACTTGGTTCTTGGGCTTGGGGCTTAAAAACATATTTTAGACAACATCTCCATCTTGTGGATGCCATCTGTTATTTTAAGGGCTTTCACAATATCCATTTGCACAAAATGTTCATTTATTCTTTAGTTTGCACTGTATGTTTTTATGTATACAGGCTCACTGAAGTAATTTATAACATGTTTTGCATCCCACATGTCACATAAAATGGTGAATATTACTGGTACCTACAACAGGATGGCAATCACAGCAATAAGAAAAAAAAAATAGAAAATTTTTTAAAAGAATTTTGCCAGCTGTCAAAGGATTAATATTACAACTACTGTTTATTGTACTGAAATTTTTAAAGTCGTTCATGATTTTAGCTTGAAAAAATAAATAAATGAAAGGGAGAAGAGATTTGACAAAAAGGATATGCCAAGGATTTTTTTTTTTTTTTTTTTTTTTTTGCAAATTCATACAGATTTACATATTTCTGTGAAGAAATTCACAAGGCTTTTCAACTCTGATAAAAATTAATTTTGTACTGCTTAATCTAAGTTCTTCAAAGTGAGGTGCCAGTTATATGTGGTAACTTTAAGCTGAAACTTTTAACTTTACATTTAGCTGAAAAATGCATTTATTAATTCATTCTTAAATAACATAATGCATAGTCATTTTTTGTTTATTACAATTTTATTTATAAGGATCTAAAGAATTTATGATTCAGTTTATTAATAATCATGACTCATATTTCAGTTGATGCAGTTGTAAATGTATTAAAAAGGCCTGAAACATATAATTCTGTAATATTTCCTGTTTTCAGTAGGCCTGCTGCAGGCACCATGGGTCGAGTGACATAAATCCAGTCGGATTTAATCACCTGTCAATCACACCACATGCTCCGTGTGTCAGTAGGCCATTGCTCCAGTCTGGGTGCAACATGGAGCTGCAGTTTTAACGATGCTGTTCTCGGTCAATAAATGTTTGTGTTCACGTAGGTGGTCGCCAGAAGCCCGATAATTAATGTGACACGGAAAAAATAACTTAGGCCAGTCAACAAAGGCCTTTCATCTCAAGAGCTGCGCACTGCTGGAAATGGGAGTTGTTAAAAAAGGCTTTCTCTGACAAAGAGCTATGAAGCTATACAACAGAATTAGCATAAACTCATCAGAATACGCTCATTATTTTTTTTCGTAGGAAATGGAGAAATGGGAACTAAAAAACACTGAGTAAATAAAAAAAGCACACTCCTGCATCTTGTATGGTCTTTTGATGTCTCCTGTGTGCTTTGATGTCCTACAGGGATGCTGCCCATAAAAATGGATAGAGCACAGGTTGGTCTGGGTCCATTTACCTGCATCTCTGACATCATTAATGCACCTGCTTGGGGGTCCAGTACACCACGGAGGTGTGCACCATTAAACCCGAATGGAAACCTGACAAACTCATACAATCCTTCATTGGTGAAACAACGATCATATACAAAATCAGCAAAAAAAAACATCTATCCACTCATTATCCAGGTCATGGCTGCAGAGCTCCAGAGTCTATTGTGGTAACTCAGAGTGTGAGGCAGGGTACACCCTAGACAGGATGATTCCAGTCCATCTCAGAACAATCACACACAGTAAGGGTTAATTTGGAAGGACTGTGGGTGGAAGTCAGAATGTTTGTTTTAATTTTTAACTATAAGGTCAAGTGCTCTCAAGGGAGAGTAGCTATTTGCAGGTAACAGGTGTAGGAAAGAGGAGCAAGTGGTTACTGTTGTCTCTGTATTAAGTGGCATATTGGACAAGGACTTGTACCATACCTGTACTGCATCTCGCAACAAGAGGCTGCAGTCACACATTACGCTGCTCACAAATTGGCACTGCTGTTAAATTTCAGTTTCTAAAAAAAAAAGGGGGATGAATGTGACTCAATATATACAGAATAGTTTTCTTCAGTACTGAACATAATAGTAAAATTACAGTACAAAATTACCCTTGAAAGCAAAATTTTGATAGCAAGAAAAATTACAAAGCTAGTTTTCAACTGAGATTACTTGGTTAAGGATACTTGTGTTTCCATTTCATTGTTGTTTTAGCTGCTAAGTTTGATGTTGAGTAAATCTTAGTGCCCTTTAAAAGTAAAAGTGAAAGAACAATTAATATTTCAGGTGTTTGGGTGCAAAATTTTGTGCTCACATTTGTTATCTACTAGCATATTATAAAAAGTAACTGATTAATATGTAATAGTAGATAGCAAATCAGACTAGAAACTGGATAAGTGAGTTAAAAACATAGTCCAATTTCCGGCCACATGCAAATATTCATTAAAATCTCTGAGTTGCATCTAAAACTGGGTAATTTAATTTGCTTTTCAGGACTTAATTTTCAATGAGACTGTAAAGAATACGTATATGCATATCTTTACGAGAGGATGTATATTAATATATTGTGTACTTTGACAGACAATAACCCATTGGCAGAATGCTTAATGACTTAAAACAAATTTATTTACAAAACACACACTTTAAATATATTTCTGTTATGTACATGACTGTCCAATAAGACTGCATTGTTGTTTATCAAATAAATCAACACCTAGTACATGAAGTAAAAGAAACAGAAAAAAAGTCCAAACAAACTGCTGAAATGCATGGGTATTGACAGGTCACAGTTTTCATAACTCAACTGGAATAAAAAAAAGTGTGTACAAGTAAAATACACCCAAGTACTTTCTTCCAGTATATAGTTCTGTATATTGAATCAGAGCAATATACCAAGTGTTATGAAATAACTAAAAAAACTGAATGATATTCACTTTATAGTTCATAGTTATCTTCCCAGAGTGTGTTCTCCACATAACACACACCCTTAAAGATGATGCTAATGACATTTAACCTGAAACTTTATCTTGTATTAAAGGGCATCTATAATTCAGTTTGTTTGATTTTTCTTTGTATTTACATATGTATTATTTTGTCACATAAATGTATAGGAAGCCAGTGTGAAAGTAAGAATCAGTGAACAATGATGAGTGCTCTGTTGAGTTGTTTCATTTATAAATCCTGAGAAAACCGATTACACCGCAATGTTAAGTGAGTCCATAAAGCTTTTTTTCCCTCTTATCTGTGAACACACACACACACACACACACACACACACACACACACAGAAAAGTCAGCAAATACTAATCAGATATTCTCTGCTAAATAACTTCCTCTTATCATTATCAAGTACAGTACACCAACCCCGTGTCATGGTTAACATTCCCTTTGCTTCTTTTGTTTCCCTGAACCTGCAGAGGTTTTTAATGCTAAAGGTGATTTCATAGCACAAAATTCTAACAACCTTTTTTTAATAGCTCAGTCTGAAAAGGTCTATGTTGAAAACCGGTTTTAAGATGACTAAAAGGATTCACTATGAAACTGAGCAATTCAGTAAAAACTAGAATGATTAAAAAAAACCTTACAACTTAAAAACGTAAATATTTTGCTGGTCATTCTCTAAAAAACATTAATACTACAGGGGTAATATATCAAGTATTTTATGACTAACCAAAGAATGGATAAAAAATAAGAATCACATTAAGTCAGAATAGCCAAAGCTGGGGATTTCTGTCATTTCAATACTTAATTCATTCAGTAGTCATCCAGGTAAGACTGAAATCACACTGTGCGTCATTAAGATGCATCCTTCTCTACCCTTCAAGGCATCATAAAAAACCAACAAAAAAGGAAATTCTCAGCAAGTTAAGCCTCTGTAAACTCAGTAATTACACAAAGCAGTTAGTTTTACACCTTTCCAAAAAGCACATATAATAAGCTACACAGATGAAGAAGCTGAGTGGACTAAGACTCTGTTCCACCGCTGACAGTCTGTGCTTGCAGTACTTTCTGAGATTGTGTTACCCTCGTTGATACTTCTTAGAGGGAATGGAAAGTTTGGTCATTCTTTGAAGCATCCACAGTGTGATATTTTTTACAAAAAAAGTTTATGGAAAAAAAATCTCCTGGGATTCGTTAACCATTAAGGGTCCAGTTCAAAAACATGAATGCACACTCACAAACTCAAACGCACTCACACTCTCTACCAGAGTGCTTTCCCAGAAAGTGGAAGTTATGCATCCATCAGCAATTTCTGCTGCAGGGCAGCACCGCTGGCACTGTGTCCTTTTGGGATGGGACCCAAGCTGTGCTGTGCTGCCATCTACACGTGTGACCACAGTAACCATGGAGAGGTTGCAAAGTCCATGATGTCACCACAGAGGGGAGGATGGGGCTATAGAAAACTCCAACACCTTCATCCAGTCGTTAACTCTGAGCTTGGCGGCTCAAGGCTCTCTGCAACTTCCTCCAACTGGTCAAGGATCTCTGTGAAGGATGGCCTCCGGAAAGCTTCCATCTGAGCAACAGAGGACAAGGGAGTGACGGCACAGCAAGAGAACATAACAAGAGGGAAGCATTTACAGACCTAGTCAACCCCAGGGGGCAACCTGAATCACTATAGCACCAGGCAGCCAGAAGGCAGACATGGTGTAAGTTCCTAATAAAGCCAAAATATGTAACATAATAAGACCATTAGGCCAGCAGAAGGTGGGTGTAATGACCAGAACTGTTGTTTTTGACTTGAAGGACCAAGATTTGAATTCCACATCCTGCTGTAGTACCCTTGAGTAAAGGGCTCACCCTGAGCTCATACAGTAAACACTGTACAGCTGTACTAATGAGTAAATCATTAACACTGTAAGTAGCATTGGATAAAAGTGTCAAGCACTTTAATAAATGTAAACGTAGACCCACAATTAAACAATACGCAGTGTACCATTTCTTTCAGAAGTTCAAGTCCATGCAGTGCTATCACTGATTCCTTAACTGCCTCAAAACTATTCAGCCTATGGATTCCTTTAGCAGCTCCTGACCATGAAACCTACATGGTCCACATTCTACCTTCCCTGTAGTGTCTAGGTGTTTCCAGCTGTACTGTACAGGTGTGTCCATGGTGTTTTTTGTAGCTATACCATGGTGATGGGTTGATGTTGGAGGTTTCATTAAAAGCTGGACATACGATACAGGCTTCGTCTTCAATGGTCTGCTGTACTCACCAGGCAGCAGCTGGATGCTAGCTCCAGTACTCGTGCAGGACACCCGCTCACTATCTCCCGGAATGCAGTCACATCCAGGCCATAATCCTGCGAGAATTAAAGCGTTTGACACATCAGAACTATACCACGTGGAACAGCAGCACTGGGAATCATCCTGAAAACTCAGAAAAGCTCACAGATTATACTGCGAAAGGCAGTAAAATCACAATATTACGCAGGCAGGTACACTGACTCTTGCCATCTGCCATGATATACTGTAATCTCCCTAATTTTTAAACTCCAATATAGATTTACCTATTTTCTTTTATGCATTGATTGCTTCCAGCAACACACAACTGATGATGTGATCTCGTCTGATTTGTAGTCCACCTGATCCACTTTTTAGCCACCATCACACAGATCTGAGAAGAATGCTCATTCATCAGCCAGATCAGGACCCTCTGACTGATTTAATTCTGCCCTTGCAGTCTGAACCTCCCAGTCTGATCTCACAAAATAATGCAACCCACATAGAAACTGCAGACTGAAATACAGCTAAATCAATCACTCAAATACAACTGAATCAAATATACTATTATTAAAATGATTATTGAATATTGCATCACATTTTTATAAAATAAATTGTCATTTTTAAATATTAATTGGTATCCTTTCTATACCACATGACATTACAGTTTTTTGAATATCTAAAACTGTCATATTCTATCAGTGTTATGTAAAAGAATTGGGACATGGTGGTACAGCAGGTAATTCTGGTGCTTCACAGTCCCTGAGCAGCTTGGAGAGAGTGCGGTTTGAATCCAGCTCAGAGCGTGTAGTGTTTGTGTGTTCTCCGTATTTTTGCACCCCAAAAATATGCACGGAAGAAGGCAATAGCAAACTACTTCTGTTCCTTCCTTTGCCATGAAAACCACGTGAGTGCTTGCTATGAGTCAGCTTTGACACATCCATCATCATGCTGAATACTGAACAAAAACAATGCTCTCTCACACCTGTACATACAGTATATGGGTCACATCATTCTACAATTATCTTTATACAGTTAGGTAAGAGTGTGTCAAAAGTCACAATGCATCTTTTACCTTTATGTAATTTTCCCCAAACTGAAATGCTTTTTGTTTCAAATTATTACAGTGGGAAAAAAAAACACATTTTTCTTCCAAAACCCACCATGGCTGTCAGTTTTATAACAAACACTAAAAGGATCAATTCAAATATGACCAAGTCACTTCACAACCATCATCAAATGTATTGCAAGAGACTTACTGGTATCTAACTGTCTGACCAAATCCTGTGTTATCCCCATGTTCCCTCAGAGGAGCTGAGGTCGACCTCAATCTGTTCCACTAACATTTCCATTTATTTAAAAAAAAAAAAAAAGATTACTTGGAAAATATTCAGGCCAATGGGTCAGGAAAATTAATAACGCTTACTCTGGGAATACTGTGTAATAATCAGAACCTCTGCCACAACCCTGACTCATGCTGCCTTGATCCTTTCAAAAGCAACACACTTCAGTGTACATGACTGTTATTGAACTTGTGGTGGTTCAGCTTAATCAGTTGCTGCACTTTTATACCTTCCCGTGTTTGAGTGCTACCAGACCACTGCAACAAACTCGCCACAGCTACCCTCTTATGTGTGAAAGTCAAGCTTTACCTGGGTTCTGGGAAGGATTTCTGGATCTGCTGGAATTCTGCCCAGAATTTCACACAACACAATGCCGAAGGAGAACACGTCCACCTGAAGGCAACACAAAGAGCAGGAAAAGAGCAATTGAGATCTGCTGGGAGTTACACAACATCGGTGCACAAAGTGCTCCTATTTTAATGGAATTTCCTAAATTTTCCTCCATGACCCCCTATCAACAAAAAAGGTGCCAAAATAGCAGAACTGCAGAGCTGTTCCCTATTGCTGGTCTCATATGAACAGTAGTGTCTTTACAACCACTTCTCCTTCAGATCTGGGCTCTCTGCTATTACTTTAAAATGCTGCCACTACTCAGCTCCACCCACACACCCGCGACACAAACACTTACTGCATAAATAGAAGTTTTCCAAACTAGAGAAAAGACTATAATTATTGGGAAAAAACTGTGAAATCTGCTTTCACTGTATTTTAAAACATAACACAGATAAATGAACAACTTACTGTTAGGATCAAAAAGAATCAAGAGATTTTTTTCAACTATTTCCCCACTTTTTCACATTTTACTCAGTTGCAGTTAAGTTTGGGTACCTTGCGGTCGTACGGCTCCCCTCTCAGCATCTCGGGGGCCATCCAGAAAGCCGAGCCCACCAAGGACAGCTTCCTACTGGGATCTTTGACCGGCAGCTCCACCACCTCTCTGGCCAAGCCGAAGTCGGTCACTACAGCTTCTCGGCCTCTTGCTGTCAATCTGATCAGGCAGTTCTGCGGGGCATGTGAAGACATGGGATCTTAGTTCTGCCCTGCAGGCGTCAGTATAACAACCCCAGGCTGCTTGTCCAGAATGAAAACTACAGACAATTACACGAGGGGGATAGTTCTGGCACAAAAATCCTCCTGCAAATACGACCACATTTGATCGTTAACTAAGTGCTGGACTCGAGCAAAGAAGCACCATCTCATTAGCACTGCATGTTGAAGAGCCTTTCCTACTGGACACTCAAATCGCAGATAACCGATTTAGGCTGCCTGCACGATAATGAGACCAACTTTCCAGCAGAGGGCAGCCTATATAAATAAAAGCCACAAGTGATCAGTTGGTTCCCATTAAAGATGTGCTGAAGTGAAACAGATGGAGCACCCAGAGGCAGTTGACAACTCCTGAGTCATTCCTGACAGATGATTACTAAATTGCCCGTTAACCATAACAAAACCTCACTGTGAGCTAAAATTATAACAGGATAAGCTGCAAAAAAGGATATTTTGCCCACATAAAGAAGAGGTGCAGAAAAGAAAATCCCTGAAAATTAGCAACAGAGGCTGGCAGTTGAAAACTCTCAATTAACCCCACTCATTAAATTCAAAACAATTATGGACACAATAGTCAAAGATATTGTTGCATAATCGACATTATGTGCCCCTGTGCCTCTTTTGAACTCTGAACGTTTTGCAATCAATACCCACGGTCCACTACCCATACACAGTGATTCCTGCTAACACGCAACAACACCAGCTGGCCACCAGCCTAATCTGAGTCCATAAGCATGGATACAAAAGGAAGCCAAAGGGTTTGCGACCCTGGAGCAGATTCGACATTCAGAGCAGAACATCACTAGGACAACCTTGGACACAGAGGCCATTATAACAGACCGGCTGTCTGGTGCTGCCTTGGAAAGGAAAATTGAAAATACTGATGGGCACCAGAGGGGGGTGTGGTGGCACAGCGGGTTTGACCAGGTCCTGCTCTCTGGTGGGTCTGGGGTTTGAGTCCCGCTTGGGGTGCCCTGCGACGGACTGGGGTCCTGTCCTGGGTGTGTCTCCTCTCCCTCGAGCCTTGCACCCTACATTGCCGGGTTAGGCTCTGGCTCGCCGCGACCCTAATGTGTGTGTGTGTGTGTGTGTGTGTGTGTGTGTGTGTGTGTGTGTGTGTGTGTGTGAGAGAGATAGGCACCAGCAGCTTGAGGTTTCTATGTCTGCCTCACATCAGACTGGGAAGGGCCTCCTCCCATCATACCAGGAATTAGGCTCTCATTACAGCAGCATCCAAGGATCCATCCAGCTCCCTGCCGCCCAGAAAACTCAGCCAACACACTGGGCTTCCCGCCAAAAACTGCAGCAGTGGTGAGGCAAAGAGCCGCAGGTTGGATCTGGGATGAAAAGCATAGAAAGGAACAAAAAACACTGCAGAAGTTGGAAAGAAGTATTTCTGTACTGAGAATATTTACTAACTCCATCTGTCAGATTCAGCAGTTACTAAAGCACTTAGTATGATGGATGCTTTTCTCGTATTAAGTTTTTGTTCATTAAAAAAAAGAAAAAAAAAAAAAAGAAAAAAAAAAACCTTACCCTTATCAGCAAAATAAGAAATCCCATACTAGCTCCATTACCAAGTCCAGTACCGACTATGCTGCTGGAGCACTGTGAACGCACACAGGCTTTTGCCCTCTGCGTAGCACCTTGCACGCAATGACATTGTGACAAATACATCTGAGGATTTTCCAGGATGAGCTCCAGGAAGAGAAAAAGACACAGTCCACAGAAGCTTGAGGTGCTCTTTCTAAAATCCAGGCATGAAGCGCACCAAAAACATACCAGACTGGTTACCCCGTTACTGTGGTCTCTAGCATTTGGGTCCTGAAACTGCTTTTATATAGACAGTGAGTGGGATGCCTCCTTTGGCTTTCGCTCTGAGAAGGAGTGCGTAAGAAATGGTGGTGGGGACTCTATACACTGACTTTGTGTTCCTGAGCGAAGCAGGACAGATCTGTGCCTGAGTGTGTATGTGTGTGTGCTTGTTGCCCTTTAGCACAGAGGGACATTAGCATTCCAAAGTGAGCATTTATTCCGAGCCTGGCACACAAAGCTGGTGCTTGCAGAATGGAGGTGAGCTGGCGGCAGCCTCACATCACACACGTCACACTGCACTGGGTAGTTTTTTCAAAACGCCTGGCCAGCTCTTCACCTTTTCATCCAACAAACAAAGTGCTGCTAAGCTGCCACTTCTGGAACTGTGCTTTTTCACTGCCAGGCTGCGTAATGCCGCAAAGGAAGTCAATCTCAAACACTCATGTTCAAAAGGGTGTTGCTTTCAAAGAATTCAATGTAAGATTTAGAATAAACATCACGCAAAAAAAGGTACACGTTGGAAATAAACTTTCAAAACTTGAGCACAAATAGCTGAAAAGAACTAAGAACTGTTCTTTTGTGGACAGAGCCGAGTGAAAAAAGCCAGAGGAGGAAGCACTTTCCATTCATTACAGACTTCTTTTGGGATGTACAGAAGCCTTCTGATTCGGCCAAATCTCAAAGACAATGTTAGAAAAGCTTTAAATAAATGAAGCATAAAGGAAAACTACACAGGACGTGCATCTCAAATAAACAGGCAGTCATTCACATTCATAATTTTGTCATGTGTTTAACAGTGCTAAACTGTTAAGGGGTAAATGGTTTAAGGAAATCTTGTTAAATTGCCGGAAGGCTAAATTTCACTGTCAAGTGGCCGACTCCTTGCCTTTTTTCAGTCATAATATCCATAACCGCTTATCCAAAGGCAGGGTTGCGGTGCTCTGGAGCCTGTCTCAGGAGGATAAGGTGCTACGCTAACCAGGGTCCAACCCCAATGGTACAACAGTCCATCTCAGTTCAACAACACACCCACACAGTCACAGGCTCTACAGGCAATTCAGAGTGAGCAGTTCACCAGTCACACACCATTTGGACTGGGGAAAGCAGAGCAACCGGAAGACACCCGCAGGAACATCGGGAGAACATGTAAACTCAACACATACTGAGCCAGATTCAATCCCAGGTCAAATCTCAAAGCTCCTGTGCCGTGAGGCACCAAGATATTTGCAGTGCCACTGTGCCACCTGTTTGCCCTCATTGTTTATTATTATATTTTTTTTTATTTAGTTTATACTTATGTCCAAGATTACTTACCATGTTAGATCTGTATTCCAGGCTACTTGCAATGTTTCACCTATTTATATGGCTGAGTTATTTTTTACTGTATCAATGAATCAATTCAAAGTAAGTACCTTGATCAAGGGTATTACAGCAGGAGTGGGGATTTGCTTTTTTGACTGCAAGGTGACTAACTGACACTGTTGTTCATAGGTGTACCTTGGAATTGAGGTCCCTGTGGTAGATGTTCTTGTAGTGCAGGTAGACCATTCCCCTAGAGATGTCACAAGCCAGCTCCACCTTCTCCTTCCAGCTTAGGGACACATCCTTCCTGGCCAGAAGCTCCTCTAGGCAACCCCCGCTTACATACTGAAGGAAAGAGGGGTCCATCAGATGCCATGGACAGAGGGGTTCTTCGCACCTCATCCTGGTCAATCCCTCCCATGTCACAATGATCTCTTTGGCTCTTAGCGCTTCACAAACTACATGCTTGACTCATGCATGAACCTCATCTAATTCAGCATTACGCCAACGACAGATACAGAAAAAAACTCACCTCCAGAATTGGGTACAGCTTATCTTCTTTCACACATATTCCGAGATACCTAAAATCAACGACAATGTGGGTGTCACTGTGGATACAGTCTTTTCTCTGTACAAAACTGGCATTGCTTCACAGGGAATCTATAGGCTATGTCTTGCTTAAACACTGACTCAAACACACAACTAGAAAATTTTAATATTTTAAAGCATTAAGGAAATTACAAGAGCGCTTAGGAGATCATGAAACAATTTAATGGATTCTGGGTGGTTAGTTATTTAGATCCTGAGCTTCTCCAAGGAAACCCACCTTCTATACATCCCTAATCTAATGTTACTTTCAGACTTCTGAAAAATCCATGTTCCACATAAAAATTCAGAGCTCAGAAAAAGCTTTAAGCCAGTTTCTCTTTTTGTCCGTTTAGTTACATCATGACTAACATTTCTGAACAGATTGGCTCCATCTAGAATGCGGTTTGGCAGTTATTTTGGATAGTATTGTCATGGCAGTACTTCCTGCTCACACATAAATGTACATGAGGCGAAATGCTTGTGCTTTGAATAGAAGTTGGCTGCCTTTGGATGTGAAGATTGCCATTTCAAATCTCACCTACTGCTGTAGTACCCTTGAGCAAGGTACTTACACTGAAATTACTCTAGTAAACCTGCCCAGCAGTATAAATTGGAAAATAATTGTCAGTCACTTTGGAGTAGAGCATTAACTAAATAAATAAATGTAGAACTGTGAATCACACCAGGACAGCCAAAGCCCACTGCTTTGACGGGATACCTCTGTGAGGTGCTTGTCTGCTCATAATGCTTTGTGCATTGTTTCATAAGATCTTTGACCAAGCGAAACGGGCACAAAATTGCTAATAGAAGACAGCCTCTACAAAGAACACCTCGTGCAACTACTTTACCCGTGCTATGTTTGCATGCATGAGGCCTGGGGGTAGTGTTCCTAGGCGAGCTCCTGGTGGCTGGGCAGCCCACGTAGCCCGGCCGGGCTCAGCCTGAAAAGGCATTGTGGGGGAGCCATGTAGGCCCACCACCTGCAAGGTCCAGCATGGGGGTCGGGTGCAATGTATACCTGGCGGCGGCAGGGGGCGGGGTGGTGCATGGCGTCGTAGCCCCTCGCGACAGAAACTAGCTCTTGGTACGTGGAATATCACCTCACTTGGGGGGAAGGAGCCGGAACTGGTGCAGGAGGTTGAGAAATACCAACTAGATATAGTTGGGCTCACCTCCACTCACAGTGTTGGCTCTGGAACCAAACTCCTCGATAGGGGGTGGTCCCTCTCCTACTCAGGAGTTGCACGAGGTGAGAGGCGCCGGGCGGGTGTGGGGATACTCACAAGCCCCCGGCTGGCTGCCATACAGCTGGGGTTTGTCCCAGTGGACGAGAGGGTCGCCTCAATGCAACTTAGTGCCGCAGAGAGGAAAACTTTGACTGTTGTGTGTGCTTATGCACCAAACAGCAGTTCAGAGTATTCGGCCTTCTTGGAGAAGGTGGGTGGGGTTCTGGACAGGGCCCCACCTACAGACTCCATAGTCCTGCTGGGGGACTTCAACGCTCACGTTAGCAATGACTGGGAAATCTGGCGGGGGGTGATTGGGAAGAACGGCTTGCCCAATCTGAACCCGAATGGTGAAATGTTACTGGACTTCTGTGCTAGCCATGGTTTGTCCATAACAAACACCATGTTTGAACACAAGGATGCTCCTAAGTGTACTTGGTACCAGAGCTCCTTGGGCCAAAGGTCAATGATCGACTTTGTAGTCATTTCTTCTGACTTGACGCCACATGTTCTGGACACTCGGGTGAAGAGAGGTGTTGAGCTGTCAACCGATCACCATCTGGTGGTGAGTTGGATCAGATGGCAGGGAAAACTGATGGACAGACCAGGTAGGCCCAGGCGTTTAATTAGGGTGTGCTGGGAACGACTGTCAGAGGACCTTGTCCGGAATGATTTTAACTCGCCCCTTCAGGAGAGCTTCTCCCATGTCCCAGAGGAGGTAGGGGACATGGAGTCTGAATGGACCCTGTTCAAAACTTCAATTGTGGAAGCAGCCAGGCACAACTGTGGCCAAAAACTTGTTGGTGCCAGCCAGGGTGGCAACCCGAGAACCTGCTGGTGGACACCGGTGGTGAGGGAAGCCGTCAAGCTGAAGAAGGAGGCCTTTAGGGCCTGGCTGGCTCTGGGGACTCCTGACTCAGCAGACAGGTACCGGAAGCGAAAAAGGCAGCAGTGGCTGCGGTTGCAGACGGAAAATTCCAGGCATGGGAGGAGTTTGGAGAGGCCATGGAAAATGACTATCGGTCAGCTTCAAAGAGGATCTGGAGAACCATCCGGCAGCTCAGAAGGGGTCGGAGGAGTTTCGCTCAGGCTGTGTTTAGCAGGAGTGGAGAAACTCTGACCTCTGATGAGGACGTTGTCGGGAGGTGGAAGGACCACTTTGAAGAACTCTTAAACCCGAGTGATATGCCTCCCTTACAGGAGTCAGGGCCAGAGGCTTTCGGGCTGTCAGAGTCCATTTCCCTGATGAAAGTCACTGAGGTACTTGGTAAGCTCCACAGTGGCAAAGCACCAGGGGTGGATGAGATCTGCCCAGAAATGCTTAAGGCCCTGGATGTTGCAGGGCTGTCATGGTTGACACGCCTCTGCAATGTTGCATGGACCTCGGGGACAGTGCCCTTGGACTGGCAAACTGGGGTGGTGGTCCCTACCTTTACCAAAGGGGACCGGAGAGTGTGTGCCAACTATTGGGGCATCACACTTCTCAGTCTCCCTGGGAAAGTCTATGCCGGAGTGCTGGAGAGGAGGCTCCGGCTGATAGTTGAACCTCGGATTGAAGAGAAACAACGTGGATTCCATTCTGGCCGTAGAACAGCGGACCAGCTTTTTACCCTCTCACAGATAATTGAAGGGGCATGGGAATTTGCTAATCCAGTCTACATGTGTTTTGTGGACTTGGAGAAGGCCTATGACTGTTCCTCAGAAAATTCTGTGGGAGGTGTTTCAGTGAGTATGCGGTACCGGGGCCACTACTGCGGGCCATTCGGTCCTTGTACATATGGAGCGAAAGCTGTGTCCGCATACTCGGCATTAAGTTGAGCCTGTTCAGTGTGGGTGTTGGACTCCGCCAAGGTTGTGCCTTGTCTCCATTACAGTTTGTGGTTTTCACGGACAGGATATCAAGGTCAGGAGGGCATCCTGTGTGGGAGTCGGAAGGTGACGCCTCTGCTTTTTGCGGATGATGTTGTCCTTTTCGCACCGTCACATGGTTGCCTCCAGCATGCACTGGAACGGTTTGCAGCCGAGTGTGAAGCGATGGGGATGAGGATCAGCACCTCAAAGTGTGAGTCCATGGTTCTCTCACGGAAAGGGAGAGTTTTTGCTCCAGGTGAAGGAGTTCAAGTATCTTGGGGTCTTGTTTACGAGTGAGGGAAGAAGGGAGCGTGAGATTGGCCACAGGCTAGGAGCAGCGGCAGCAGTAATGCAGTCGCTGTACCGGACTGTAGTGGTGAAGGGGGAGCTGAGCCATAAGGGGAAGCTCTCCATTTACCGGTCGATCTACGTCCCTACCCTCACCTATGGTCATCAACTCTGGGTGATGACCGAAAGAATAAGACTGCGGATACAAGCGGCCGAAATGAGTTTTCTCTGCAGGGTGTTGTGACTCACTCTCCATGACAGGGTGAGGAGTTCAGACATCTGGGAAAAGCTCAGAGTAGAGCCGCTACTCCTCCACATTGAGAGGAGCCAGCTGAGGTGGTTCGGGCATCTGATAAGGATGCCCCCTGGACGCCCCCCCTTTGGAGGTATACCAGGCATGGCCAACTGGGACGAGGCCGCGAGGTCGGCCCAGGACCCGCTGGAGGGATTATATCTCACAGTTGGCCTGGGAATGGCTGGGGATCCCCCAGGCTGAGCTGGAGAAAGTTGTGGGGGACAGGGGCGGCTGGGCCTCTCTGCTCTCCCTGCTGACCCGTTTAGGACAAGCGGGACAGAAAATGAGATGAGATGAGAAGATGAGATGAGACGAGACCTGGCAAAGCATGATGGCGTTATATTGACTGTATGTGGCAACTATTGCCTCCAAATAATTTTTAATAAGTGCTCATGCTAAGCTCATGTCTGGATATTCAGCAGACCTGCATCTGGCTGTGGAAAAATCAGAATAAGCACAAAGCAACTGGCTACTACTGCATTATGATACATTTTCCATGTGTGCTCCACAGTTAAATAACTGACTGCGTCTCAGTTAAAGACATTAGAAAAATATGACCAAATTGATTCAAATATAATGATTAAGGTACCAATGGAAACTGTGTTGGCTTGTGCAGTCAAAAGGTACCCTTCATATTTATTTACATTTATTCATTTAGCACATGCTTTTCTCCAAAGTGCTGTACAATTCACGGTCTAAAAACAGCTTTTAACAACAAAGAGCTTTAGATACAGACACACAATTATCAAATAGCATGTCCAACACTATTTTTTGCTGGCACATCTTAGTAGATGCCTGCAGAATTCCAAAGCCACTCTCACCTGACTATGTTGGGGTGAGAGAGCTTCTGCAGAAGGCTGATCTCCCGCACAATGCTGTCCTGGTCTACATCGTTCTTGTAGATCTTCACCACCATCACCTTTCGAGTTGTTGTGTGTATCGCCTGTAGACACAAGACCATGACATGATGTAGCCATGATGAAAGATCTACTGGGTTACTAAAGACCCTCAGCAGACACAAATCCTTTTTGTCAAAGTTTATAAATCTAGCGTCCATTTACATTTGATATAATTTAAAATGATGTGGGTCTTTTCAGTCAAGCTGCTGCTATAACACATCCGACCAAAAACACAACTGTGGACAAACACATTGGAATACTAACAATATTCATTAATATCAATATTGATGAATCTCAATGTATATCAACATAATGAACAGAATGTTGCTGACATAACATGGAATTAAATTTACATTGACAACTGTTAGGTTTATCCAGAATGTTAGTTTAAGGGACTGTAATTATGTACGAGTCTCAACAGTACAAGTCTACTTATGTACAAGGGAAAACTTCAGAAAACTTAAGCAGTCTAGACAAGCTTTCTTTCTAGACTTTGCATCATTAGGTACAATCATATATGTATGGTAAAATGGGTTGACTATGTATTTTTATCAATGAAATGACACTTTTGAGGCTTTTACATGGTGTTTGTATCACTCACAAAATATTATTTATCAATTTATTTGGTGGAAAAAACAATTATCCCCATAATTACGGACAATTTATCACTTTCTGAATTTTGAAACAATGGCTGGTGCTACCCAATAATGTATTGCCAGGATGAGTGATGGGCGACCACTGTTTTCAAGGTTTAAGTCACTCTGAGCCAGAGCTTACCGGGAGAGAAGAAATATTGGAAATATCCTACAGCATACAGCAGCAAAGTACTGCAATACTTTGTGAAGAATGATCCAAGTTCCTATTATACACAGCACAAGAGTTTCATAACAGCATTCTAAAACAGACAGACTGTACTCAAGGCACAGGACAACCCTAACCCTTATTACTTCCTTTAAATTTATATATTGTTTGACATTTCCAGTATTTTGTCTACAGTACACTTGTTTAAGGAATCCTCACTATAGTGTCCATCCATTTAATTTGTGTGTTTCACTTCATCTTTGCAAAGAAATTGTGAAGCATATTTGCCTCTCTAGGGGGTGTCTGGGTCAAGCTAAGGATGCATCCATGGGAACAGGTGCTGGTGGGATGTGAGAACATGGTTGTGCCGAGTTCAGCCACTTTAACCGTGCCTAGCAGTGGGCTTGTTGTCATTCCCAGCAGGGGTTGGATGCTGGAAAAGAATAACCAGTGTCAATGGAACCACAAACTAGCCAATGATCAATGTAAATCAATGTCCAGAGAGTGAAACCAGAACTCATAATGGAAGGGCACTGTCTCTGAGGTTCTCTCATCATTATCTCAGACATTGCTTTTTAAACACTGTGGGCTCTGAGCTGATATTTTTACCCAAAGTAACTTGGTTAGCCTGTGATACTACATTTTACTTACAGTTAATGTCAAAAAATTCTGTAAGTTTAACCTAATTACCGTGCTTGATCTACTTTTGAACCTGTAACCTGTTACCTTGAAATACCACATTACCAATGCTCTAAAGACCAGTATCCTCACCTTTTGTCTTTTTTATTAGAAGCCATTGCAGACATAAGCAAAATCCATCAATTGGATGAGAATTAAAACTGTTCATCATTCGCCCCAAAGTTTTAAGGTGGTAATAAAACCGATGCTCTGAGCACAATATATAACAACATGGTACAGAATGAGAGAAATCCACTGCACCATTCATGTGCGGCCCTTAAAGAAGGAAGAAAAAGAAGCACAAAAATTATTGGAGAATGCCTGTTGTGTCTTGGAGAGGTGCATATGTTGCCAGATCGCATACTGGCCAGTTACATAAGAGACCCAGCAGGGGTGTTATTATGTTCTGTCCTGCCTTTATATCCAGCCACAGAGGTTGGCTGTCCGTCTGCGTGAGGAATGCCAAAGATGTCTCAATTAGGGCCGAAATAGCGCATAAATGCCGGGCTTTCCAAAATGCAAACAAAGAGAAACATACAGCTCTATCACATGGATGCTTTCCCGAGATCCTTCTGAAATGGAGCTGCCAGGAAGTTCACAAGGGTCTTTCGTGGATGTCATGCTCACGTTGCACTTGAGAATTCCTCTTGCAAAAATAATTGCGGCCGCCTCTGACAAGCTGCACAAAGAACTCCCACCTTGACTTGAGGCGGGGGGGGGGGGGCTGTCACGCAGAGCCCATACTGGCAATCAGAGATTTGTCAACACCCTGCTCATCGCTGTTCTAGCACATCATCTATGGTAAATTCCATCCCATTGCAACTATGTCAACAAAAGCATTAGTGTGTGGCTGTGGCTCCAAAGGGCCAAAACCCAAGTCAAGTATACAGTAGGGTTTTTCTTTTAGTAATTTAGTCACAGATCGTTGTCCTGTCTCCAAAGAAGTCTTCACACTGCTATAACAGACTAATTTCTTTCCATTTATATTAGGCTACCACCAGAGTGATTTCCTTGACGTTAAGCTGGTGCCAAATCTTCTTCTGAAAGCACAAGTACAAAAGCCGCCCTTGTCCTCTCTGCTGCTTTCTCCGAGTGTTACAACACAAGCACAGCAAGTATGTGTCCACAATCTGCTGAAAATCAAACCCTGAAAGAATTCCTTAGAAATCTGTGACCACTCAGGCTCCCACTCATGTCCGCCACCGCCTCTGTGCTACCCCAAACACACCCAGTAGCTGCTTTTCTGTGGGGAAACGTGCACAGGATGCTATTTCTATAATCTACAACCTATAGTTTACAACCTATCAGCTGAAGTTCTCTTTTTCAGTGCGACTTAAACCTGTAACCTTTTGATCAAAGATACACTTCCTAAACAGCTAAAAGACCCGTTTTCTTCAGTTACATTTAATGAAGTTAGCAATAATTTTAATCCAAAGTAATACACATGGACTGGATATCAGTAAAAGAGCAATGAGCAGTAATTAAATGCCGTTATCAGAAGGCCCAAAAAAACCCTTTTCCTACGCCAGACGTCAGATTGTGCAGGTATCTGCTTGACCTCTGGTGACTGGCAGTCTCAAGCATACCTTGTAGACCTTAGAGAAGAAACCGCTGCCAATGAGCTCTGTGGTGAAGTTCTCCCAGAACTCCAGCTTGCGCACGGCTGTGCGTAGCCTCTGCCAGCGGTCCACTTGGTAGTACGTGTCTGAGGACTCGCCATACAGCGTGGGGCTGGTGGGCTCTGAGGGGACGTCCACCTCACACATCCTCGGGATCTCAGCTGGGGGACACAAGGGGTCAGTTAGCTGTGACTGGTTTGACACAACCAAAAAGCAACCAAGGTACTGGTCCTACCTACTCCAATTTACTCTACTTTACACTACTATTACAATATTATTTCATAACTTGCTTGCATTGTTGACAAAGATAAATTCTTATTGCACAAGTTTCATTAGTCCTAATTTATTAAAAGCCATATATTTACAAATCAGTGTTAGCACCCTTCGTAAGAGTGCAGTAAAACTTAATGACTTCAACCTGATGGTCATGAAACTCAAACAGAAAACAAAGAAAAGGTTTTCTCTGGTTTAAAAAAAAAAAAAAAAAAAAAAAGCAAGTAAGGAAAATTAAATTAATCTAAACTAAAAAAAGGGGTACACTGAATTCAGACAATGCATGTGAGGAATCACAGAAGTGAGTGTTCCAGCAATGACAGAAAGAGGAGCACAGACAGTGCCTGCTCTTCAGATTAACCCCAAACACATCAACCAAAATGCCCATTTTAATGCTTATTGTAGATAGAAAAAAGAGGCTCTTTTAAGGTGACACTCAAGCAACATGGCAAGAGTTTCATTTGACTGTAAAATTGGCTCCTTCGTTAGGCAGTACAGAGAAGGTACCTTCTCAATTCACACAAATGCAAATGAGAAAGGAATAAACACATCTTCTCTGTAGGAAATACACACAAAGGATTCAGCCAGCAGAAGAAATCCCCTTCCGTCCCACACGTCAGGGCATGGTCTGTACCAAAGTAAAGTCATCTGCCTATTATGTCAGCGTTCTAAAGTGTCCAAACATAGCTTGCTTTGTTCCACTTTGCTTCACTCTTGCAGGTTTCACACCAAGCTTCCAATTGGTCAACCAGCTGGGGCTGAGGTATGCGGGTTTAAGAAGAGGCAAATATGTAAATAAAGAAATGCATAAGAGTAAATGAAATTTTAAAAATTTATGACACAATGGTATAGCTGCTAGAACTGGTTTCCTCACAGCTCCTAGGCTGTAGGTTTGGAAGTGAGCCTGAACCTGGATCAGTCTCTATAGAGCTGGAAGTATTTTCAGCTTCTCCCCCCAGTCTAAAGGGGTGTCACATATGGACTATTGACTGTAAATTGCCCTTTGTGTGTCTGAATGTGCAAGAGTTAATTGCCCCACAACAGACTGGCATCCCATTTAGGGTGTACCCTACCTGTTACCATACTCATCCAGGACAGGCACCAAGAAGTCTATGTGGCAGCAATGTGACCCTGCATTGGACAAGCAGTAACTGATCATGAATGAATACCAAAATGTGTTATAAAGGAGTAGATCTGTTTTCAAACCACTGTGCAAAATTACCACAATGAGTAATGTGTAATTAAAAAAAAAAAAAAAGGTACACTAAAGAGTGCGCTCAGAACAAAACAGGAAACCGGTCACAGATACACATAATCCATTAATAGATTGCAAAAATATACAGCGATTGTGTGGATCAGGGTTGAATCCAGGCATCTTTCAGAGGGAAACACAGACTGGTTGGGTTTCTCTCCCCTCTTTACCTACAGGAACTCCTGCTCATACAGCAACTTTCAGCAACTCCAACTCATACAGACAAGGTGCCTATGGGAGAACAAGGTGCAACTGGCCAAACGGGGCTCCCTCCAAAACATATTACTTCACCCAATGTGGTTGTAGCCCATAGAGGGAGAAAAACAGCAATGTGCTCACTGAACGCATGCTGGAGGAGCTGCGTGCATCTGTTTGCCCCTCTCGAGTGCCCCAAGTGTCAACCGTACAGAGTAAGCAATAAGAATCGGGTAACTAGCCAATCCAAAGCTGTAAGATAAGACTGGTATGGCCTTAAATGTCCAAAACAAACAACCAGAAACAGATCAAACATGAAACTGAAATGATAAGAACAACATTGAACAGGAAATGGCAGTGCAGAAGGAAACCACAAACTCCTTCCAAAAAAAAAAAAAAAACTAAATCAAAAAAGCCACAGGAGTTTGCTGAAGTCTATTTTCTAAGTAGAGTGATAACAAAAATGTATCTAATTCTGCATAGCGATTCAACTTTGGGGCCAGATGAGTTGTTCAAGACACCAGCTCTGTTAACACAGTACAGTGCAGAATCTTTCATCTGCAGCAGTAATGACAATGAATCCTCTGTTAGGCCACTAAGAGGTGATGTCACTGATTTGTCTCTTCACCAAACCAATAAATACAAGCATTCTCTGCCAATTATGACACCTGATCTCCCTTCTGCAGACAGTCAAATGGACACACTGAGGTTCACAGGCAATCCTGTCAAATAGCATCCTGCGTCACCGGACAGCAGAATCAGTGGAATGTGTGTCCTCATAGGTCGACAATTGGCTTTGTCAACGAAAAGGAAATCAGCTCTGTTATTCACTGCAGTAGGTGGGGCGGGTAAAAAACAAACAAAAAATACCATTCACACACAGCAGCTTTGTTTAACAGCAGTGGAGAAACAATGACCGCAGTGCTCCCACCACTTCATTGCATCACACAAAACCCAACTAGCGCAGTGCTATTGGGGGTCTCCAGGCCCCCAGCCCCCAAAGTTGAACAGCATTCGTGTCTCCCCAGAAAGTGCTGATGCTCAAATGCCTCTTTGTTCCCTCGCACTTTTAGGTCACTGCACATTAAGAAAGTGTGATGTGAAAAAAGACCGACTTTTTCCCCCAAGACAACACTCCTAGCTCCCTTCACCCAGGCTCCTTGATAGGGTCACCATCTTTGAATGGACTCAACTGACAGTGGTCACTCTTTGCTGTGTGATAAATGTCTGCTCTAAATTAATTTAAACAGACCTGTTTTCAATTGTTGCAAACAAATAACATTATCTTAATTCTTTATGGCATTACAACATTATATTAGCAATATCAGCTGAAGCTACTGACATTTTCAGTTGTACAAATATGCCTAAATCAATAAACTATACAAATATACACCATGATACACACTACAACAATGTATCAGAGGTCAGGTAATTCACAGTTTTGTGCAACTTCCAGCGGAAAAATATTTTATCTTAAAGCATTATTGACGCAGTTTAATTGCAAATGGTGTTCACTACAAGTCAAAATGTTTTAACCTTGACCATATCCCATGATGTTGACTGGACAGAACTGCCAAAAAGAACTGCCCATTTGACATTGCTTCTATCTAAGCTGCAAGCTCCACAGCGACTTCCCGAATTCGCATATGGGTGCGACTGTTACCCGGGGGTCAGGGGTGGATGGTGGCATGAGAGAAAATTCCCTTCTCCTCATATCAGACACTGAATGTGCCTTTTTCCTACACAAGCCACAGAGGTTTTGTGACTGTATAACAAATGCTGTCAAAATGCAGGCTAAATATTTGCGTGAGCCAGCAGAGGTATCTCACAGCTGCCTTACAAATGGAGTCTCGTCAAACGCTGCGATAAAACTGACCCAGATTACTCACTGACGCAGGTTAAGCGGACACAAACGACGGACTCAGTTCTGGACTGGCAGTCGCCTCTTCTTTATACATACAGTGAAGAACTGTGCATCTCACACCTGCTGTCCATCTGTCATGTGACTAAAGTTTTACAGAACCCCATTTTAGATCTGTGACCACCAAGGCTCAAAATCCACTGCAATCATTCAGTATGGTGGACAATGATGGGTGATATGATGGAAAAAAATGTACTGTTAAATGGTTAGAACTTTTAAAGACAACAATGACACATAAAACTGAGGGCTGAAAATGCTAAATTGTCAGCAAAATTCACTGGAGGGTTACTCCACTTTGTATGCTAGTGCTCTGCTGGAGATTAAATGGTAACATGTTTTTTTTTTTTTTTTTTTTAAGTGCCTGTTCTATTCACGTCACGTATCAGGTTTCATCCTCACACGGCTTTTAGCCCTCAACAAATTAAGCACTTCCCGTTCAGACGATCCGATTGCCCCTGGTGTGCCTTCGGTGACAGACGCAATTGGGCTGGGGCGCCTATGAGAATGGGATCTCTGGCATTCTGTGGAATCTGCAATTTTACAGCTAGCATCAGGACATGAGAGCTCATCGCTTTACAGGCACTGAAAGCAGATCGATAGCACAGGATTTCCAGACAGATCTATGGAATATATGGAATAAGATCTTTCTACGTACCATCAGTCAACATATTTAATGGAGGAAAACAGTTGAAATCACGGAAAATGCAGGATGCAAGTTACTCCCACTGATTTCACAGGAGATTTATTATGAGAAAGAGGAATGAACTCTGGTCATTCAATATTGGGAGGCTTAATAATCCAGTAGAGAATAATGTTGCATCATAACAGCAACGAAACACAAATACAGATAAAATACCAGCAACAGCTCTACCACGAGGTCCAGGAGAACTGTATCATGTAACATGATTCCTACTGGCTCAGCAGAGTCTTAAAATCAAGTCATTTTACTGCCATAATTTAACAATGTAGACATCTGTAAGTTCACTATTATGAACTTATGTATGACAGTAATAAAAAAAGACTGATAGAGAAGAGGATGCAACAACAACAATTAAAAAAAAAAAAAAAATTAATTCAATGCTCACTCGTAGTGGTTAATACCACTGCCTTTAGATAAACAAAATCGTAGGTTCAAATCCCACCTACTGCTGTAGTACCCCTGAGCATTTTTTTTTACACTGAAATTGCTCCAGTAAAATTACCCAGCTGCATAAATGGGTAAAAAAAATTGTAGGTAGCTTAACGATGTAAATTGCTTTGGAGAAAGGTCTCAGTTAAATGACCAAATGTGAACTATACTGCATCATTTAAATCATTCTTACAACAGTACTCAGTATTTTAGCATGTACAGCTTGGACGATGCACTTAAAAATATATGTCCTCTAGAGAGGAAAAAATTGATGCTGACTCTGGAAGGTTATAAGTTTTCAGGTATCCAATGGAAGTCATTGTCTCACACAGCCCATTGAGTGCTGGCACCCATCAGCTGGGGGCTCCAATGTGAGCAGGCTGCTACTCATCGATCCATCTGTGGTACAACTGCTCTGGTATCTATCTACCCTTTATAACATCACTATGACAGGGCCTGGCTGCAGCTCTCCTTTCCTGCGCACTGATGTTAAAGCCTTCATGGGCACGTGGGACATCTATATCTCACAATGCATTCTGGTCACTACCCAATACAAATTTGAGAAGGGGGTGCGGCACTGAGGAGAGATTTCTGATAACAAATGACGCAAAAGCAAACTCGATCACATCAAACTCACATTCACAATTAGTCTTTTGGCACATTAGATAACCAGCTCACACAATGCCCTTTGCACACATGGGAGAAGGTAGACTTTATATGGGATGTCGTTTTTCAGAGCTCTTCTCACATCCTGCTATCTGAAACCAGAGTAAAAAGATGTATGAGATGCCTAATCTGTTTAACTGACCACTACTCTATATTGGTGAAAAAACAGAAGAATGTACTTGTATTGATTTTCTAAAAACTAATGTTACAGAAATATGTGGAGAGACACATCACATAAAATAGCCAGCTTCATAAAGGCCAATGAAAATGACCAATATGTAAGGCTAAGTACACATAGTATTCCTGCACAGAAAAATACTATTTATAGCGAGTTGGAAGCTTACTTTGCATGTATATTCTGTTTTTCAAAGGGAGACTGTGGAGAATGCTAAAAGAGCTACTGAAAGAAGCTGTGGCAATTTTTTTTGATGGTTTTGGCATGAAAATAGCTGTCAGTACAGTGGTGTCACCAATCAAAAAAAAAAAAAAACAGTACAGGAAAACCAGAAAACAAGCCATATATTAGTGTGATCAGAACACAAGTTCTGAGCAGGCCATTTAATAAAAAGAGGAACCAATTTAGCTTACGATTACTTGCACTTACCCATTTATACTGAAACAGCTCAGCACAAAAGAGAATTAACCTTCATAAACTTGAACCATGATCATAAGGAAAATTCCTTCAAGACTTTCATTATCTTCATCCCCACACAAATCATTATAAATATGTTCACCACATCTTTTCTAATGTGTGTAATGTCACTAATGTTCTTTCCAGTCCATGTGATTATGACATCTAAAAGCAACTGAAAAAACCCGACCAACTGCTTCTACAGATGTCTTTTTTGCTGACTAATCAGTTTGCAAGTGAACACCGAATACTGGACAAGTGGAGCGTTGTGTCATTACCACCCCCATAGCCCCCCTGTCCCTAGGTGCACACACAATGTGTGTGGGTGGATGGATTGTAGCACTTGCATGTGAGATAGGTCATTGAGCAGCTCAGGTTTAAACACAACAAAATCCCTCCAGTTTGCACAGGCAAACAGAACCACTCATGGATGCCATAACAAGAAAACTGGGGGGGGGGGGAGAATATATATATATATATATATATATATATATATATATATATTTTAAGATCAAAGAGAAAAATATCAAAGACATACGCTGCCTGGGAATACAATGAAGCAAATACATGTATGCAAAAAAATAAACTGCAGACTGTTAGGCTGTGATGACAGTGGAGCATCATCAGAGAGGATTTTGGGTTTAGGGTTTATGAAGTAGAAGGACCACAGGGTCAGAAAATTTTTCTTAGTCTCCACAGAAATCAGAACTATGGACCAGGAGTGGCCAAATCCAGTCTGAGAAAGCAATAACCCCAAACAGAGTTTCTAGGAACATCCCTTTTTACACCTCACACAGTAGCCGATGTACAACTAACTTAGCACTTAAACAATGGCTTCAATCAATGCGTTTAAGGACCTGAAGACTGGTGGGTTCAAGTCCACTGCTTACCTTTGAGCAAAGGTATTTAGCCTGAACTCCCCCAATAACACATGCAGGTCTTGAAGTGGTTTGCCAAGGCCAGGCCTATAGGACAGGTATATCAGTCACAGTATGGTCTCCCCCAATGCCCCCCCAAGGTGCAGCTCTTCTGTAAACCATTTGCCTATTAACACACATAAATAATTCATGTAGCCAACCATGGAACTCTCAGTGTCTGCTGTGCTACTGTAACCCTGCCGAGTTGTATCTTGTTTCATAGCAGTCCAGGTGTCACAGGTCATGGTCAGACCATGTGCCACACAGGGGTTCTGTTGAACACCAGCACACATTAATGGTAAAGTCATGTTACGAAGAATACTTTACAGAGTCAGCTTTGGCATGAAAGGCTGAGTAACTAGCATCTCATAACCTCAACTTTGCATCCTGTCATAATGCAAACCTAACTATCCAGATTTTATGTAATACACAGCTTATGAATAGTAATGAGTGATAATTATGTTATTATTCATGCGCATCCATTCTCAGTAACTGCTTGACCAAGGCAGGGTTGCACTAGCCCAGAGTCTAGCCTAGAAGCATAGCCCTTATATGGCAGGGTACACGCTGGATGGGTTGCGAGTGTTCTGCTGAGCAATCGCACACACTCATTCACACATGCATACATATATTACAGTCAATCTATAGCAACCAAATAAGAATTACAACATTATTACTAATGATATAAGAATAATTATGGTGTATAATATTATTACAAGTAGTGTAAATTGTAGGAAGGTGATCAGGATTTGTCCATCCTGTGTTTTATGCACCTACTTGAGCGATGAACATCGGTGCATCAAGTGAAAAGTAACAAACTAGGTTTACTTAAGAATCACATGTCTGCAGCCATGTAACTTTCTCTTAATGTAATGCGCAAATTGTATTTTTGCTAAGATGTACATTGCTTTGGAAAAAAGCGTCTGCTAGATGAATAAATGCAAATGTCAGAATTAGCTTGTTTATTTTTCAGAAGTTCCTGACAATTGCATGAGATATGAAAGAGATGTAACCACTTAGTCATACAGACTTCTGCAATACCAGTCTGAAGCCCAAAAGAAGAGCACCATCATTTTTACTCCTTTGGTTTGAGAACAGTGCTATTATTGCAAGACATCAGCCCTTTCCTCTCACGGCAACACACAGTTGTCAACCCTGTGGTGTTAAGAGTACAATCAGAGAGAATGGGTGGTACAGACTCTGTTTGGGCACTGCTGGCAGCCCAACAATCTTTCCTCAACAAACTGTGCACTTGAGGCTTTTCTGTTAACACAATGACTTTATGAGACAGTGAGCAACTTGTGGAATGGAGGGCAGCATAGGGCTCTGAGAGAGGTGATACAGGATGGTGAAAGAATACACCGAGATACTTTCACTTCCTGTAGACCTTTCTGTGAGCTCCTAATCAACCTGTGGACTTGCAGGTGCTGGGTATTATAATGACTACAGCAGTGACAGCAATTTATCGAAAGTGGTTTGTGACAATCTAATATAGCAACTGAAAACAACACTGGGTAGTGGACATGAGTGGTGTTTAAAGCTTTCACCTTGCATTTAATGACCTGAAGATTTAAATTCCAGGTGTTAGTATAAAACAAATCACTTACCCTACACTGCTCCAGTGAAACTACCCAGCTATACTGTAAGTCATTTTGGGGAGGAGCCTCAGATAACTGAATAAATGAAAAGATGCCCTAGCAGCAAAGTTGAAAGCACTCTGCAAAGCACTAAATCCAAAACAAGACTCATTAACAGAAGCAGCTCTCACTCTACTGCAGGGAGGTACTATTTTCACAGAGGTTAGGGTGTAGGGGTAAAGCTGAAGTTCCTGTAATGGCAGAGTCAGAGGAGCTGATGCTGGAAGAGGAGAGATCGGGACAGAGTGCTCCCTCGGAGAGGAGCGATAGGAAGGGATGGGCTTAAATTGTCTGTCAGCGCTTGGCAGCCGGCAAGGGAAGGTACACCCCGGGCACGGAAATGTGGACACTTATAAAACGGGGCAAAGCTGTGACCCTGGCAAGGCTGAAGCGACATGGGAAGAGTAAAACGGAAAGGATTCAATTGTAGCTGTTAACAACTCAGGGCACCAGGGATCATCTCAAACACAATTCATACTGAAATTTAGCAGCTCAGCAAAGTCAAGCCCTTTAACACTGGACCAAAATGTGCAAAAATTAAAGGAACAAACTGAAAAGTTACAAAAGCGCTCATATCAGGTGGAGGTGGTTATGTCATCTATAAACTGCATTATTTCAGTTCATCAGCACCTTTGAAGTCATTTGCAGAGTTACACCCCCTGCAAAACAGGCACAGCAATATCCTTTCACCACTTGATTCTCAAAAGCACATTAACAACAAACACTCAAAGATACCCCACTACAGACAAAAGAATAGCAGCACAGGGCATACAGAAGTGCTCCTGTGCAGTACAACATTTTCAGTGTGCGAGACAAAGAATCATGAAATAGGCCATGATTTGAAAGTAGCTGTTTTTCCCTAAAACCATAATAGGGCAGTAGAGTGCTTTGTGTTACTGCCTTGACTCCAGTGACCCAGGTCTGAGTTCCTGCTTTTGCTTTAGTACCTCTGATCAATGTGTCTGACCTGAATTGATACAATAAAAAAAAATTACCCAGCTGTATAAACAGTGGGGGGCGCGGTGGCAAAGTGGCGCGGCAGACTTGGGGTGCCTTGTGATGGACTGGAATCCTGTCCTGAGCGTTTCCCCTGCTCATTCAGTCTTAAGCCCTGTGTTGCCGGGTAAGGCTCTGGCTCGCAGCAACCCCACTCAGGACAAGTGGTTTCAGCCTGTGTGTGTGTATAAATAGTTCAATGTATTATTTTTGTATATTTATGACTTTTTTACCTAAGAAGGCACTTCAGTTTGTTTACATCATTCTACTTTTTTGTAATTAATAGTTGTAGTATTTACTTTAACACTTTTCCTCATCTCAGAATCCCTTGTGTAACACAATCCAAGGTGATGTTGGCATTTATGGAGGGTGGTCAGACAACCTCGCTCTGTCCCAGGAGGGAAAGCACATTTTCTCACTGTCATGACGTCTGAAGAATTGATCGGAACCTCTTGCTGTAACTGGAGCTGAACACCAGGCTGGCTCTTTACCCCATATCCCACGTACCTCAAGCCAACACTCCGCCCCCTGCCATGTCTAGAAAAACTATTAAAAGCACTGCAGCTTGTGGGGACTCTAAGACCTGTTTCCTTGTATGATATAAATAACTGATTAATGCACAGTCCCCTCACCTTCCAGCAACCAGTCTGCACAGAAGACACTGTAAGCACATCGGCTACCCGCCTAGAAAACCACACGTTCCAGCTGGCCACTCTGATGTTCGTACCAATGACAGTGATTCCTAATAGCTACTTCAGACCAAAAAAAAGATGGAATTTGGAAACAAAATATCAACTTTTACTCTTTATATTGTGTAAAAGCTCTTATGTACAAGATAGGGTGGCACAGCCATACCCTGTTTTTACTTTGACCACATGTAGCGCTGTCTTCAGTTTGTATGTTTTGTATGTATTCATGGCACCCTTGACACATTACAAGTTACTTTTTTCTTATTTTAAGATTAAGAACTTTAAAGCTTGGTTTCTGCCAATATAACCTTTTAGAGGTCCACATTGTTTTGTTATGCATGAAATTGCTTGCTTTGGACAATTACACAATAACTGCGTGTAAATAAGCTGTTATAAGAAGTGCATTCTCCTGTTGTCTTTCATAAGACATTTTCTGGAAAACTCCTTGTACAAGCAAGGTACTGTTTCACAACATGTACAATGAGCACCTGTTATACTTTACATGATAATGACAAGTCATTTTGTGAAGATATAACAGAACCAGAAAAAAACTACAGTACATGATAATATTCACCAGATTCCTGTTAAGAAAGGATATCTCAGGCTCCTAACTTAAAATTTCTACAAAGTACTGAAATAAGCATTTTACTAGCACAGTTAAGCAATTCCATAACACGTGGAGAGATTTCTTTGCTGAAGACACTTAATCACAAGCAAAATTAAATACAAACTTGTTGCCACTGTACAACATAGCTTCCTCTAAGAAAAATAAATGAACAGACATGAGGGCATTTTCAACCTTTGCATTTTGAAAACATGTAGACATGTTTAAGTTGAAAGGCAACCACAAAGGTGCTTTTCAACAGATTGTTTGGAAAGGAAAAGGTAGTCAAAGCAATAAACACAAGATAAATCTATTTTTGGAAAACTAGTGTTAGGAAAGAGGCACAAGTGGATGCATGGGAAGTGTAGGAAGTGGGGCTGCATGCTAGTTCTGAAGCTCGGAGAAGGGACAGCGAACGCGTGATTTTGTGCCACAGAGGCAGGCAGGAAGGATAGAGGCGCACTACTTACTCCATTGATTTAATAAGTTACTCATGTGCATCCTGACTGCGGGCGGGAACACGCAATCCGTCCCCACACACAACCCAGCCGAGACGGGCAGGGGTTAACGTCCAGCAGCTGGGGAGAACCACACACATACACATGCGACAGTGAGGTAATACACACGAGACAACATGGCGAGCAACACATCAGCACACGTTGACACACGGCCGTTTACATTTGCACACAAGTGATGACATTCACAGACATGGATGGGGACCTCCTGGGCACGTGTAGATCCTGCTGGACAGCGGAAGGTGATCAATAACTATTTACACCGAGTTCCAAAATCGTGAGTTCTCTCAAGGAGTATGTCGTTCGGCCAGGTGTGCGCGCGGTGAAAACTGAACATGATATTTCAGGTGATCTGCAGAAATCTATGCACGTCTGCAGGGAAAACAACAAAGTGAAGCGTGGAAGGCAAATTGGAGAACTGGCACCTTTCACACCTGAGGTAAGGTGGAGATCAGGTAACAGGTAACTCAGCTCTCCATAAGCCCGTCCCTTCTGTCCTACCTGCCCTTCATACCTACAACTCTCTAGAACACAGAGAATGACATATCAAATAACACTGATTTCATACTGAATCTCAAAATACTGTCTACAAACATTAAATCCAACGCAGGAGAAAATTTCACCAAGCACACGTATAAAAAGGACAGCAGCAGGTGGCATAGTGGTTGTTTGACTCCAAACTCTTGCTATAGTTTCCTTGATCAAGGTACTTACCTGAACTAACAAAATAATAACCCTGTTGCACTGAGTTATACACTAAGAGAGGCACATGATTAAGTTTCCTATATACAACATCACTTGGCCAGAATAAAAACCAATGAATGACACATTATAATATTATTTTTAATACTAATACTACTGCTTGCTAATAGTAATACTGCCACACTACTGCTACTACAACAACTACTTCTACTACTACTAATAATAATAATGATAATAATAATAATGTCACATAACTCGTCCAAATAAATCTGAACGTTAGCTTCCGCTAATAAGAATAATAATGGGAAGAAAAGGCAAAAACGTGCAAATATTCTGAAGGCGGGTATCATTATCATGTTAACAGGCTTCGTGTGACATCAAATTCTGACAGAAATGTTTCTGCCGTGTCACTCACGTTCTTCACAAAACGGCCGCGATAAGAGATACGACGGAAAATTTTAAAAAGAGAAAAAAAAAAAAAACAAAAAAACTTGTAAATAATTAACGTGTACATCAGTTCTACACAAGAGTTTTTATGACTCGAGAGTTCAGAAACCACTCGTCACTGTTCCCCACTGGCAGGATTCGAAGCGGTGATAACGATTAAAACAGACAACACATTACACAAGGACTTACATGGAAACGTTTCAGAAACGGTGGCTCCTCGCTTGTTTGTACTCGTTATGCCCGAAGAGCGTTATGACAAATAAAATGATTTTTCAATACCGACCGTTGGCTCCTCGTGCGGGGCCGTCATTGCGCGTGCGGCGCGCCACTATTCGCGAGGTCCTATCTGCACCGGGCTCGCGACGCTCCCCCACCCCCTCCGCCTCCTCTCTCTTGCTCTCGCTCTCTCTCTCTCTCTCTCTCTCTCTCTCTCTCTCTCTCGCTCGCGCGCGCAGAGGTTAACCGGTTTCGTGTGAGGTTCGAGGGGGTTTTCTTTTCATAATGATAACGATTATTATTGTTATTATTTATGTTCTTTTATTCTTTTTATAACTTAACCCCATCCTTACTAGTCCGTTCGAAACGTCGCCATGTTCATCTTCGCTTCAGTGCGCTCGCCCGTGCCGGCCGTGCAAACAACGTGTGCGCGCATCCGCGACCGGAAGCCTTTATCCGTGAATATTAAAACAAAAAAGATAAAAAGCGAAAGTAGTGCACAGAGCGAGGAGAACGCAGAGATCAATAACTTTTCAATGTTTTAAATAAACTAAAATACAGGAGAGGATTTACAGGACAACATTACAATAGGCTCCTGCATATAAAATATTATAAGACCATATAACATATGCTGTATAATCATCAATAATACTTAATTTTTAATAAATTTAAATAATTTTTTGTAGTTTAATGGGGTCAAATTAAGGTTACCAAAACACTGAAGTGATACACCCCCCTCCCCTCACCACTCACCACCCCCACCATCCCCTGCACTAGTACCCACAGTATCTTAGAAACTAACAACATATCTGAATTGTATAATAACACAGGAACGGTTGCCTAGGAGGAAGGAGGCGTGGTGGCGCAGTGGGTTTGGCTGGGTCCCGCTCTCCAGCGGGTCCAAGGTTTGAGTCCTGCTTGGGGTGCCTTGTGATGGACCGGCGTCCTGCCCGTGGTGTGTCGCCTTGCCCTCCAGCCTTGCGCCCTCTGTTGCCAGGTTAGGCTCTGGCTTGCCGCAACCCCACTCGGGACGAGCACCTTCAGCCCGTGTGTGTGTGCGTGCGCTTAGGAGGGGACAGCCGGTATTGTAGTGGTTACAGCTGCTGCCTTTGGATCCAAGAGTTGCAAAGTACTTATCCTAATGTAGTCTAGTTACCCAGCCATGTAAATAGGGGTATTGCTTTGGAGAAAAGCATCAGACGAATGAATAAACGTAAGGAGGTGAACCCCGAGACAGTTGCTGAAGGACGGTGGATGCTGGTTTTCCGACGGTTGCTGTCGGATGCGTGATGGAACGCTGCACTTTGCCGTGGAAACGAAGGGTGGGCGGCAGCGTGTGGGCAGAGCGTCCGGCTGGGCCAAGGCCGGAGGATGGATCACCGAAGGCCTAAAACCAGCCGCTGGCTGCAGTGGGTGGAGATGACATCTGGTCAATGTGGTGGAAACAGCACCAGGGAGTATCTCAGATGTTAACTCTAGATGTGCCTCTTTACACTGATTTTGCCATTATAAACCAATACCCTGCCGCGCTTAATCGATGATGAATTGACGGCATCCAGGGACTGGTTCCTTTGAAACAGGGAACGATCGGAAACGATGACTCGCTCGGTAATCCCGGTGTTTTAAAAAAAGGAGCAGTTCCAAACTTTTTAACAAATTCGTAATATTCCGTGCGGTGTTTATTTCTCATTATAAGCTGATTTTTGATTTGTTTGAGAAGTTCGTTTTTGACACCTAGCGGTGGAAAAATGCAATTGCACTACTCTTTAGAACGTGACCGGAAGTTTAAAAGGTTATAGAAGAGACTTGATCGGCATCCAGAGTCGCGTTGTTGTTTGCTTTCAATCCTTGTGGTAGATGCGACCGTAAGTTACTAATTTTATTCTGAAACATTTGTAATATTTCTTTCGTGCTAGTTTGATGAAGGATGATGTTCTGTCCTGAAATTCTTCGCGATTTGTGGTTAACATGCTGCTGCTGCGGCTCATATATATCTGGATAATGCGCCTTGATTGTTTATTTAGCTGTTTGAATCTGTTAGCGGATGTTTATAAACGTGAAAGTTGTATGTTGTTTGTGATATTTTGTGAGTTACTTCGTAATTTTGTATATTTTCTCTCTTAGTTTTACGAAAAAAAGTCAAAAAAAGTGTGCATCACAAGCGCAAAGAAGAACGTGATGGAGCTTTATTTCTGTTAACTATCTGTCAACGCTTTGGTTCGGAACACCACTGCCAGGGTGGAATAATAGGTAAAATAAAAGCATTATTATGAGAGGGAATGTGACACAAAATCAGAGACGTGGACTTGGAATATGGGGTGAAATGTTGCCATCTAGCGGCGAACAGGGAGCGATACAGTCTGTTTTGAAAAGCAGCGACGGTCCCCGCAGTACGGGCGTATACCCCGCTATACGGTGTCTCGTTATCACACACTTCAGCCTCGCAGATACGTTGCTACACCCGTCTTTTAACTTGGCATCAGCAGTTTAAAAAGTGTGCTTTGATATATCTATATACGATTTTCTACCTCGCTTTGAGAACAATATTAAATGCAAGTTTCCATTTATTCATTTTGCTGATGCTTTTCCCCAAAGTGACTTATAAAGTTAAGGTACTTACAGTTATTTACCCATTTATAGAGTTAGGTAATTTTAAGTAATTACCTTACGCAAGGGTTCTACAGCTGGAGGTGAGACTTGAACCTGCAACCTTTGGGTCCAAAGGCAGCAGCCATAGCCCATACATTACCAACAGCCCTCTAATCTAAACTTTTATAATGGCAATAAGATTCAAAAGTCAAGTGTTTATCATATGTACAGTAAAGTCTGTTACACTATACAATATAATTCCTACTCTGTGAATCCTCCCAGCAGACTAAGACATAAATTATAAGGACATAAAGAAAACACAAGGCCTAAATTACAAAATTACAATTAGTGCAAATGCAAATAAATGACAAGCAAAACTTAACATTTTTCAGAATTGTGTTCTCATTCTGCACACAGACTGTCCTCCTTCTATTAAGGTTAATTTGTAGATTCCTTAGTTAATGACTAATGTAAAACCCTCTTCCCACATAAATATCCCAACATACTTGTTAAATAAGTCAGGCAGAGAAATCAGTGTTAAGAAAACATTATTTAAATGCACATGTGCATAATACATTCTATAAAACAAAATGCATACAGCAAAAGGCTATTTAAATAGGCAAAAATTACACAAAAATATAAATTTCACATATTAATGACAAAGAAAATGTGTGTGTGTGTTTTATGGAATATAAAACTTAAAGGGAAAGTTAACTTGTTAAAGGTGATTTTAATTCATATAATCATAAGTTTATAGCGGTTCTTAAAAACAGCTGGCAGAACAGGATATTTCTAGGAACAGGATATTTCTAGAAACAGGACATGAAGTAGCCGACAGGCAGGCA
The DNA here is from genome assembly GCF_900964775.1 of Scleropages formosus. Taxonomy (NCBI): domain Eukaryota; kingdom Metazoa; phylum Chordata; class Actinopteri; order Osteoglossiformes; family Osteoglossidae; genus Scleropages; species Scleropages formosus. The sequence goes on from NC_041822.1 coordinate 20,567,470, forward strand.
ACTGAGCTGTTACTGTGAAACCGGCTTTTGAAAACCACTTTAACTATGAGTGGTAACACCAGAACCTTTTGTCTCAGTTCTATAAAAGAGGATTTAGTGCTACATTAAATAAAAAATAGTGCGGATACAGCATTTCAACAGAATCATAAAGGCCAATGTTTCTCACTCCTGGTCCTGCCATGAAGTTGTACCCCACTGTCCGCCCTCAATCTGTTCCTGAAAAAGGGATGGATAACGAAAAGATAGATAGCGAAAGCCCATTTCCCATTATTCCTCATGGGGAAAATTTTACAGGCAGTCCCCGGGTTACGAACGTTCGACTTACATACAACCCGTAGATACGAACCACAACTCCCATAGTCCTACTACTATATTCAGAATTCGAGTTACATAAATAATTCATAATAACAACGGGTGCTAATTTGTGACGTACATCAAAACGTTGCGTGTCTACAGCGGTTCATCGGTGGGGCGCGTGATCCCGAGGTAGGACAAAGACTTCGTTGTTTTCAGTCGGACCACGTTGCTGTTAACAGTGTCTCGTGTGCTACTGTATTTGACTTTAATTTTTGTTTTAACCCTCCTAACCATGGCACCGAAGCGTAAATGTGATGCAGATGATGGCTATGCATCCAAGAAAAGGAAAATGATCACGACTGAAACTGAAGTGGAAATAATAAAGCGATCGGAAAAAAAGGTGAAACGCCAACAAACATTGGAAAAGCGAACATTAAAGTTTCTTTAATGCTTTTCATACCCACCCCCCCCCACGTACTGTAGTAACATTTATCTCTCTCTATTATAAATACTGTCCAGTTACATTTATTATTATTATTACATTGTTTCATTATTGTTACTGTATTGTTATATTAAATATGTTTTTAATGTATGCCGAAGTGTTTCTTTAATATTTTTTTATTCACAGAAAGGTACATGATATACTATATACTATGACAACCAACTGAATTTAGATACCCGCCATACCTAACTGTCCCAACTCACGTCAAAATCCGACTTAAAGACAGACTTAAAATATATGTAAGAATGTACTTAGGAATGGAAATTGTCGTAATCCGGGGACTGCCTGTAATTGGTTCCAAGCCGATCCTTAAAAACACCGACTAACTGGGTGAGCGAGTAATAGTGAATGAAAATCAATATACAGAGAGCTGCTCTAGGCTCTGGCCTGAGAACTGTGATCCGAAGGAAAACGCTGAAGAGAAGCTTCCAGACGTCAGAGTGACTCCATCTTTCTGAATTCAGGGCCACTTAGAGACAGATGAGCGAATGGAAGCAGTTTCACAATTATTAATAGCGACTGCATGAATGCAATATTGGTGATGATGTCATTTGTTCATCTTCGGATCTTAACCAGTCATCTTTACAACATTAGGTGTAACGCAGAATCTGCTGTGGATGGGATGCCAGGCCGCCTCTGGACACACACACACACACACACACACACATAACGTATTCAGTCAAAAGTTTGAGTACTATTCACTAATAATTCAGCAGGACACCAGTCCACATGTCCTCCCAGCTCCTCTGCAGCAGCTTCCAGAGACGCAGGACACCCGTGTGTCGCATCGCTTTCACTCTCCTGTCCAGTTCGTCCAAGAAAAAGATTGCCCAGGTGGAGTCACACTTTTGACTTGCATTGTATACAGTTACAGTAATATCGTCTGGCATTTACCATGGTCCAGCAGAGGATATCGTCACACTCACGAACAGCCACGGCAACAGCAATTTCGTTCTTCTTTATACACACACACACACACATTTTCAGAACCGCTTGTCCCATACGGGGTCGCGGGGAACCGGAGCCTACCCGGCAACACAGGGCGTAAGGCCGGAGGGGGAGGGGACGCACCCAGGACGGGACGCCAGTCCGCCGCAAGGCACCCCAAGCGGGACTCGAACCCCAGACCCACCAGAGAGCAGGACCCGGTCCAACCCACTGCACCACGGCACCCCACCTTCTTCTTTACATTGTATGAAAAATAAAACAGATTCAATAGAAGCACAAACACAAAGGGGATTTGAACATACAACCCAGTGTATGGCTACTTACAACCTATAAACTTATAAAGTGGCACCTGTATAGAAATAGAACTTAATAGATTTGATTGTTCTCACAACACATGTAACATGTCTCTTCCTGAAAAAAAGAGAATTTTTTGTGTAACGCTTTCACGGGAGTGAAAATTACATATAAAAAATTAAAGGTTCAAAGCTTTGAAGGTGCACTGTCAGAGTTACAGTGTTCTACTCATGGCACAAAAGTGTTCAAAGTGTTAACATGTGGACTTGGCTTTCTGGAAGTCGTGCCAGATGCAGAGAAGCTCATCAGGCTGAAAGCCGGTCACAATGACGCGTTGGTAATAAACGCACCTCTGGTACTTCACATGATAGATTTCAAACAAGTTGTGCATTGAGGTGAAACTGAAAGCGTACACAGGCTGGACACCTAAAACCCGCAGGCATAAACCCACGTAGATGTCCTCAAGGGGAACGGGTCTCACAAAACGAGATGCCATGGAAATCTTCTTGCCGAGGTCGGCTGAAAACAGGTACCCGGCCCCGGAAACATATGGAGGATACGAGTCTTCCGGGAAGATGTCCTCAGGCATGTACCACTTGCTGTTCTTGTCCCTTCTTGGATGACCATCTTTAATGACCGAGCCGGTAATATAATTCCGTCTGGTGGAGTTGGGCACCAGGAGCTTATTGACCAGGTAGTCCACATTCAGGAAGATGTCTGCGTCGATCTTCATGGCATAGGATGCTCCCTGGCAACTGGTGGCCAGCCAGTTCATCATCATCATGGTCTTGATGGTAAGGTTATGATAGCTATCCTCAAAGCTCATCTGGACAATGTCTTCATGCTCCAGACTCTCCCTCTCTAGGTCCTTCTGGATGGTTGGGCCTTGTTCTCCAGTGGGCAGACCCACAAAGAAGACCCTCAGGAGATGAACACCGGGGATCAGATCCTCTTGACCCCATGTTTTCCTGATGGCATCTCTAGAAGCACGCTCACCTGGAGAAACCGGAACCATCAGCACCAGGAACGGCCTCCTCTCCTTGCATTTGTGTGGCTGGTTGAGGACATACTTGTACGTAGATGGTGAGATCATCCTGTAAATCTCTGCAGCTATGGGGTTTAACCTTTGGACAGACTTGGCACGCTCTCCTCCATAGCTCCAGAAGCAGGTGACTAAGAATGTCAACAACACAGCAGAAGCTAAAAGTACTCCAAACCACTTGTGCGAATTCTTGACCATTTCTGTGGGAAAAACTCAAAGAGAGAATAAGTTCTAGGAGCACACACTACTTTTCCCAGCAGAAACACGGGTCTTCTGGAGGTAAATCTTGCGCGGAACGCAGAATCGACGGGATCCCACACATCACAGTGGGAGGAACTCGCCGTAAACCTGGTTTCCCGTTTTGTTTCGGAAGAACCGCTCCCTGCCGCGCATTTTGAGAACGACACGTAAAGAAGCGCGCGCTCTTATTGGAGGGGCTCGCGACGGCCCCCCCGGAGAGGGGAGGGCCGAGGGAACGGAGAGCCGCTTTCACTTTTGATATCCATCGACACGCGCGTTTCGCGTACGTCTCACTTTGCTCTGTCTGTGAGTCGTTTGTACGCTTTCACATGTAATATACGATTCCACTGAAAATTATTATTAATGCAACAACAACAACAACAATAATAATAATAATAATAATAATAATAATAATAATATAATGTCTGCGTCGGACATTCAATAAATTATTCAATACATTCTTCTTCTTCTTCTTCTTATTATTATTATTGTTATTATTCAAACCACTTACGTTCCTCCCTTGCTGCAAAAAATACCACCAAGGTGTAGGATAGGGTGCAGTTCACATTATTATTATTACTAGTAGTATTCTTCAGGGAAGCTGGTATTGTAGTGGTTATAACTGATGCCTTGGGACCCAAAGGTCACAGGTTTGACTCTTACCTCAGCCTCAGGCTGTAAGTACCTTCAGCAAGGTACTTACCCTAAATTGCTCCAGTAAAAATTACCCAAGTGATTAAATGGGTAAATAATTGTAGGCTCATTAACACTCTAAGTGCCTTTGGCGAAAAGTGTCAGCTAAATGATAAAATGTATCATTCTTATTGTTTGCTTATTATAATAAGAAAATACTCTGTTTGTCTCCCTTTGTTTTGGGGATTTTAAGTGCATCAGATAACATAACCCGCTTGGTTTTTGAGTTCTGCTAACTGTTCAGTTGTTTTGTTTTTCAGTTATTTTCCTTGCTCCTGCGTTGTCTAGCTTTGACATTACAGTTTACTTTCTGTGCTTTCATTTTATTAAACTCTGCACTTGAGTCCACCGTCAGCTTTTGTATGTTGGAGGTTTCTTAAATTCACGATAAAACTGATGCACAATCACTAATACAATCGTTACCATTGTTTATCAAGCAGATTTGTTGCTGCACATTAAATTCAAAAATTTATCGAAGACAAGCTTTTTTTTTTTACTCTTAAATTATAAGTAATGGTAAACAGTATACATACAACATGCAATTTTATGTGTGGTACTGCAAGATAGGAAAAGAACAACTGTAGAGAAAATATTTCAAACACAAGGGTTATTGGTCATCCATTACTTTTAAAGTCAAGCACTGTGTTTTATATCCAACGTGTGCTGAACCTGGGTTAAGTGGCCTGCCTTGTGAAAGGTGAAGTCTTACTCTGCTGTCCATAGTAATCAGCTCTGAAAGGTTTCTAGCTTCAGTTTTCTTCCTACATACATAAAGTCCAGAGCAAAACTTGTTTGTTGGTCTCATCTCCAAAGAGAAGTCTAAACAGTATATCTGTGATTTCACCAATCAGACATCTTTTTTTTTTTTTAAACAAATTTGTTTTTTATTGTAATAAGGGTTACAGAGAAATGTCTGTTTCTTCACTGTTAAAAACAAACCCAAAACACAAACAAAGCAAACAAACCCCCAGAAAAGGAAAAACACACTGTAATGTAGCTTAATTTACACAGTTTTCAATAGTGTCAGTGGATTTAGTCTAGTGGCAATACTTTTTCTATCGATAAGTTTTTCGTAAGAGCAGGAGCAATTCCATCAAAATCTTTGCTTTATAAGCAAAAAATTTTGTAAACAGAATTTCGCCAGCTCGTGCTGGATGGTAATTTATAGACATCTTATTAATGTAGTTCGAAAGATGTCCTCCATCTTCATTGGAAATGACTTCATGATGTTGAAAGAACTGGCCATTTTTCATGGAACATACACATACCCTTTTTTTTTGTATTCCTTATGTTATGATTTTACATTTAGAAAAAATTGCTCATTTTATATTGCAATGAGTAATATGTCCTGCTTTAAATTTCGTACACCGATTAAATCCAGACATGCATTTCTCTCTTTGTGCTGAAGTTAATAGATTGAAAGGTGAAAAATAGTAGCCCAGATAAATGAGTTGGATCATCATTCAGTGCTTGCATGGTCTTTGACACATAGCCCATCCATCTGGTCTTCAACATGTCCTCAATAATCTGAGTATCTGCATTGAATTTGCATACCACAGAATTTTGTTCATGTACTTTTTTCGTGATAGTCTATAACCAGATCTGGAGAGAGGGGGTGGGGCACACAAACTGATAGAGAAAGGAGAACTAGGGTGGACACAGACGAACTCCTTCAGGCCTCCTCACTAAAGACTGTTAGGTTGGAACAATACTTCACAATGCAGGCTGCCTGCAAGGCATCAGTTAAAAAAAAAAAAAAAAAAAAAAACACCTTTCTTCTTGTTTTTGTTTCAGTCCATTTTTTAAAATTGATTTAGTAATAGGTTAGGAGCCATAGTGGGAACACAAAAAAATGACTGAAATTGCAAAGGTGAGCTTTGCCAAATTCTTTGTGAGGAGGCTCTGAAAATACAAGACCACAAAACAATCTGCCCTTTGTACAAAAACCAAATGAAATACACCACTGTGACTGGATGCGACACAAAACAGAGAACACCCAATATTTCTTTATTTTATAATAAAGCACCAGCCCTCAAGTATGCACCCCTCCATCAGAAAAAGCTCAGTTGATTTTTCAGTTTGGTTTTCGATTGCATGGTACAAGCCGCTAACTGGCTGCGAACATGGCTGCCATTTGAAACCGGCGTTAAACATTTACAAATTGCAGTAAGTCCTTGAATTACTAATGTATGAGCAAATGTGCGCGTATGTCCAACCTACTGTCCTTAGCTATAGATGCGAGTTCAAAAGCCATAAAATAGATGTCTTCACCAGCAGTCCCTGCATTCGCCAAACAAGCTGCTGCCATAGCCGTTGTTGCCGTTGCATATCGGTAATCATGCTTTTTTGTGTGAAAAATAATAAAGTGCACAGCTGCTCTGCAGAAGTATAAATAACGAAGCTGAACAAGTTGCAGAAGTTGCTTTCAGCATGAACACTTTTCCTGCCCAAATGCAGGAGTGTGGTACCACAGTATTTAATACATTATTTGACAGATACTGGGATATGAACAGATCTCCAGTCCCTTACGTGTCCAGAAGCTCAGGACTTACTGTAATTATAATGTTAAGAGAAAAGACTTATGCCAAAACAGGAACGTTGTGAAAATAAATTTTGACAGCCACTTACATTATTTTATTTTGTCTCCTCAAGGGGAGTTGCGGAAATTCAAATTTCTCAATTGCAGCCATAAATAAGGAAAAATGATTTGTACCCATTCTAGCAATCAGAGGGAAAAATTTCGAATCTTACAATAAAATCTGATTCGTTATATTTGGGTGGCATTGCCTGCCTCTAAATTAAAATATTTTGACCCACAACTTGTGGCTGTGAGTCATCTCAGCAAGTTTTGCCTCATTGCCACAATTATAGATTCTCAAAGATCTTGTTGGAGAAGAGGGGGACAGCCTTTTCTGGTGAGGCCCTCTAGCAATGTGAGTTCAGCGGAGGGGTGCAGACAGAGTGGTCAGGGCTCTTTTCAGAGGCTTTGGTAGTGGCGGGGGGTGGGGTGCAGATGGGTGAGCAGATTCAGCAAGGGCAGAAGTGAGGCAGGAAAGGTGTTGAGGTGGAAGGATATTACTGAAGGTCTATGATCTTTTCCTCCTTCCTTCGAAGTTCCTAAAGTTGGACGGCCTGATCTTCATTTCAGCAAACTCAATCGAGTGCTCGTGGCCTTTCCAGTGGAACCAGTTGACACCCTGGGACAAAAGAAGAATATGTCAAACATACATGCCAAGTATCTCTCGCAGTGCTTGGGAAAAGCTTCGTGTCATAAATATGATAAAACAGCAGAAATATGTTTTTGTTTTCTTATTTTCGTTTTCTTTATTTCAGGCCAAGAAGATTAACCAGAACCACCTCACGGTTGAGTGTGGTTGTCAGCTGTAATGCCATACAGAGTGAGAGAATTTTTTTGCCTTTTCAGCATTCTTAGACTTGTTCAGTGTGACCAACATGGTGCAGTTTGTCTCTCATTGTTCTGTGCAAGGAAATCATAAGATCAGCAATGGTGCAGCAGCTGCAGTACGGCAAACTTTGTACAAAACCGTGGTAGTGAAGCGAACGCTGAGTCCTTGGACAAAGATTGCAGTTTACCATTTGACCTAAGTCACTGACTTCACGTATTGCTGCAAACTTCTGAGAGTGACCAAAAGAGGAAGATACCAGGGGGTCTTCTGCAAGGTGGTGGGACTCAAGTCCGTGACAGGGTTCAGGACTTAGTGGTCAAGAAGGTCCTTGGTGCATAGTCTGTTCATCCAGTTTAAGAGGAGCAGGACATGGTGCTTCGGTATTTGGATACGATGCTCAATGGGTGTTTCTCATGGGACTGAAACAAGGTCCAAAGGCACATCTAGGACATGCTAGAGAGATTTTATAGCCTATCTAGTCTGGAATGCTTGAGGACCCCCAAGAGGAGTTGGAGACTGTTGGAAGTTTGGTCTGCCCTGTTTGACCTTTTGTCACTGCGATCCTCACCAAGATGGCTTTGAAAGTGAATGCATCGATTGTTTTCTTATCACTGGAAGGATCTCTGAAAGACCACATGGAATGGTTAGTTTTTTGCTGTTATTGGTAGATCTAGCTTGCGCAGTGTTGTGTGCCGTCAGATGTTTCTGGTTGCACCCTCACCTTGCTGTGACTGTTATCTCCATATCGGCCCATGATATTGACGCGGTGGCAGTTCTTGTACCAGAAGGCGCCCTTGTAGGACAGGGCGCAGTTAGTGACAGCAATGTCATTATCATGGTCGTAGGTGGAGAAGGGGCGACCATGGTGGTACGTCATTGAGTCACCTGAGGGAAGAACATTGAATGTCATTACTTCAAGTACTCCGCTTCTACATAGCGTAAGCTAAAGATACCAGTATAACACTATATCACACTTGACTGGCCTTCACAGATGTCTTTGAAACTGGCTGAAAACAGGAAGTCATACCAGCTGTGCCACTGTAGCCGCCCACGTAGACCTTGTAGCGGCTGCGTGGCTCAGAGACGCTAAACCTGTCGTACTGCGCATAGGCTGTTTCTCCTTTGTCCTGAAGATCCACTCGCAGCTCGTACTGGCTGGTGGATGTGATTTTGTGAAGGTTGTTGAGCCCTACAGGAGGAAAGCAGACATAGTCCCATCATCAAACACAAAAAACATAAGGAACCCTGGCCATAATCCAGCCTTTGATGGTGTAATGATTATTTTCTCAATATTTTTCCCCCTTATTTCAGCCTACACAGTGACTTTAAGCAACAACATGAGAAGATGTTAAAATCACTTTACAACGGCTGGACTCTACAAAAGTAAGTTTTACAGGCACTGTGAGGAACTGAGCCCTAGCTTTTTCACAGAATGTTTGTTTCCAACAAGCTTATTTTGAGCCACTGGCAGCCAATAAGAACTGCTGAAGTCAGTTAGTAAGGATCATATTCTTAGGATAAAGTCATTAAATTTATAATAGATCACAAGATAACCAACCAAGCCAGAATTCGTCGTTCATATCCCCAAACCCGGAAGTGTAGTTCTTCCAGTTCCGGAAGAAGTCCACTTTCCCGCTCTGACGCCTAACAAACACCTACAGAGGTGAAAACAAAAACTCAGTCAAGGTGAAATTCATAAAGAGGAGAACAAAGAAGGCAGATCACTGAATGGTTTGGTAAACCAACCTGGGACCCAAAGAATAACGAGTGGTAGAGAGTGGTCTCCTGTTGTATTTAGGCGCTATAGACTTAAAATGAATTGCTTATACATACTGGCTCTTGGCATTACAAATGACTGAGTCATGAATTTTCAAAAATATAAATATTGTCCAGTTTATTTGCTTTTTATAGCACCTTTTCACTTATCTGTGTTCAACAGCTGAGGAGCCAGTGTCCTGGAATGTAAAAAGGGGTATAGCATAGCAAGATAAGCCTCAAACTGTACTGTAAACTTTGAACTGTTATAGCAAAGGATCTTCAACAGAAAATTTCTCCTATCTTGTTAACTTGTCAACTGAGCAGCAAGGTGGTTCTCTTATGACTGCACCATGTGACCGGTAATAGGGGGCATGCAATGGGATGCCTAGTGCTGTGCTGTGATGTGCTGTGCTGTGCTGTGCTGTATGGCAGAGCGGGCGACTCACAATCCAGCCGCCACCGTCAGTCGTCATGTCACAGTACACCTGGAGTGGCTCGTTCTCATCTCCACCCAAGTAGATGGTGTGGAGGCCAGAGGTGGCATCACCGTTGAGCAGTACCTGGGAGCAGTCCTTCGGGTTTTTGTATAGCACACCGACTACACAGAGACACACAGATATGCAAAGTTGTTTGTCAGTTACAACTGCCATATTATTTACTGCATAAAACCACATAAAAATATATGGGTTTCCATGAAGTTCAGAGGTCATGACACATGTAGCTTGCTGGAAGTTGGATGTCGTGTGGGTACCGGTGTTGGACTCACTGGTGGTGAAAAAAGTGGTGACGAACTGGCTCCTCTTTGGACCAGCGAGGGCCAAAAGCTGAACTTTGTACTTGGTAGAGCTGCTGAGCTGAGTCATGCTGTAGGAGGTAGCTGTGGGGCTCAGCACAACTTCCTGGATAGAAATACCAGGTTGGGCTGTCAGGAGGTGATGGCTAATCGCAGCACTGATTTTATAACATTAATGAGTCTTTAGGAGGCATGTAAGATAAAACCTGGCAGAGGGCTAAAACCTTGCTATACACGTATGACATTCGCAAGGAACCAAGATGATCACCCTGCAGCACCCCTACCCTGGTGATTCCATCAGCCGACTCAAAGCTCAGGACATAGCCAGTGATTTCAGCCCGTGGAGGCCTCCAGGTCAGCAGTGCGCTCTCTGCCTGGATGTTACTGACTGCGAGGTCTTGGGGGGCATCCACATCTAAGTCAGAGAGCACAACCAAGTTAGTATGTACGTTAGAGGCAGGCTAGGGCAACGGAGATGGTCAGTTGTCCTCAGGGATTAGTAAAGTTGTCATGAATTCATTCATTGGTAGAATCCTATTAAATGGTTACCATTACAGTATAATGACAAAATGTGATTACAATTACACCATTGAAACTGGTAGATTATACTTAAAAAAATTAAATAGATCATCTAGAGCAAGTTCATGGAGTGGATAAGGGATCAGAGAGAAGTGGGTCAAAAACAGATGGGTTTTGAGACCATTCTTTATATGTTGAGAGCTATTCAGCAGTTCTGAGGAATAGGGGGTGATCTTTTCACCACATTGGAGCCAGAACCAAGAACATCTAGGTTTTTGATTTTAGAGTTCTTGTGCATGGACCTCTAGCAAACTCACACACACACACACGCACACATTTCCTGACCCGCCTGTCCCATACGGGGTCGCAGGGAACCGGAGCCTACCTGGCAACACAGGGCATAAGGCCAGAGGGGGAGGGGACACACCCAGGATGGGACGCCAGTCCGTCGCAAGGCACCCCAAGCAGGACCCGAACCCCAGACCCACTGGAGAGCAGGACCCAGTCCAACCCACTGCACCCCCCCTAGCAAACTCATGCTTTAATAATGAACCTTTTAGTATACACACACACACACACACACAGTCTGAACCGCTTGTCCCATATGGGGTCGCGGGGAGCTGGAGCCTAACCTGGCAACACAGGGCGTAAGGCTGGAGGGGAAGGGGACACACCCAGGACGGGACGCCAGTCCCCCGCAAGGCACCCCAAGCAGGACTCGAACCCCAGACCAACCGGAGAGCAAGACCAGGTCCGACCCACTGCGCCACCATGCCCCCACGTGCCTTTTAGTACTCAGTTGTAATAGTAATAGTAATAGTAAAATAGTGGCGTTTAAATAGCAATGATCCTATATGATTGGTGGATCTGAAGTTGGGATATATGCAAAGGCAAAAAGTTAAGTTTAAGTTTTTATGAGAACCCATTTCTTGAAGTGAGGTTGTTGGAGATCGATATTTTTGGCTCTGAGCTCTGGAAGAACCTGAACTTGATCTGTGTTTGTGTGCAAAATGAAGCAGAGGAAACTCACCGGTGGTGAATTCGGTGGTGGTGACGGCACTCTTGTGGGCCTCTCTCACAGCGTACACTTTGACTCTGTACTGTGTGGCAGGAATGAGATTGCTCATCTCAAACTCCACAGTGTTGCCAGACACTCGTTCCATCATCGGTGACACTGCAGACACAAGAGGAGCTTTTTATCTCTTTCTCTGTGCCATTAATATCATAGAATGTGTGGACAGGGCTAGATACCATACTACACCACACCCCTGTGCAGCCCTTATGGTATCCACCTTGACATCCAAGCAAATGCAAGATCTACTGACACTGGAAGTTAAATTGCACTGAGGTTCTCTTCCTAAACATGGAGAGTGCAGGTGCTTTCAGTGGTCCATGTTTCATACCTGTGTCGGCGCTATATGTGATGACATAACCGTCCACGGTGGCGATGGTTGGCTGCCAGAGCAACAGAGCCTCTGTGTCTGTGATGTTGATGGCGGTGAGGCTCCGAGGCTTATCCAGAGCTGGCATGGAACAAAGACATGCAATAATAATAATAATAATAATAATAATACATGCATAATACATGCATAATACATCCACGCATTAAAAACAGCACTGGGCTTTATTTGAAGTATTGATTTTCTAAGTGTCTTTTTCTGCAATAATAAAAATGCTGCTAAAAGTTAAATTTCAAAGCATTCCACTCAGCACAGGGAGCTTTGCATAGTTACTCTCGTTGTACTACGGTTACACTGTTTAGCACATTCAGTTGATTTCCTAAAATTAATCTCCAAAGGTCATGATAAATGGATGTGTATTCCCATTTTCAGCTGTATGCATCTTGTAAGTGTACGTGCAGGTCGGTGTGAATGTATCTATATATTTCTGTGTGTGTGTGTTTGTGGGAGCGCTTGCATGTATGTTGTGGGCACATGCCTGCCAGACCATATCCGTGGGACTCACCCGTGGTGACCAAATCTATCCCTGGCTGGCTCTCTTCCTGACCCTTGAGAGCAATGACGGACACCTGGTAGGTCACACCGGGGATCAGGCTGGCCAGCACGGTGTGTGAATCCCCACCATCTACAGTGATTGCCCTTTGACTACCTGTGGACAGGTGTAAACACAGGTGCAAGACCAGTCATATGCCCTTAATGTGCATCAAAGCAATAATAATTTTTTTGGCAGAAAATTCAAAACTTAAATTGTCTCCATGATGCAAAATACATATTTGAATCTTTTTTCATACACATTTAGATCCCCCCCAACTTAGCTTTGAAAATATCTTAATTGTGACATAAGCAATTGTACATAAACACACTGCAAGCATCTAAAAGACTATTCTGCTCCTGTATGAAGCCTCCTCCTGCTCGTATGGCACCCCAATACCTTAAATACATCCTACGCAAGTGGCAGAATCTGAAACCATAAGTATTCTTGGAGACTCAAATGAAGATTTCCATGCAGGATCACTGGGGGGCAGTACTGCACTGATGCTCACCGCCACGCAGCGCATCGAGTGGCAAAGACAAACTAAGTACAGCATCGCAGACGCGCAACCGGCCTGATGGCATGTCCTCATTCGTCTCACTAAGTGGGAACGCATTAGTGTGCTTTTTCCCTGTCTTTGCCAACTCCCAAAGGCCTGACATATAATGATCATTTTTAGGTTATTCTCTGTGGGTAGCATTTACGGAAAGCCATGCTTGAGGTTATTTTTTGTCCTGTGTGCCATTCGAATGGAAACTGTTACCGCAACATTAAACTGCTTCAAACCACACTAAAGCTGTAGGGTTTCAGCACAGTAAAGACGCCTAGTGAAGGACATCCAAACCAAAATGCCCTTAACTGTTGTGCAGTTGTGGGGTTTTCACATCTAGCTTTCATCATTAAGCACTTGCCCATATCTACCCATGAACCCTCAAGTGGTGGTCTTTGCTTGTTATCAGCTTATATCCACCCACCTCCTCTGACTGGCACGTAGGTGACCCTGTAGCTGTCCACGCGGGCGCGAGGCATGGACCAGTGGACTGTGGCCGAGGTGTCGGTGACATCGGAGAACCGGATGCCCTGGGGAGAGCCCAGAGCTTTTCGTGGCAAAAAAGAAAAACAGGAAAAAGGCAGACAAAATTACGGACTGCGTCGGTATCCAATCAGCAAACAACCTGGAACTGGTCCCATCCACCGTTCCTTCATCTGGGGGCACTGATCTAGTGGGTTAGAGACTAACAAACCAAAGCATCTTCAGTCATCCAGGAGAAAGCAAGTTCCATAATCCACTGAATGTTTGATTACTGATGCAGAAGTTATATTTTGTTGAAGAATAAGCAAGAAAAACACAGTGTAAGAATGCAATAGGACTAAAATAGTCAAATAATATCTTGTATGGCAGACAAAGAAGCTCAAACACATTATCATGACAGGCTTTAGGTTAATAACCAAGCGACTGGTAAATCCCAAGATGAAGGCAACCACATCCAAGGATGAGTTCTAGGAAAGTTGCCAGAAAATATTTATCCTCCGAAGGAAAGGGTTCCTTTGCTCTTTTTAAAACAAAGGCAACCAAATAAAGTCATCCTCAGCAGAATGAGTGCAGAACTTCAAGAGTAGTACTCTGGGTCATGTTGAAAACATGGCTCAACTACACTTTCCACTTTGGGCCCTGACTCAGCAGCTGATGACAGAAATCACACAGCTCAGAGAAGGTGATGAGCGATCTGTCACCGAATCTGCCATCCAAGCCGAGCAGAAAATGCAAGGACAGATGGTCAGAGACAAAAATTCGGAAATGACACTGCGAAAGCTGCCCTACCTCGCCTTTATCAATGTATCAGTCTTATGAAATATTTCAACAAGCAAAAATATCATCTTTCTAACTGAGGAAATTTTCCTTTAACCAACATAAGGGCAGCAGTTAGTGTAGTGGACTTGTAGTGTAGTATACTGATTCAGGTTCCATAAGGTCCTCTTTTGTGGTGGTCTTGAGCGAAGCATTTGGACAAAAGCAGGTTTAAGTGTTCCTTTCAACCTTTTCCCAGAATGGGTAACCTGTTGTGAATTAATTAAAAACAGTACATATTTTTTACATCATAACACAGTTAGTAGACAAGACACAAAACAAAACTGAAAGGGTAGACATGAAAGAAAAATTTGTATTAATAAGACAGATAGCTAATGAAGCTCATCTCCACACCACACTGGTTTAAAGACAGGAGAAGAAAAGCATAGTTAATGAGAAAAGGCAGATGTAGGAGTTATTAAGACATCTTTTGCAGTCACCAGCGATGAGCACCAGTGCTGGTGGGAGAGAATACCTGTTCGAGCTACACCAGCTACGGACCGGGAGCGGCGTCCCAGAATCACCCCGAAGAGTTCAATTTCGTACTTGATGCCTTCGGCGAGACCCGTTAGGACCAAGGTTCTTTCTTGGCCAGATGCTTCAAACTCCTGCATGTCCATGGGTCTTTCGGAATCCCTAATTTTAATGACAAATCTATCGAAGACATTCTCATCTGCGGTCCAGGAGAGGCGGAAGCTTTCTGGGGTGACGTCCGAAATGAAAAGGTTATCCACTTCTGGTTCGGCTTCTGGGTGACAAGGGAATATATGCTGTTTGTCTTAGCTTTTTCACTCCTCAGGTTGCATTTTTTCTGGCAAACAGTTGTCAAGGTTATGCCAAAGGTGGCAGTTTTTATTACATTTCTGCATAATGCTTGAAATTGGTTAGAGAGTATTAAATATACAGTTGGAAAACAAAGGGGCGTAAATTTGACATGTGAAATCGTGCAGAATTTAAAAGCTGTCATCATTCCAACTTTCAACATTTTCTTAAATGAAAGACTTTTGAAATTTTAAGTAAAACCTTAATTTAGAACAGCACTACAGTAGAATTTATGGTACTATTGGCATTAGTAGTTTTAATGGTGTCTCAAGAAAACAACCATGTTTAATAACCCAGAGAAACGAGGAGAAGAAAATGCAGCAAAAGCAAATGGACAGAAAAGGGAAATCAATTGTTAGGCTGCATTGAAGCATTGTTTTACTATACACGTTATGTCAGGTATACACCTCTTTTATTTCCTTTCACCTCCATAAATACTCCTTTTTCAGCATTATTACCTATTTCTGTGGCTATTTCATCCTTCCCTCCCACCTGCCCCAGTCTGTGAAGCCCTAGACTCTTAGAATCTAGGGTTTTATGTTGAAAATATTTGTTCTATTTTACTGAAAGCATGCAAGCATCCCAAAATAAACTATGCAAAAAAAATAATAATTTCTTTGGAAGGGGTAACGTGGGGGAGGAATGACACTGTAAATACAAACAGTGATTGCAAAATGTAAAAGAATGTTCTTAGCATTGGTAGCACAGTGATGGAACATGTGGATCAGGACATGTCCTCGCTATCCCACGAGGGATACATCACTAATTAGAACAATATATTTAATTCTTTGAGACCAGCCTCTTTGTTTATAATGGCTGTTGAATATTTTAATATAAGAAGAACAATGTTTCTCCCCAAATTTTATTCCGGGAAAAAAAAAAAAAAAAAATCAGTGGTAATTCTCAAAAAAGACCATCAAATGCTGTACAAACTTTTTCAAAAGCATCTTTCCTCTCTATTATTTTTGCTTTGTAAAATGGTAATATTTAAAAAATGGCTCAAGTGTAAAGAGGGAAGTATTTCCATTTAAATATTTAGACATCTCAGAATGAAAGCCAGTGGCCTGTATTTAAAAACTAATATTCTGATATAACAGTATAGCACATAAAATCACCTGTGCTGAGGTTTTACCTTAAAAGCTTGACGCCTGGAACACTTGAGAAGGAAGTCTGCCACTTCCAGCTTAGTGCCACTCAATCTTTCACTTAATAAATGTACTGCGTGGTCATGCTTCCTATTTGTCACATCTTTAATATTCAGTGCCATGGTACCAAGAATAAAAGTGAGAGAAAATCCTTTAAAAATAATTTGATGAACATTTCACTTTATGGATAGGTGATGAACACAGGTGCTTGTTTTCAGGACCCACTGAGTTATGCTATGCCCAGATATGTATGTATTTTCTGGACAGGTCACGAGCTACTGCTGATCATAACTAACATTAAACACCTGCAGATGCTGGAGGAGGACCTCAAGAGTATATGGCATGAGTTCTTCTATGCATTCTAATAACTATGCCAAGAACACTTCCTGGAAAAAATATGAAGATCTACTGCTGGCTAGTCAAGTAGTTTCAGAGGAGGGTCAATGACTTATACTCTAAGGGTGGATATTAAAATTGCATAATTCAAAAAGAGTAGATACATTAATCATGGGGCAAAATGGCCGACTTGTTTGTAAAAGATGAAGAAACCCCAGGGGGAACTGTGCTCTACTAACCCCGTTATAACTCAGTGAAATGTAGTCATGGGCAAACTGGCTCAAAGGAGGCTCAGCTCTCAGCTACACATGAAGCTCGTTTCTATTTTATACCCACCTTCTTGTGATAAAGAGGTGGAAAAATACTCATCAAAGTCATAACCTGATCCTGAAGAGATGTCCTGCATAACATCTGCAGGATGTTCCCTTACCTCATAACACACTTTACGCAGCTTCAGGTCCAGGTCACAGTGAAATACCACCTGGACTAATGCAACTTTCCCCTGTCTGTTCTTTGGGCCTCTGCCAGCAAGCCTTTCTTTCTGATCCAGAATATCTCAGCGGAAGCTGTGTTTGACCTGCCAGAGCATTCCCATGTATCTCCTCTCCCCATCTCTCTCCATTGGCTTCCTAAAGCTACTCATCCCAAGTTCAACGCTCTGGTTTCTGCCTATAAGAGCATCAATAGATCTGCTCCCCATCACCTACAGGACCTGATAGCATGCCATGCTTCAGCCAAACTGCTACAGCCTTCTACCTCTGGCCACTCGGTGGTCCCACACTCAAAAGATTTCATAATCAAAAGCCGAAAGGTTCTCGGTTCTGGCTCCCAGGTGATGGAATGAACACTCTCTCACCCAGAACTGCTAAATTGTTCTCAGCATTCAAGAAGGGTTTCAAAACGCATTTTTTTCGAACCCACTCTTCTTCTGATCTTCTCTCTGTTCCATGAACTTGGACAACATTATCTGTTAAAAAAAATGCCGGCAAAACTGTTTCAGAAGACTAAACAAATATACTTTGAGAACTGGCCTGACACGCCTTCTCAGCTCTTCCGCAGCAGTTCCCAGAAGTGTAGCACATCTATGAGTTGCTTTGCTTTCACTCTTTGGTTCTGTTCATCCCATACAATATTCCCCATGTTGTAAAAACTGTTGACTAGGACGTTGAATCAGCCCAAAACCAAGAACTGAAGATCTTAAGTTTTGTGTATGGTTGATGGTGTTTGCCAGCTCTGACTTTCCATTATTTTCAGCATGCTCTGTATACACACAAAGGATCGTTTTCCAGGGGTGCCCCTTTTACAGTCCGATCAGCTCGGCACATGTCCCAGAATGCTATCAACAACTGGAGGAAGTGACTAGTTTTTTTATGGATTAGGATTAAGCAAATGTCACCATTCAGCGATTTCTGCCTTTTGCACATTAGCATGCAGGGTTGAGTGCCCACCACATTCAGTAGGGGTGTCGGTGGTCTCTGGGCTGTCCGGCCCCCTGAAAATGGGTAAAGGCGAGCATGAGAATGAGGGATGTCTGGGGTCTGGCACTGGGAGTGCATACTGAGCAGAGCCCTCCCAAGTAGCTTCAAAATATGCAGATAGAAGCAGCCCTTGCATCATTTGAGATGTCACTGTGACAAGCTGCCACTCTTCTATAAATCTAGCCATCATATGTAACCAGGCATATGAAAAATGCACCCATGGATGCGTTGGTCATTGGGAAACCTATATGAAGCAACAGTGAACAGAACGTGGGTTGTCTTCAGCTTTAAGGGAGACACTGAAGATGCTGTGCAGCAAGTGTGATGATTCTGGCATGGAATGCAGGATGCACAGCTTATGGGAATTACTTAATTTGCAAATGTTTTGGAATGCCAGATACCATAATAGTGTCATAATATTACACTGTGGTTGTTTTCTGTCTTCTAGAAACAGAGACTCGGCACTTGGACAAAATGGAAACTGGACTGTTGTCACTATTCTTGTAACAGTAGAGATTGTTTTACACTGTTTATCCAGTGCCAGTCAAAAGTCTGAGTCCACTTGCAGGAAACTAGTTTATATTCATCAGGGATTCAGTTAATAGGATTCGGAATCAAGACAACATGTCTTCACCGCTCTTCAGCTGCAATTCCCAAAAACATTTGTGGGTTGAGTTGTTTTTACTCTTCTGTCCCATACCAGTATTTCACAGGTTGTCTATATGTACTCAAACTTTTGACTGGTGCTATACATTACGTATTTTTATTAAAAGCTATGGCAGTTTTGCTATTTGAGCTTTTCTAACATACTTTAAACAACTTAAGGTGGAAACAATGGAAAAAAAGGTACTTGACTGCAAAGATGATCAAGATCCAAGGCTCTTGGGGGGACGTAAAGAAATGCGGGACTGTAAGTGCAGGAAGTTTATAAATGAACAAAAGGACTGCATTTTTACTGCAGCTATGTTGCTATTTACTCATCAGTAACACTTCCATAGAATTTGATGTTTTACTGTCCCCTCCTTCATGCCCTCACATGGCTGAATGCACTTAGGGCAAAACAGAATATATTTAAAAATTGATAAGATTGTATCAATTGTATAATGTATTTCAACATTAGACTTTAATTTGTGAACCGAGTTTCAAAATGAAGAGGCCTTATTCTGTTAATAAGTCAATAAGTAGATGGGCTCTTTGTGTCATAAACCGAGGTGTCAACTTATGTACAGACATGAATGCACTGTGACGAATGGAAAGTGTTCAAGTTAGCTCATTTGGATGGACATTTATGGAAAAGCAAAAGAAGGCAGCTAAACTGAAAAGACCACATGGAATCAATGGCTGTTGAAGATGTTGATTATTTTGCAATCACTGCTGCACAAAAGAGATGAGTCACCATGAGGTGCACAGTACCAGTCAAGCTTTTGAGTACACCTGCTTCAAACCACGCCAACCTCTGCTATAAAGACAAAGGAACTGGATGCATGAGTTGGGTCAGTGTGCTTCCCACGGGCAAGACAATGTCATGGTCTCGGGTTGCTTTGTAGATCAGTTGGTGAGCTTTAGCAGGTCCAAGGTGATCTCAACCAGAGCCATGGGACACCTCAGGGCCATAGTTTTACATTAGGGTTACAGCTAGTTGGGCAGTCCTTCATTCAACACCAAGATATCAACCCAAAACATACAGTACCTCAAAATTGTGTAAGATCTATTTGACAAAGAATAAAATTGAAGGACCACTGAAACGAATGAAATGAATGTAATAACACTGTCAGTTATGAAAAAATGTTTTCAGTATTTGTGTACTCAAACTTTTGACTTGCACTGCACACTGGTTGACTCAGTTAATATAATGTCGAAACTCATCACGTGTAGGACAAACAGAGGTGCAGGATGACGGGAAGGATGTGCCACAGTCTTAGGACTCGATGATGTAAATATTCTAAAAAGAGGTTGGCAAACTGGAGGATGGTAAACTTGAGGCAGGAGAAAAGCGTGAGGAAGGAGGAAGATGACCAGGGGGCGCCATCGGAATACCTGTGAGGGCCTTTGTGAGGACGGGCTCTGAGAGGGAGCCCCGATACACCCCATAGAGGCTGACTGTGTACAGGGTGCTGGGGGACAGCTGGGTGATGCCCACACTCTGGGCTTCCGCAGGTAGGGTGTGGTTCTGCCCCTCGTCCCCACCCTCCGAATCGGTCACTTCGACCAGAAAGCCTTCGAATGACCCATGCTCTGACAGCCAGGACACATTGAAGCTATCCCACGACACTTCTGAGATGGTGAGACCCCCTACTTGGGGTTTCTCTTCCTCTGGGTGACAAGCAAAAATCAAAATTATATCGAAATGAGGTCAATGTAAACAGGGATGTCCAACACACACACACACACACACACACACACACACACACACACACACAGGGATCTGAGCTTTGAAAGTCTTAGTTTTGTACAAAACGTACTGGATTTCAGATAAATACACATACACCCCATACAATTCCAAGGGATTAAATCTATCTTCCTGAACACAAACAGCAGTGGTGATAGTCAAAACCACTTTTTATTTCTCAGTAAAAGGAAAAAAAATATGGCCAAAAGGTAGTTCAAGAATAACACATGTGGAAAACAGATAATGCTCAGCTTTGATGCTGCATGGCAGGTTTTGGCAATTTTCAGGGAGTGCAAATATTTGAAGATGCGAAGACATGATGCGAAAATGAAAATAAGACATATTACTTTATCATAACAGGAAAGAAAATATAAAAAGTTATGTTATTTTTGTAAATTTCCTCTGCACTGTACACACATTTATTCACCGTTTTGTCTTCATGCATGACTCTCTTTGTTTTCCTTAAAAGCATAATGTGTGCACTGCAATACCCTTGTAAATATCTCTATTAGAGGGTCTTTGGCGCTTGATATTGATTCTGTAGTAGATGCATTGATTCAGTCTAGTCCTTTCTATCGAGCCTTGGTGGTCATTATTCTTTAAAGGTCAATGCTACAACCTGAAAAGTCCCAACTGGCATAACATGAGGGCATAGAGGGGAACAGAACAGAACAGAAAATTACTGGAAAAAAAAAGAAGAAATTTTCTTTCCGAACCTCAGTGTGTTCATAGTAACGCGTTGGTTACTGTAGAATTAATGATATTAACCCTGTTTGCATTTAAATAACAGGATTTCTGTATGAAGTTAAATTGTGCCGTTATATAAATAACATATATATACAATACATACATACATATATATGGTCCTGGTATATAGAATATGAGGTTTATAGTGTAGTGGTTACAGCTACTGCCTTTGGACCCAAAGGTTGCAGCTTCAGGTCTTACGTCCAGCCGTAATGCCTTTGAACAAGGTACTAATCCTAAACTGCTTGGGTGAAAACTGCTCTGCGGTACCAGTGGGTAAATAATTGTAGGTAGATTAATTTTGTAAGTTGCTTTGGAGGAACACGTTAGATAAATGTAAATATATATTGGATCACCTATTGCTCACCTAAGGCTTTTTTGTGAGCTTGTTTGGACAAAGCCCTCATGCTGTATATCTGACCAATCTGATTAAAGATGAGAATGATGGGAAAAAAATCCCCGGATGTTTAGTTTATTGACAATTTCAGAGATTTCCATACCTGGACCTTCATGTAAGAAACAGCCATAATGACCAAATGAGGTTACTTTGCTACACAGTAGAGTCAATCACTTTGTTTGCAAATGCTGAGAAAAGTATGTGAAGTTTAAAGCAAAAGGAACTGACCCCCCCCCTCCCCCCCAGACACCACCATCCCACCCCACTCAGCAGCAGCTTCACTTCCTCTGGCTTTCATTTCAGGGCCCATTAACATCCACATGCACCTTAGTCATCATGCAGCAGCCTCTGTATTAATGGCTCTGAACAAGCCATTAATGTCCCCATTTTTTTTGGAGGTGCCACGTAGTCTGCAGGAGCAGAAGTACGCGGCTCACATCAAAAAAGCGGGCCGGAAGCCATGCGGTGGCAGGCAGACAGGCGGCACGTGGCCACCAGGTGCAGCCGAGTGGCTCACCATTATCCTCTTCCAAAGCTCGTTTGAGCAGGAAAGTGGGATGGAATTAGGGGCGAAAAGAGTAAGAAGAGCGGATGAATTAAGTGACCTTTGCTGCAACCAGCCTGACAGAGCTTATCATCACTCATAAAAGCTCAGAAGAGGGAAGATGGCAATGCAGGCAGCATATTATTTTTTTCACACAGGGCACTGTTTTGTTGGGCTAATTTCCCTTAACTGAATTATTGTAATAGGATATGTATGTAAGAGGAAAGGTACAAAATTAAAAGTACCCTTCAGATGTCAGGGCACTAGTTAGTTATTAGCAGTTCTGCTGGTCCCTGAGAGCTGTGACCAGAAACCAAATATAAGAGAAGAAAATAGAAATCTAGTATTTCTGCTGTTCTAAACAATGAGCAATGATGAAGTGGTAAAGACTTAATATGAGTCAAAAGTTTGAATTCACCTCCTGGAAACCAGAAAAAAAAGGATTCTGGATGTCTGAGGAGTGGAAGTTAGTCTCATGGATATACATGTTACATTTACATTTTAAAATATCTGACCTAACTGCCAGGCATTTGCAAGATACAGAGGTGAGTTGTGCCTGCGTGGTTCCCACTGTCAACCATGGAGGGGACAGTGTAATGGTGTGGGGTTGCCTTGCTGTTCCGAGAGTTGGGGATCTTTACCAAGTCAATGGTGATCTCAACCATACCTCAAAAGACAGCTCAAAGTGGGCAAGAATTATCTGCTGAAGAAGGAGAGTGAAGAACAACTCAAAATGAATGACCTGGACATATTGTGGGGAAAAAAAATCTTGTTTCCAAGAAGTGTCAAGCAAATCTTTGGTTGATATTGGTCCATACGTTACATGAACAAATCTTTGGTTGATATTGGTCCATACATTACATGGACAAATCTTTGGTTGATATTGGTCCATACATTACATGGGCAAATCTTTGGTTTCTGAAAATTTGTTAATTGCTCCATTTCCTTATGCCCTTGTTAAATGCCGAGTCTCTTCCCGTTTTTGAGCTTTGCAAAACTGGTCCAAGCAATTTCAGGCCCAAGTCTTGCTGTAGGCTGTATGCAATGAAAGTTACCACTGATATATACAAGTTACATTACATGGCTGCTACTTAGGATGTGATTTCATATCCATGTAACTATGAAAGGCCAAACCTGTCATGCAGCATCTTCATTTTTGCTATTAACCAAAGGAAGTAGTATATTAAATACTAATGAAAATCTGATAACTAAAAAAATCAGTTCTTGGCCAGAGGCACGATGACGTAGAAGATTGAGAGTCCAGATCAAGGTGTAAGGTTCACTTTAAAGAGCCCCTATGCTCCTTTGTGTGAGCATGCACACACACACACATACACTTTGCCCCCACAATACACAATTTATATCTCATATAATAGATATTTTGGTCCCTGAAAACAGGAACATTGAGTAAATGACATTCCTTAGATTGTAAGACAGTTATTAACATAGAGATGTGAGAAGCAATGTGTAAATCGTTCGTTTGTTTACATGTTTTAATTTGTTTCCTTTCAGTACAGATATACGAGTGGTTTAGGTGATTTTTTCCAATTTATTCCAATAATGCTTTATCTTCATTTAAAGCTGCCTTATTTACAGAGCTTTAGCATGTCAGTCTGCAATTTGTTTAAGGGCTTTGCAGTTATTTCAGGTGTTGAATTTACAGATTAGCCAATGGTATGGTAATCCCTGATAAAATAATTCCTGTTTTATTGACTCTGGGAAGTAAACAACTGCTGCTCCAACCAAGCCTTTTGTTATTACGTTTATCTGAGTTTTGTCAGGATGTGTGAATTGCTAACGTTTGTCACACACAATCTGATAATGTGTTTCATGTAATTTTTTGACATACACATCATTCTTCGACAGATGTGCCAATTTTCAGATGATAGTGTAGTGGTTAGAACTGCAGTACCCTTGAGCACGGTACTTAAACTAAACTGCCTAGGTAAAAATTACCCAGCTGTATAAATGGGTAAATAGTTGTAGTTAACTTATTAGTTGTAAATTGCTTTGGGGAACAGCATTAGCTAAACGGTAAATGTTAAATTCATAAACACTTTCGAATACTGATCGCTATTTACAAGGATTTATATATTAACTCTTTTTTAATGTTTCATTGAAAAATTTGTTTTCTGATCATTCAGGGGAATATTCTAGTTGTAGTGAAGCTTGCAACACCAGACTGTCATATTCTCTCAGAGCACTGAAGTCAAACCCAACTAGACAAATTACATTGTCACTGTTCTTTAATGCCAGAAAAAAAGTTTTAAGAATTTTTTTTAAAAATGTGGCAAAATCTTTGGGGATATTAACATGTAGTACTGGCAACACTGCAGTAACACTGTGGCTTCATGTTGTATAATCTCAATGTTACTGTAAGATTTTTGGAATGACAATGAAACATTTTGTGCTATTTTGGGAATTCATGCACTTCTCAATGCTGTCGCTTCTCACATTTCAAGCCCTGAGTTGAGTTTTCTACCTTTGGTGTTCTCATGCAAAACTGGGTGGCCCATTATAATTGTGTAATTGTATGACAATAGAATATAACTGTAATGTTCTTTCAGATGCCGCATATGGAGGATGTCATGAAGCCTTATGGCAATCAAATGAAAGAAGCCATATTTATGATAGGTAAAAGTTGTGAATGTGACCAAACAACCCAAGGGTTGAAGAAGAAAGGTCTGAGACATGTTCTCCCCCATGTTTCCAGTCCTGCCTGTACAAGTTTGTCTGCCTGCAGACTCATGTGACGTCTGGCTCTGCCCATCCAATGGCCTGGACAATGATGCACACGAGGGGTGTGTCGAACTGGGTGGATTATCGGAGAGATGGTGATGGAGACAATGTTTTCCCTTCAGGGAAGCCTACAGGGGGTCTCTTTATCCGAAAAGCCCCCGGGTTCATCCTGGTAGAATCACACATAAACAGAGGGATGTGGTCATTATCACATGAATGGGCTTCGCGTGGGGAACAGATCTTCTCCGTTCAGCACCTACAGCTACACTGGGATTGAAATTCAATAAAGCTCTTTTATTCTGAAACCCTACCAGCTTGTCCCCCACATCCTGTCAATTAGGCAACGGCCATGCATTTTAGGGGTCTCCTGCTCCGTAACTCTCGATCCATTTCTTAGACGTGTGTTTTAGTTGGATATCTGCCTGCGCCTCACACATCTACAGCCGCCTTCCGTAACATAATGCCCCCAGGTTGAAATCAAAATTTTAGGGGTAAATAGGGAGGCACAAAGAAAAGGCAAAGGAACAAGCAGCCTTTATTATTTAAGTCTAGCCTTAGTGCCAATGTGGTAAATTTAATTGGTGGGTCTTATCAAACTATCCAATTAAAACACAGTCTATCATGTTTAAAATGTTTCTTTCCACACCGGAGGCTTTACCATAATACAGCATCAAGGCAAAGTTCCATGATTAGCTGCTCCAGTACCAGGTACTTTCCGAAGCGTGCATGGATTTTACCCAGGCTAAAAGAGATTTGCTGAAAGGTATTGGCACAGTTAGCAGATAACAAGAGAACACACTGTGGAGAGACTTTGGGCAATGGACCCTGGCATCTGCTCTCACCTGTGGCGGCCAGAAGTTCGACAGACATGCTCCTCTGTTGGCCTCTCTCTGATCTCATGGAGATGGTGTACAGCATACCGGGGACCAGGTTTTTCAGGGTCACCGTGGTGACATCACCGGGGATCTCTATGTCTACCTTCCTGCCGTCAGCGGAAGTGTAAGTCATCCGGTAGATGCTGATTTTGGCTACGGGTTTCCTCCAGCCGAGGACAAGAGTTGTCTCAGTTGCACCCCTCACCTCCAGGTCCTTGGGGGCATCCAGCACTGAGGAAAGGTAGGCAAGGTTGTTAGTACACCGTATCCATTTGGGTTCATTACTCATGCTGATTTTACACGACATTTAACTGGAACAATTCACATTGTGTCTCTGGTTTTGGGATGTCCTGAAACTGGAAACTTACAGGTGTGTGTCCTTACTCAAGAGGCTTCCTGAAGGTAAGTCTCATGAAACACAGATGTAACACAGGTGTAACAAATCTATGCTTGCAAACTCTGCTGTAAATCAGTATTAAGTGACATCTTTACCAAGAAACCAAGAATTCTTGGAGAACGACAATTCTCCAGGTTTTCCAGGCTATTGGTGAAGGAAGAGCAGTCTCGGAAATAGCAAACGAAGTTAAACGGACATTCTGACTTTTGGAATGAAGGCTGAAGGGTTCATAGTACCAGTCATAAGTTTGAGTACATGTATGCAACTTGGGCAATACTTCTGTCCGAGGAGCTGGACAGAAGAGTGAAAGCAAAGCAACCTACAAGTGTTCACCATCTCTGAAGAGATGTAGAGTTTGGAAGATGCCAACTCCTTTCTCTTGAACTAAATGGCTTGTGAAAAATACTAGTTTCCAGGAGGTGTACTCGGACTTTTGATTGGAATTGTATAAAATGACGCAGTAGGGGTATAGGGAGGAGGTTTCTTCCAGGAGGTGAAGTGTAGGCACAGAGAAGAATGTTCTAGCGTATCGGTTCTCACGGGTGGCTGCGTTGGTTGTGGCAGGGGAGCTCTCACGCTCTTCCTTCATGGCCGTAACCCCCATCCCGTACTCTGTGCCCGGCCTCAGACCTGAACCACAGGAGAATACGGGTAATACTCAATTTAGTTTGGCAGGCGTGAGCTTTCTGATATGTGGCTGACCCTCTGAAACCAAATTCTTTCAGACTCAGTTGTTTTTAAGTGGTATGCATTCAGTTTTTGAGAAAAAAAAAAAAAAAAAAACAGGACTTAATGTTTTTTTTTACTTCCATAATTACTTTTTTTGTCAAAACCATAATAAATACCCCCCCGAGTTGTGGGTTTTTAATAAAAGTATATCTTAAATACTCACTCCACATTTAAAGCTTGCTTTTACTACCTTTTTCCTTTCAGATGTGCATGAGCCTGGACTGGAAAATGTTGACGGCACATGGGGGGATGGTGTTGGTATAGAAACGAGCGCAGCGGGAGCCCACCACAATATTTGCAGTCACTCAGGAGACTTTGAGCTCCCCCCCCGTGCCCATCCCCCCACCTCACTTGCATAGTTTAGTACCTTTATTAACCAAGCATCCTGCACAGAAGCCTCCCAGCGTGAAATTACACTGAGTGCAGGAGAAGAATCATTATCAATAAAATCACACGTGTGACACCTATTATGGATGATAACTGTGGGAGGGGGAAAAAGGGCCAGTGCTGAGAATTTTTCAGTTCACAACACAAACCGGATGTAAAAACCAGACATCTTTGCAAGGGACATGGTTTCTGGTGATAAAGGAGTATTAGAGACAAAGGATGTATGTGGGTTTTCTGTTTCATCTTGCTTTGCAATCCCCGCACACAACTGTACGTGGTCTATTCTGGAAACCTGACCAGAAGAGCGGGAAAAGGGCTCCCCACCTTTAAAACCAGTCCGGTTTGGCTTTTTATGCTGAGAGGAGGTACGTTCCTTTTAAAGGCTCCGTACAAAGGTCCTTCATCTCCTTTCACATGAAGTGGAGCCTTTGTGGTTGAGCGAAAGCGTTTCACGGTGCAGAAACAAAGCCACCCTTTTCAAAAATAACCGCATTTAGTTTAATGGCAATAATTTGGAAACAGCGCTGCGACCACTTGGACAAATATTAGGCAAAAGAGGCTTTTAGACAAAATAATTTTGTATTTGTTTAACAAAGCCAGCATAGTCATTGAATGGTTGAATGAGCTGAAAAATCTCTTTAAAAGGAAAAAAATACTTTCAAGTGAAACAGTACAACACAATACAGTAACTGAAATCTTTGAACAATTTCTTAAGTCAACATTAAATTATTATGTATGTGTACTTGTATTCATGGATAATTGTTCTTTCTCTTTGCAGATGCTTTTGTCTACATTGACTTAGATTTTGATTTACATACAGCTGGGTCGTTATTAAAACAATTTGTCCAGAGTAACAGGAGTTATCCTATAGGGATTTTGAACTAGTAGCCTTCTGATTCTTTAATCCCAACCACCTGCTCTACATACATAGCTACGTGTACTGGCTGTGTTCTGTGGTGGGCTCTGTGAGCTGCATGTGGACCTCACCTCACCTGTAATAGACCTCACCTGTAATTGTAGCTTCCGTGAATCCCTCAGATGAGCTGGGGAACAGGAGCTCGCCATGGGTCCCACCCGAGATGGGGCCGTACTTTATGCGGTAGCTCTCTACACCAGCTCGGCTGTTCCTCCACTCCAGTGTGATGCTGGCATCTGTCCTGTTTGTCGTCTGCAGGTCCTGGGGGGCATCCAGGTCTGTAAGTAGCGGGGACAGAACTGTGTTTGTTTGGAGCAGATGGTACACGTGGTTCCATATCACTCACTTGACTCTAAGGGTACAATTTATTATCGGGGAAAGAACTGCATATACAGTCTGAATTATGAGTGTAAGAATAACTTTGGACTTGGAAGCACATCTTTCAAAATGCCATAAATAAGAACCAGCCACTCATTTAATGGATATAAATTTTTAAAATATACATATTGAATTTAAATTAACTTTTATTTATTTGCTCCAAAATGCCCTTCAGAAAGGATGAAGAGTTTTAGAGGCAGTCACAAGATTGGCAGTGCACCGCCGTTTTCGTCGTAGTCTCCTATAGGATTGAGCCTGAAAGGAACTTTAATGATCACGGAGAGACATGGCGTGATGCAAATTTTTGGAGCTGCTAGAAGATCAACAAAGAAGTGGTTATGAAAGAGATGTGTCTTAAGATACTTGTTAAAAGCTGAAAGGAATTCAGCATCATTGAGGGATAGAGGGAACTCTTTCCACTGCATTGGAGCCAAAGCTGACACCCCACAGACTTTCAGTTCTTAACCTCAATTTCTGACTTTATCAATGAAAACCTAATTAATTCAGCAGATTTTTCCAAACAAGTTATTAGGCACTGCATAAGTGATTTTGAAGTGAAATAATTTTTTTTTAAAGCCACTACATCACCTTGACAACTATTCCATGACTCATGTATATTGTTATCCAATGAATGATTGGTATCATGTTATTAAGAGGACCCCTGGTTGGACAGGAGGATTTGCTGGATGACATTGGATTGGATGGCTGAAGGGTCCCTCCTTCTATTACCTGTGAGGAAGGTCTCATGCACCGGCTCGCTGTGGGTCTGGTCCTTTCGTGATGTCAGAGTGACCTTGTACTCGGTGTCCGGCTCCAGGCCATCCACATGGTACTGGGTGTCAATTGGGGGCAGGTTGACAGCCTTCCGGTGCGAGTGATCTGACAGAGGCCCATAGGAGATGGTGACACCATCTACATGAGCCACGGGGTGGAACCAGGTTATCAGCGCTGTGGAGTCCGACACGTCTCGCACCTCCACCTGGCTGGGCGCGTCGATCTCTGTGGAAGACCGCAGTAAGGAGTAAAAAAAAATGGCATTAGTCTGTGGTCTTGAACTTCGCGCTTCAAAAGAGCTTCGCTGTGTGCAGATTTTTAATCTACTTGCACGCATTAGCACCTAATTCAAGATAATATTTACCTAGTTGAACTGATTAAATCACCTTCCTTAGGTTTGGGGTCAATAACTGTTCAAACATTTCTGGAAAGTCTGCACACACTGTGCCAGAGTCTGCACGGACTGAACGGCAGCAGTGGGCGGCAGTTTTCCAGGGGTCAATATAAATTTACAGATTTACCAAAAAAACAGTAAAAAAGTTAAAGTGTGCCGAACACTGCGGGTGTATGTAGAGGCGTACAGTTATCATATCAACAGCATGAGCTGCTCCTGACATCTCACAGTATATTTGAACTAGTCAGTGAAAACAGGTGTGTGATCAATAACATTATTAATAGAAATCGTACATGATCGGTGATCTCTTGGCTGTCGATGGCGTACCAGTCGGTGTGATACTGCAGATGGCAGAGTCTGTGTGTCACATACAGAGCTGGGAAAGTCACCTTCTGTAGGCAACTGATAACACCCTAGCCTGCATTAGAGCTTAGTGTTTAATGTCCCAGTGCTCTAATTGCCCCCTAAGGGGGGGGGGGGGGGGGGGGGGGGGCTGTTCACACACTAACACATGGGGAGCTCGCAATGCATTGCGCCACTCGCAAATGGGGGGAACAGAGGACCCCCTGGCTGGCAGAGAGCCAAAGGCAGAGGAGATTGGCTGGGACTCCCATGATGGGATGCGGAGGTACTTTGTGGTCCTCTGCGGTACTAAACCCAGTGAACCCAACCCATGGAGAGTGTGGCAGGCAGGCAGTGAGAGTTAAACCTTTTTGACAAGCAGTTTTCCTTGGCTGTCTGGAATCAATTATTTTTTACAGTGGCTCTCCCTGGGGAGAGAGCTAACAGTGCTTCTCAGGGCGATTAACTGCGCGCTGGCGGTGGAGTCGACAGATTTCCACTTCCCCGTGTTGCTACACCCTTCCTAACCAGCCTTCATGTCCTCCGTTTTGAAGATGAACCGTCCATTTCTAAAAGAGTATACGCAAGTTACATAACCGAAAGACCCACTAAATACCTGTTGTCTTTTCTAGAAAACTTCATCATGGGAGGAAAAGTGACACAGCAGGTAGTGCTGGTGCCTCACAGCTCCTGGGCTCTGGATCCAGACAGACATGCCACTAACAAAGGACAACTAGTTTATCTGATATCATTGTTTTTGCCCAGGCACATAACATCAGTAACAGCCTATAAAACTGAGTCTTATGGAAAATATGATGGGGATTACAACCAAAATTCATGAGGAGTTCAGGAGTGACATGGATCCAAAAGATATGCATTTTGACAGCCTACTTAAATATTGAGTGGGATTCAGCAGTTCTGAGTTGGAGAGGGAACTGACTCACTTTGGAGCTAAAATTGGCAACCTATGATTCTGGATCCCTGATGAACAGGTCCACAGTTTACTGAATGATTTAAACCATCAGTTGAGCTCATTTCATCAACTGAACCTACTGTACATACATCATACTTGAATATATTGCAGCCTTCTAGTACTGTTCTAGGAGCAGTGACAACTTAATGTTCTGTTTGCACTGATGGTCTAATTGAACACTTTCTTTACATAAAGGAGAAGAAAGAAGATACACAGAAGTCCAAAGTGGTCCAAATGGCAGCTTCGAATAAGGAGCATGAGTGAGCATGGTACAGAACGCTCTTACTAGTGACAACGTTCCTGCTGGTAGCTGGTCCTCGAGTGTTGTTCTTCACCACCTGCAGCTTGACCTCATACTCCTGACCTGGACCCAGTCCAGACTGGTCGAAGCTGGTCTCTGGGCGGCCCAGCATGTGTTCAATCTCCCCACCTTCCTCCTTCTGGAAGTCAAAACAGTTTCAGTGGGACAGAGGAAAAATATTTTAACTGTGCAATATGATGAGAATGAGAAAGGAAGGATTGTGAACATATTCTCTTTGAGTCACCCTCTGGTTTTCACGATTAGCTTCATACAGCAGCGTAACACACTTGGAGTAAAGTAGCACACCTAGCTGTGACAAAAGAGGAGGGAAGATCTGCTGAATTCTCCGGGCAACCCCTCACAGACAGTTAAGGTGGCACAAAGGAGATTCAAACCCAGAGCCTGAACTTGGGTCAACACATAGGACACTTGGCATTTTACTGGTTTGTCAAAGATCTACAGTGGGATGACAGCTTGAATTACAGGATACATCATGACCTTAGAAAAGAAGGAAGTTGCGAATCTGTATGGGGAGGGGATGTCAATTCACTGACCCCACTGCTCTCTTCCTGTGTATAATATACAGTATGGTATGTATACATAGTACTGCATATATATAAAACTAATATTTAACTGTACTTCACACTAGATTCACTATTATAGAGTATAATATATAGTATAAAACAGAAACAGATACCAAAGCCATTGAGGATCATTGAAGACCTTTCTTAATCTGTGTGTTGGTTGAATGTTTGACAGAAAGGATAAGTATATAATTATTATTTATGGATTTAGCAAATAACTAAATTAACTAAAATAAGTCAACAGAAACTAGTTGAATGATGGCTAACAGAAAGCCAGAATGATTATTTGTGGGGAAATTTAGTGCCGCTCAGAATCTTTAGGCTTCCTGAAGGCTTCTTGCCAAATGAAAGCCTTGCTTTGATGTGAACGCTTCATTAATAATAGTGCTTATTGAATATCTTATCCATGGCTGCATTTAGCCATCCAATTTATTGCATTTACATTAAAGTATAGCACTGATTTGTTTTTTAGCTCAGCCTTTTCGAAGCTTTGCACAAAGCCAAATCATGAGAGAGTGGTGAAAAGCCGAATCCAAGAACTATTAAACAAATAAATGCTCCTATGTGCAAGTGTGTCATAACATATTCCTTTGACTTTGGATGTGTTCTGTTAATGTTTGCAGCACCTTCAGCGATCACCGTGTGGAAACAACGAAGGCTTCCGTAATGGATAACTCGGGATAACTGAAAACATCTTCTGGGAAGGGTTTCCTACGGTAGCTTCTGATCGCAGTTCCATGTTCGCAAGAGTTGGTTTATCTGGTGACAACTTACAGTGACTCTCCCAAAATGTTTTTGTAGTAGGTTTGAACCACCTCCTCAGCAAAGCAATTCTAATAAACAGAAGTTAATGTTTGTTGTGTGTGTAGTGCAGGATGGTAGGATCGGACAGTGGTGGTGTTGTGTATACAAGCTACACCCTAAGATTGAAGGACCTTGCTTCAAACTGCTCCTCCTGCTGTAGTACCCTTCATTAATGTACTTATCCTGAACTGAAACATTAAAATGTACCCAGCAGTATAAATGAGTAAATCACTCTAAGTAGCTTAGTATACAAACTTAACGCTGTACAGTACGTCGTCACTGACAAAGGCATCAGCTAAATAATGCTTAATAATATGAGCAGTTCATACCACACGTATACCACTGCTGCAACTGCCATGGGCAAAGCCTAGGAGTGAAATTTTACACTGTCTTGCACCATGAAGTACAACATGTATGGCTTGACTGCAGGAGCCACTTAGAGAGGTTAACAGACTCACCGTGTTTCTGAAAACGAGATTCCAGCCATCAAACACGATGTCCAGGGGGTCCCACTGCACCTCCACGGAAGTCTCCCTCACGGATTTGAACTTCAAGCCTTCGGGCTCAGGGAGATCTAACGGGATGATAATTAAACCAGTTTACATTTGATTTTCTGTTCAGTGGATGTCCCTGGGCACTCACAATGAAAAACCACAAAGAGCTCAACACTAAAAGCCAATGTTTCTCCAGGATTTCTAGCAATATTAAATCTCCGAATGTGTAGAGTGCTGGTGAATGATCTCTTACTTAAAAAATTTGGATGCTCCTATATTACTTAATGAAGTTGTTTTGCTGTAGCCCATTGTTGGCAAGGAGTATTACAATGCATGATACTGGACCAATCCAAAAATTTGGGTCCATTTGTGGGAAACTAGATTTGGCTCACAAAGCATTTGGTTGACAAAATTCAGCGGGAAATCAGTTGACATGTCTTCTCAGTTCTTCTACAGCAGTTCCCAGGGATGTAGGACACTTGTGAGTTAATTTACTTTCACTATTCTGTCCAATTTATCCTCTTGACTGGGGCTGTATGACGGTTCACATTTATATCATTGTACATATGAACATAGTTCTGAACAAAAATCATGATGCCACAGAATCTATCTATCTATCTATCTATCTATCTATCTATCTATCTATCTATCTATCGCCCGTGGCGCCCAGACCTACGTGTGGCCACGCGAGCACTGACGGGCACGCTCCTCTGGTTGTTGAGCACGGCGTACACGCTGATCAGGTATTCCACTCCAGGTTCCAGCTCTCTGATGGTGGCAGACTTCTGGTCCCCTGGCACATGCATGTCTAGTTCCAGTCCACCGGGGGCCGTGGGCACATAAGTGATTAGGTACTCCGTCACCACCATCTCATTAATCCAGGTGAGGTTCACTGTCTCTGGAGTCACCTCCGTCACGGTCAGGTCCTTTGGTGGGGAAACTATCCACACAAGCGATTACGACACTTAGACTATGGGAAGTAACATTTATGACATATTAATTTATGGATACAATGTGTTTTATGTTATGAGCTAGGGGACAGCTGGTAGCATAGTGGTTAGAGCTGTTGGCTTTAGAAAGAAAGGCCGGAGGCTTGATCTCCGGCTGTACTACCCCTGAGCAAAGTACTTACTGTAAAATTACTCCAGTAACGTTACCCATCTATAAAGGGGTACATAATTATAAGTAGACTAACACTGTAAGTTGCTTTGAAGAAAAGTGTCAGCTAAATGAATGAATGTAAATGATCTTCCAAATGACTTATGATCTCCACAGCGAAGATAAAATACATTATATACTTAGGTGTCTTTTTTTTAGAGGCCATTTCAAAATCTATTTTAAGCTATGGATTTGAAGGAAAAATTAAAAAAACAAAAAAAAAACTTTTCTGAATTGCAACTCAGCATCATTATACATCATATGCAATGTTTTCTGAAGAAACAAAACTATTCATAATAAGTATTAATAATACTGATTGCTGATTTGAAAGTACTTGATTTATGATGAAGCTGAGTCTTCTGGGAGCCTTTGCTACAATGTATGTGCTGAATCCTATCTTTTAGACTTTTTCACCTGACTGGTAAAAGTCCTTCTTTTAGGACTGAGAGCTAAAGGAGGCAGATGCTATAATGATATTCGCAGAGCTGAGGAACAAGTTCAGTTCAGTAGCACATGCTGCAGCATTTTTTATAATTCACCCATCATTTCTGCCAACACAGTCTTTCCCCCCAGGATTAATGAACTCAACGAGTTTTCAAGAAGTAATGGCTGAAAAAGAATTCTGCTGGTTATAAGCATTTATGACACCACTTTTCATGGGTACATTTTATCCAAACTCAGAAAGAAAGTTATCTCAGCAGTTCATCTCAATCAGTAAGGGTGAAATCTGAAACTGTCCAGGGGGGTTGAAATTTGAGGGGTGGAAATGACTGGTTTGGATTAGTTTGGAACATAAACTTTTAGAAGTTTCATTTTACGCATGTTGTGGCATGATGGCCCTCTGGGTATCACTGATGTCTCATTACTCCTAGGCTGTGGGTTCAGGCGTGGAATCAAATTGGGTTCAGTCTGCATGGAGTTTGCATGTTCCCCCATGTTTTCATGGGTTTCGCGGCACAATGGAAAGACACCTGTTTCAGGTGAATAGTTTACTCCAAATTTTCTTCAATGTGAGTGAATGAGCATGCATGCTAGTGCCCTGGGATGAACTGACATCCTGTCTGAGGTGTTCTCTGTCTCATCTATACTTCCAGGATAGGCTTTTGACCACCTGGGCCCTGCTTTGGAGAAGCAGGTTTTACCATGCTCAGGTAATGCTTGGAAAACCTTTCTCTCACTCTTACCTTCAGAACAGTCCTCGCTGATGTAGCCTTCATCACACACGCACTGGCCAGCCACACAGTGTCCACGCTCATGGCAATTGTTGGGGCATCCCAGCTCTCCGCAGTCATCTCCCACAAAGCCCTCATCGCAGATACAGATCCCATTGAGGCAGCGTCCCCTGTCGTTGCAGTTTCCTGGGCACGTGAGCTCGGAGCAGTCCTCTCCAGCATAGCTCTCCCAGCAGACACACGTACCATCTACACAGTCACCCCGGTTGAGGCAATTGTTGGGGCAGGTCTTCTCGCTGCAATCATCCCCTGTGAAGCCCTCATCGCAGACACACTGGCCATCAACGCACCGGCCCCGGTTCATGCAGTCATTGGGACAAGTCAGCTCACTGCAGTCGTGGCCCGTGAAGCCGGCATAGCACACACATTTCCCCTCCATGCACTCTCCCCGGCCGTAGCAGTCATTGGGGCAGGTTCGGATGCTGCAGTCTTCTCCGGCGAAGCCCTCCTCGCACACACATTGTCCATTGACACAACGGCCTCGGTTGAGGCAGTTGTTGGGGCAAGAGAGCTCTCCACAGTCCTCACCTTGGAACCCAATATCGCAGACGCACTGGCCATCCACGCAACGCCCCCGGTTGTTGCAGTTTTCTGGGCACGATAACTCTCCACAGTCATCACCCTGGTAGCCTGGGTCACAGACGCACATCCCGTTGAAGCAGTGGCCCCTCTCGTTGCAGTTGTTGGGACAGGTCAGTTTAGAGCAGTCTTCACCAGTGTAGCCTGCACTGCAGACACACTTGCCATCTACACAGATGCCACGATTGTTGCAGTTGCTCGGGCAGGTGAGCTCACCGCAGTCCTCGCCAGTGAAGCCATCATCACAATAACAGGTGCCATTGACGCAACGGCCGCGATCGTAGCAGTCATTGGGGCAGATGAGCTCAGAGCAGTCAAATCCTGTCCAGGGCTCCTCACAGATGCAGTCATCATCCACGCAGCGGCCTCGGCCGAGGCAGTTGTTCAGGCAGCTGGTTTGGGAGCAGTCGTCCCCGGTGAAGCCATCGGCGCAAATGCAGACTCCATCAATGCACTGGCCGTTCTCACCGCAGTCCACGGGGCACACCTCGATACTGCAGTCTTCGCCTGCAAAGCCCTCGAAGCAGATGCATTGGCCATCCACGCAGCGACCCTGGTCCTGGCAGTCATTGGGGCACTCAGGCTCTGTACAGTTTGGCCCCTTCCAACCTGACTCACAGAGGCAGCTACAGGTGTCTGTGCTGTAGTTACCATGGCCATTACAGTAGGGCTTGGTCCCAATCTCACCTTGGAAAGGACAAAATTCATCAGTGAATGCTCAGGGAACTGCTTTCATTCATGAATGCAAAAAACAGAGAAGAACTGCACCTGCAAAGAGAGCCTCTTAATGTTCACAGTGCAGATGACACAGCTAATTGCACTTGGAGTCAAAAATGGCAACCAAATGTGTCTGTTCACACTGGATTACAACAGCAAATGAACTCAATGTGACATCACACATGTTTTCCATGTGAATTGAGTGAAAGTACATGATTTGAAGCCCAAGCATGTCCTTTGCCTACCTATAGCTGGAGCTCCGCAGCATCCGGCTCCATTGGTACAGTGCTCCCTCAGGTTGGACACCTCTGCCTCCAGCATCTCTATCCGGTTCAGGAGCTCCTTCAGCTCTGGGAGGTCATTCTTGCAGCCACAGGCTTGCCGTGGGATGTTTATGCGGTGGGTAAAGACAATCTGATTCTCACCATCCAAGGTGTGCTCAGTGGCATGCAGGTCTGACGGCATTGTCTTGGACTTTAGCTCTGCCCCACCAGGAGAGTCAAGGTCCACAGAGCATGCAGATCCAGAGGGGACATTAATGTTGTAGACATGGTTGAACACCACTGGCTGATCTGGACTGGGGAGAGTGACATTCTCCGCAGTCTGGGATGCCAGGGTCTCCCGCCGGTGACGGATCACCCTCTTCACAAGACCGGCGGTGGAGAGCTGGAGCAGTAGAGCTGTAGCCACCAGGCTCAGGAGTAGAATCCCCTTCCCCATATTGACCACTTCTCACTGGTTCCTGCTTGTGTGATGTGCAGGCTAAGAGGAATTCAAATTAAACCTAACAGAGATGGGGGGAGTCTTTTGTTTCCTGTTAAGAGAAGATTCATCATATGAATTAGAGGAAGGAAAAAATATAAATATATGGCCATAACAGGCAGAGAGGAAAAGGTTCATTTCAAAAACATTTGTTTAATGTATTGCTCAGAACATTTATTCATGTAATTAATGTACAAGTCTACACAAGACAAGGATAAGTTGCGGACCAATGACAGCATAATTTTCCACATTCTTCAGTGTCTATAAAGCGAAGGAAAAAAAACATATTGGTTGGGGAGGTGAAATCATTTCCTGTATAGAGAACAAGCAATGCTAGGACTTGTCAGTCAAAGGAAAACACCTTCTATAGCTTGTGACATATTAAGTTTCAAGTTGTCTTGTGGCAACCTGGTTAGATCTGGGAGCTGGTTCGAACATGGATTCTCTGAAGATGAAAGTCCAACTCTCCATTTCTCAAAAGATATGTTGTGGAAATAAAAGTGTGGCATCATGTATTGGAGCTCAAGTTTTGCTGATTCCTTTCATGAGAAGTAGCCATTGTAGGGTATGTGTAACTCGTGCAGTTCTGGAAAGCCAGAAACCCTTAGTAGTAGTTTAAAATGACACTGATGGTGCTACAAGGAGGACATTCATGCTACTTCTGCAGACTGTTGACATCCATGGGATCCCCCTACTGTGGATAAATAAGTCTGCTGTCTTTGAGTGGTGTTTGTTGGTCTGGTCTCTATGTCATTTAGTAACTTCAACCTTCATAAAACTCAGGAAACACACTTTTCCCAGGGATTCTGGTGAGTTTAAAAAAAGGACCTGAAATTAGATGTTACAGATGAAAGTAGCTGTAAAAAATACCATCTTGTCTTTGATCTCCCTCTCAAGAGGGTTCCTAGACATCAGAAATGACTTCATCAATGAACCTCTTAATTCGTTTTGTCCACACATCCTTTAACTATAATTATTTGGTAAGATGCAATATTACAATGGCATAAAACAAAGAGAAGGAGTTCTGTTTCCCTTATTTTTATGAGAGCGCCTGACCAGGAACAATAAAGGCATGAGATCGTAAAGATAGAAGATTTTTTTTTTTTCTTTCCACGAGACTGGAACAGCAGGGGCAACCTGGTTTTCTGACAGTTAAATTGGCACTTTTTGGCTAATTGCAAGCACACCAGCGCTTTGCCTTGTAAGAAGCACACAATTAAAAGCGCCTGGCTTTGAACTCCACTGCAGATCCGCCCAATGCATTTTTCAGCACCTTCTCTACATGCCGTCCTCTCTGATGCAGGTTTTCCGCTAACAAACAGGATGCACGTTTGCCTTGAACCTACGCATGAAATGTCTCCCTTCCACCGAGTATGAGGACAAACAGGGAGACTAATCTATTGTTTTCCTTGTCCTGACTTTAATATATCTTCTCATGTCTTTGTGAAGGACTCATATTACATGATCAACTATTCTTTAACTGAGACATTCACCCAAACCAAACAGGTTTTCTATACTAAACTATGTACAGTGGTTTACCCAAGACAGTGGCTGCTTGATTCATTTTTCTTAACTGCATCAGTCCAATTCAAGGGTACAACAGTAGTAGGGATTGAAACCCAAGTGCTCTGCTTCAAGGCAGTGGTTCTAACCACTGCACTACCTACTGCCCTGTTGCATCCTAGCCAAGGTTTATTTACATTTATTTATTTAGCAGATGCTTTTTTCCAAAGCAACTTCCAATGAACTCTGTGTAGTGTCATCAGCCCACACACCTTATTCACCACATTGACTTACTCTGCTAGATACACCACTTACACTGGGTCACTCATCCATACATCAGTGGAACACACTCTCTCTGTCACCCACACACTATGGGTGAACTTGAACAGCATGTCTTTTGAGTGTGGGAGGAAACCAGAGCACCCAGAGGAAACCCACACAGACACGGGAAAAGATGCAAACCCCACACAGACTGAACAGGGATCGAACCCATGTCCTCTCACACCACTCAGGCGCTGTGAGACAGCAGCACTACTCGCAGTACCATTTGCATGGAAGTTCCATATGCACATATTATTTTCACAGTCAAATTTCTTTACATCTATTCAGTTGCCAGACACTTTTCTATAAAGCAACTTACAATTATTTACCCATTTATACAGATGGATAATTATACTGGAGCATTCAGGGTAAGTATCTTGCTCAAGGCTACTACAACTGGAGGTGAGATTTGAACCTGTGGGTCCAAATACAGCAGCTTTAACCACTAGGCTACCAGCTACCCCTCTTTTACTGCTGCTAGGAGGAATGAAGTGAATGACAGCTATTATATTTGAATGTTTCCTCATGAGACACTGTAAACAGCTCATGCCAAAACAAAGGGTGGTACACTTGGGTACAAATGTATAAATGTAATGTGTTTTAAATTAATTTCTGTTCACTTTTTATTTCGCAATAACTGAACACACAAACCTTACTGTTAGAAAAGATCGACTCGCGAGGCTCCCACATTTGTAGTGACGTACACAAACAGAAACTCAGAGTAGATGGAAATTATTTGAGATATAAGCAGGAAAAGAGGGGCCCTTTTAGCTTTCTGCTGTGATGCAGTGACCCAGGATATCACCTGGAAAGGGCTCTGATGCACTGGTGCCATAAGCGCTTGCATGCACGGAAATTGCCCCAGGCCTGGAGGGAGATCTAGGGTCTGGCCAGAGGCAGATGGGGCCTGGGTGAGCCTATAGAACAAAGAGGCAGGAGAGGGCAGTTGCTGTGACTCCCACCCCACTGGGGTGACAGACTGCGGCTTTGCGTGGCTGCTTACAGGTGCTTTTCTCTAGGGAGCTGCTCTGTCTCCTGACCCTCATCCTATGTGTGATTAGCAGACGGTGACAGCCCCCCCATGTCCAACCAGGCAGATGAGCCCCCGGTGAACTGGATCCCACGGCCCCGATTAGACAGCCAGGGATGAGTGGACCCGTGATGGATGCCATGTGGGAGCCTGGAGTCGCCCCTGTTAGGGGAGCACTGGGTCCTGTACCCCCCAGGGTGGAACGAAATGAAGGGGGCCTGAAAATGATCACCCTAGACCCCCAACCCACTCCCCCTCGGAGCCCCAGCATCACAGACCAGGGATTGAATCAACAAAATAACCGGAAAATTGCATTGAATCGCTACTAGGATTTAGTTCTGGATGGATGGCCGGCTTTTCCACTCGGGAAGGCTGGCTCCCCTCCTAAGGAGAGGGGCTTCTGAGGGGCAGAGAGCAGCTCTTTGTGAGCACGATGGGAGCAGTAATAATTAAAAAGAAAAATAATACGGGTCCCGCAGCAGAATTTATAAAGCACCAACGGCCAAGAGGTGTAAACGGAAGAATCCAGAAAGAACTTAGCGCAGCGTCTCGAACACACTGAGGCTCTTGGAGGCGGGACCAACGTTCAGATAGACTAGACAATCGAATAATTAAAACACTGGGAAAGAAGCTCGTTTTCAGCGTGGGAAACTGAAAAAAAGCTGACTCCTCCTGCTGTTGGCTTCCAAACGACTTGTCGGGAGCTTTTTACGAAGGTAATGCCCGTCACCCGTGTTTGCAAGAAAACAAGCCATAGTCTGACAGCGCTGTATATATACGTTTTCACAACTCGCTCCAACCTATCAGACTGCGAATAAGGCAGTTGGCAGCCGACACAAACACCTGCCCGAAAACACGAGGCCAGTTTTCTGATGTGCCCCACTGGAGTTTATTTGCTATTTGCTTGATATAGAAGCTTCAACGTTTCAAGCTTCTAAAAGCTTCAAGTAACAAGACGACTTGCGCAAATTTGGTTTATCCAGCAGCGCCTAGCAAGGAAACGGCACGAATGCTCAGCTCACCAGTGTGCGCATTTGTCATGTTTTGGCCTAGTAATAAATGATGAATTCTGAGATAGAAATTACATCAGTGGTTCAGCTGGTGGCTTAGTGGTTTGGGCCTTTGCCTTGCTATTGAAAGACTTAGGTTTGAATCTCTGTTGAAGCCCTGAGTTGATTTATTAACTATCATGAGTTGTTGAGATAACATTTTCATCTAAAGAGACTTACAGTGATTCACCTACGTATGCAGCAAGGTATATCTTAGTGGAATAAATCATTGTAAGTTCTTTTATTGAGGGTACTACGGCAGAAGGTTGATTTCAAA
The DNA here is from genome assembly GCF_900964775.1 of Scleropages formosus. NCBI lineage: Eukaryota > Metazoa > Chordata > Actinopteri > Osteoglossiformes > Osteoglossidae > Scleropages > Scleropages formosus. The sequence goes on from NC_041822.1 coordinate 20,609,377, forward strand.
CCTGGGTCCTTTGAGTAAAAGGCAGCAGCTCTGACCCCTAAACCATCTGGTATTCATCACTGACATACTCAACAACAACAATAATAATAATAATAATAATAATAATAATAATAACCTTCATCCCACAATGACACAAAACAAAACATTGTACTCTCTCAGTGGAAACAGTGAATATTCTACACTGACTGACTATGCTCAGGTTAGACACACACTTTCACATATCACAAGATATCAGTTCAAATGAAAACACATCAAATGCTATATATGGCTTCATAATATAATAGCTTGGTGAGATGTAGTTTTGAGAAATACACAAAGCAAAACTGGCATTGTGAAATTCACTCTGGGGTACTTATAAGGTCTTTCCTTAGGATGATTTTACAGTCTGTTTCCTAGCATTTCCAATTTTGACCTTTAGAGAAAAAAAGATGATCTTCCTGAATATAACCTCATTCTTTAGTTATTACACCATTGACCTGTTTAGCATCCAGTCAGCTCCATATCACGTTTCACTGGGCCATCTCGATCTTATTCCTTTATAAATTAAAATATTTATAGGTACTATCCAGGTTGAGCTCCTGGCTAGACTGTACAGCCATAGTGCCTCTTGTGAGGTTTAAATTTCAGAAATTCTCATTTTAGGTCCAGGATTTATCCATTAATCCATCCACATCACAAAACTTTCTTGTTTTTTTTGGTTTTATTTTATACTGTACCTCGCTAATTGCTGTTATGTAACTAATGCTTTGTTCTACTCAATATTTACTTTGAAACTAAGTTCAGTCAATTTCCCGAGTTATATGAGTGGAACAACATGAAGTTACAGCTCACAATAAAGGCTTTAAAATGTGGGCCGGCAAAATGCGGTTGTTCGTTTTCGCATTTGCACTTATTCGTTTAGTAGAAGATTTTCCACAAAGTGACAATTCCACCCCTCCAGGACTATTTCAGAGTCAGAAGAAATGGTGATTATTTTTTCTCTGTGACATATAAACAGCTTCTCTCCTCATTATATCTGGCACGTCCAAACAGAGCTTGTAATAAGCACCACTCACTCCATCTCTGCATTCTTTCTTACACTGAAATACTAGCCAGTCCACAGTGAGCATTTTCTCTAAACAAATACATATTTCTTTACTTTGTCCAATTTTTTTCCAATTTTCATGTCAAAAAGTGATCTATGTTAAAAATTTACTGTCAGTAGTCGAGAAAGATACACTATATAATTATTGTTTTATAAGGCTCATAAATAAAGAAATAGTATCTTCTGCTGGACCCCCATTCCCACACACACTCATAAATGCACATTCATTCTGTCTTGTTCTTTTTCATACCGTTAAATCAAGAACATCTCCAAGAAAAAGCAACCAGGTGAACAGAAATACTACATTTTAAACTTTACTCAAAATCTCCCGTTTTAACTAATCGTCATGATCCACAGGGACAATACCCCTATGGGCCAGAGGAGGCGCCACTCAGTGCCACTACCCCAGACCCAAGCACCTGTGCGTAATCTGGTGGTTAGTGAGGTATAAAAGGAGCAAGCAGCCCTGGATAGATTATAGATTCTTAATCAGCATTTCATTGTGATCTCTTGGCAAACTTTAATTACCTGTTTCCCAAATCTTGTCCCAGAGGTGTTTATGTTCCAGTCCCGAGCACCTGTCCTGTCTACTCCTGCCTTTCGTGCTCCTGTCTAGGCCCATGGTTCCAATCCAGTATTTCGTCACAGCTTCATGTTCAAGTCCTACTCACAGATTTGTGTTTCACTTTTCACCTGTCTGAAAATAAACTGTGTGTCTCCTTGTACCGCGTTCATTGTTTCACCTCTACCCGGTACTTTACAGTTTTCACACTGCACTTATCAATACACTCCGCACATGGGATCATTTTACTTTTCATCCTTGTTCGGACGTAACAGTAACACGCTTCCGTGTCAAACTTTTGTCTGGACGCTACACGAAGTGGATATGACGCTCTCAGTTCTACAGAAAATTTATAACAATGGCATAGATGTATATTAGTTGCTGTAACAAATAATTCATTATTTAACTTGCTTCCTTTCTTAAAGGGAAGATATATTAAAAGCTAGGGTATTTTTTTAACTAGTGCATCTCTGGCATTTTAATAAAAGCAGCTGTGCTCCTTTTTAAATCTTTGCTTTCTTCGTTAGAGCTTATGGTTACAGTACGACAAGTAAAAGTGCTTACATTTTATAAGGTGCAATCTGAACCCTGTTGTGTGTTATTTCTTCTGATTGACAGGCCATCGGTATGGGATTGTGGACATGGTTTCAGCAGAGAGGCCATCAGTACACTCTGGAGTAATTGCAACCTGGAGTTGTAAAATTTGCTGCACGCATTGAAGAGAAATCAAATTTTCATGAGAGATGCTGTGGTAGCTGCCATTTATACCTTGTGTTCCGTACTGTGTCCCACGGCACGAGGTGTGTTTGTCCTGCATTACTTGTCAGATCTTTGAAGATGATTGACAGGTGGGGGATATGGAGCTCTAGAATAGAATTTTCGCAGTAAAGAGGCAGAAGGTACTTCATAAGATGAGAGCACTGAGTTTCACCTGAATAAGCTTGTTGGGGAAGTACCCCATTCCTTGAATAGATTTATTCAGTGGAGGTCTTGAATGTTGAGGCAGTTTTATTTATTTTCTTGTCAATCTACTGTTCATGAGAACCATGTGTCAGAACATGAAGAGTAGAGAAGAAAACTCAAAAATGGGTGCTAAACCGATACATGGGGTTCCACATAAAGGCTGAGCACTTGTTAAAACACGTATCATCTGTAGTAGCGAGAATAAGATGCAGAAAATGAACTGTGCTTTTGTTCTCCTGCCTCAATTTGACTCTTGGTGGTTGAGGGCACAGACTTCCAATATGAAGGTTACTGGTGCACGGGCTCTGCTATAAGATCTTTGAGCAAGGTGCTTACCCTAGACTGCTCCAGTTACATATCCAGTTAATTAAAGCGGTAGAACTGCACGTCGTTTTGGAAGCAGGTGTTAGGTGAGCAAAAAATAACAGTATGAAAGAACTGCACCGAGAGAGAGCGCTCACTGGAGATAAAGTGGTGACAGACTGTTGGCAGAGTAGCTGTGTCCCAGCTCTGGCCATGACCAACCCCAAACTTATGTCTCTATCACATTCTTGAAAATTTGTTCATTCCTTAAGATGACAGGAGCACGTAGAAGACGGTCCCAGCGTGGATTTACTGGGTTGGAGAAAAAAGATCTGCTCTATCGGCTTTTTTGGAGTCTGACCGTGGCTCGGTGCACCGTCTGGCCCTTCTGGTGTGGGAAGGCTTAAGTTTCACCGGAAACTGGGGAGTTAGAACCCTGCGTGCCCTTGATGGCTTTCCCAGCTCTTCTTTTCCACTGCGGCTCTGCAAAACCAGCGCTCCTTTGAATGGTCATTTCATGATTGATGACAAGGCTATATTTTCAGCATGAGCTCATGTCTTAGGAGTCCCTCTATATATATTAAGTGGGTCTCGCATTGTGCTGAGTGAAGTCATTGTTTTTGGACATCTGTCTAGACAGCACATGATGAAGCATAAAGGTGTTTATTGCAAACGCAGAGTTAAATGCTAACGTTCAGAGTGTGAAAACTGACCTCAGTGGATTCAAATCAATTTTTCTGGCTTTGAACACAGACAAGACCGATGATGAATCAAGAAAAGCATCAAGCGTTCTCAATCGCCCAGGACCGTACGAATGAAAATAGCTGTGTCAGTGGCATGCTGTTAATGTTCAACTTTGTGACCAAACACATTTTCACCAAAGGTTATCTCTCTAAATTAGAATTGACCTTTCCTGGTTAAATAAAGGTTACATTTGAAATTGAAATTTAAGAGGATTGTTCAAGATTGAGGTCATGAGGACAAGATGGGGCCACAGCTCTGCCTGTTGAGTAACAGTTAGACAAATAAGATGAGAAATGGATTGCGCTGCCCTGTTTGATTTGGAAAAGCAATAACTAGTCAGTGACTGGAGCATCCCAGGCTGGCATATTAAAGAGGAGAGGAGGAGTCCATTTGGGTGTGTCCTCTGTGGAATCACACAGAGTACTTAGCTTTGTAGGTCACTCACTGTAAAAACGTAATCGACTTCTTTGACTAATATCGGTCGCCTTCAAGTATCTTACCGCTAAGCAATTGGGTTCTGGGTTTGGAATCATTTGGAGGATCCTTTCACCATCAAGTGTTCCAGAAAAAAGGAGATGTCCAGTCCCTTATGGCTTCTCTCAAAGCTGGATGCAGAATGAGCCCTATCAGCTTTCTTCAAAAGTGATGTAGAACAAAGGGTGGAAAATCTTTTGTCTGTCTTCTTCTGGTACAGTAATTCCCTCAGAGTAAAAAAAAAATAAATAAATAATCTAAATTCTACATTGATTCTGAGAGAAAAACTGTATATTTATTAACCTATATATAAATCTTAATGGATGTTTCATATCTTGCTCTCCTTGGCGCTGTGTATTGATCTGTGCATATGCAAGGTCATTAAGTGAGGGGGAGATAGCAAGTGAGTGAACTGTCAAGACGCAGCCAATAGGTGTAACCTATATAATCATCAAATGCAGAAATGTATTTCCTGGGTGACTTCTGAGATGCTCCCGCTGCAGGAAGGGGGGATCGATGGGCTGCTGTGTGCTTTGGTCATGCATCTCGGCTCACAAATGGGTTTCTGGGTTATCGCCGTGACTGGCTGGTTCCTGCATAATACTCTCTGTGCGACGCTCTCTTCATCGCTCACTTGTGCCCTCGGTGGGGAGAAAGCTCATCCAGCACTCCCGGGGTGACTGAGGATGCCTTTAAATTGGATTTTAAAAGCATCGCTGGAAGAAGTGGCCATTGAATTATTCCGTGTGTTGCATGCAATGTTGGTCAAAGAATCACAAAGGTGGTTGGACAGGTAGGAGGTGCAAGGGGGCATGGCAATGAATACCAGCAGAGCAGCAAGGGCCCAGAATCACAACTTAAATGACTGCCGCTGTTCAAATTGCTGTAAGTATAGGCTGATGGCCCATGATGGAGTTCCACGGGGTGCCTTGTCTAACCTGCACAACCATTGTTCACCCCATTGATTGGGAGCCGAAATGAGGTAAAAGCAGACCTTCCAATGTCTGCAAGATTAAAAAGTTCCAAAATGCTATGAAAAACCAAGCCTCAGCTGTAAACACCAAAGGCCTCCAGTTTCCCTAGGCGTTGTTTCTTTTTGAAGAAAATTCAGCTGTAAATCCCAGCTGTGGTAGCTCAAGAAAGTAAACATCATACATGTTTAAAGAATGTTTTTCATTTATACATTCAACATGCAACCGCAGCCAGAATCACACGAAGCAAATTCAAAAAGACTGTTTACTCTTATGTCTTATGTTCATATTTTGCTTATTTATTTTTGTAATAATGAATATAGAATAAAATGCATGGCAGGAACATGGCTCTGGTTCATGTTCTGAATAAAAAAAGCAGGTCTTTAATATTAGGTCTTTTGATCTATTTTGTGAATTAAACAATGGTATAAAGTACATTAAAACACAATTCAAACAAATGTAATAAGTAGAAAGGTGTCTATTTTTTCAATGCCAGATTAAAACTTGAACAGGAATTTTCTTTCTTCTATAGAGAAACACACCATTTCTTGTACGGCAGCGATAGAGGCCTATTAGGGTTTTTTTTCCAGCACTTTCCAGAAAGGATAGGTTTCATGAGCATAAATGTCCTTCGTTGATATTTAGTGACTGGAGAATGAGTGTGCTCTGACAAGTCTCCTAGTGTGTTCACATCTGATAAGGGTGGTTAAGGTCTGACGACCTCTCAGAGAGATGGTATTTCACATGCTGACAATGCCAAAGGTGAGCACTCCTGATTTGAGAGGGGATAAGGAGATTTAAGAGATTCTGATGACCAGATGGAGACAAAAAGAGCTTGATTTTCCACCCGCAGCACATTCCATTTACAACATGGAGAATTTATTGTAATAATGCTGCTCCATCAGTTTTTTGATAAGCAACCCGTCAGTTTTTCTGCCTACTTTTTCTGGACTTGATGACTTGAAACCCCATGTAGGGGTTTGTCTAAAAAAATTGCCTGGGCTGATAGGGAGATAGAACTGCTCTTCATTATTTCTCCAAGAATGGAGACCTCCTAACTTATTAATCTCACCGTTCCAGCATGCGGAACTGTAAATTGATCTTTTCCACCCACTACCTGCCTCCCACCCTTCCTTGGATCATACAACATATATAAATGCCACTCCATATCCCCACACCACCTAACCTTTACAGTACTCTTTAGGGGATAGCTAGATTGAGACTCTGTTTCACTGGTCCTTAACCTAGCCCAAGGTGTCTTCTCCGGGATACCCACAAAACCTGATTTGTCAAAACAGCTTCCTGAAGGTCATTAAAGATTTGCTGTGTGGGAGACTTGACAGGCAACCGGTATCACTTCCTCAGCCTCCTTTAGGATTTTGGTTCGATTAAGTACAAGTCAAGAAGTATGATATCTTTCAAGTAATTTCCCTCCAAGACTTAACATTATCCACCGGTAAGGTTAAGTACAAAGGCAGACTCATATGTACACCACGTCTTATTAGACAGAGATCACTTGCATTGTACTGGAGACTATTTTGAGTAGTTTTTCTGAAGTCTTTTTAAGCATACATTTGGAAATGGTACTGGTGATTTAAATTAAAAAAATTTTATTCAAGCTACGCAATGACTGGATAATGTTGGAAAACTGAAGGGCTATTTTTCTGAGAGAAACAGTAGTTTGGCTCTCGGTGGCTGTATGTCAAATAACTGTACTCCTCCCATTCCGGGGGTGCGAAATAGTTTTTACTTCTTTCACCTTCCCTTGGGAAGGTGAGGAACATGTCACTGATGACACTGATGGAGAAAAGATAGCTTTCTCATTTGGCCCTGGTGGTCAACAATAGTGCTCCCATTAAGGTAGGGTTCTCAGGAAGTTCCCTGGCAGGTGATTTACATCTGTTCAGTAGCAGTGTTGGAAGGGTTTCCTACCCTTGGTCCTAATTTCACTTGGGTGGCTCAGCATCGTGAAGGATCACTGAAGAGTGGGAATACAAGAATAAGTCCAGAGTAATGAATCAGGGTCACAATGAACTTGGCCTAACAAAGTCAAATCCCTCTGTAGAAGCAGCTGATACAACTGCAGTCTACATCACATTCTAACAGAGACATGGAATCCTATGGTTTGCTGGGCCATAACTCATTATGTAAAGACAATTCTAATAAAAACCTCTGTTACTTGGCAATTACTGTTATAGGATGTGAAATTGTCAAGACTTCACTTGCTGTGTCCATCTCTAAGAAACAGTGTCAGAATTTTTGATTTATCCACTCACAATTAAGAATAATGGGCTCTATGTGGGGTTGATGTAGTTCACGGCAGAATTCGAACTTTCAACATCCACGACAAGCTTCTGTATTTTTTAAAGTTATTAACCCACATCATCTTTATGCCTTCTGGCTAGAAAAGGGGAATGTTCTCACATGGAAGTGAAAAGAAGGATTTGGCATTGATTTCAGAACATCTGTTTTGCCTTCTCCACAATGAAGGCGAACAGTGTGCTGCAGCACCCAAATGGGTGAAGCTATGAATTCACACATTTGCATGAGTAAATTACTTTCTACCCCAGGCACCCTCAGTTTATGCTTCTCCCCTTCCTGCCATTTCCAAATTTAAATCTTTCCAAGCTCTCTGAAGGCCAGTCTTGTCCTGACCACGTTGTGGAAAGGCACATTCCAACATGCTGGGGTCAGAAGAGATGGCAAAAGGTCAATCCAGTGTCATTCACATGGGCTGATTGCTCTGACCCACATCTCCACCACCACCCATTCTCACCCTCTATCCTGTAATGTATGCTTGACTTCACAAAAGTGATTCCTAGAGTTCCCCACTCCCAGTCACCCAAACTCCACCCAGGTCCTGAAGGGCCATCAGGAAATCCGAAACCTCCCCCCGAGAAACAGAAGTTGGCGACAGTTGGAGTTATCTTCACCATTACCTGTATGGCAGGAGATTTTTTTTTACCTCTTTGTCATTATGGTCGTTAGTAATGAGATGAGTAACCAAAGACTGGCCTTCAGGGAGCAAACGTGGCTATAAAGTCAACCCGCCATCGGAACCGTACCAAAACACTGAAGGTCAAAGCCAATCATGGGTGAGGTCAACTGTGTTTCAAAGACGTCGGAAACTTGTGTTGATTTCTAAACGGGAACAGATGGCAAACAGGAACAGACAGGATATGATGTAAATACCCATAGGGCACTCACTTTCTCCTTTGACAGATGGCACCCCTGTTTTGTTACCTGTCGACGGGTGCCTTATTCAGTATTCAAATGTTAATTACTTTTACAGCGTGTAAGGCTAAACAATGGAACTATTAACAGCCCTGAAAATATACTTCATCACGGCAAGTAAATCATTTACTCAAATCAAATTAGTCTCTCACATTCAAAGCCAAAAAGACCCAGACTGGAAATCAAAATGAATGCGTTTCCGACCTAATCAAGCATGTCAGAAATTAAAATGTGTTCAGTAATTGGCTATCACAGTCGATATCTTTGTTAATTTGACGGCTCCCTTCACCAGCGCATAAATCGTCTGGTCGATGCACAGCGCTGCGTCTGGCTGTCTGGGTATTGTCAAAAAGGCCTGAGGGTGGGGCTGGGGCTGCTGAGGGGAGATGAACCTTTATACGCCATGCAGGGGTCACTTCCAGTTGTCGGATCTTCTGAGCCAACAGCACTTCCTGCTCTCATCTCTTCTGTGCACACATCTTTTACAGGGGCATTTTTCAGAAAACATACACTTAGTGGAAGGAGTCAAAGAGGATTTCTGGGTTCTGTGCCCGAGCAAAAGACCTCACCGCAAGAGAGATGTCCCAAAGTGAACAAATAGATTGACAAGCACCTGACTCCACAACTCCTCCCTCACACCCCTCACACCCCCAGGCACAGGACAGACAGAAAAAAACAGCTGTCCAAATAAAGAGTCATTTCTCGCTCATCTTTTCGATGAGCCTCTCAGCAAACAGTTCATCTAGACATGGCAGTGGTGTCATGAAGCATCCATGCACACTCACAATTTCTGGGAGAATACAATGAATGGCAGCTCCAAAATTCAACAACAATTCGTAGAAATTGGTAGGCAAAACACTGATTTATTTAGTGAAGACTTCACCAAAGCAAGCTGCAGTAATAAGCTACTTACACTGATTTCCCCTTTTATACAGCTGGGTAATTTAACCTGCATCAGTTCAAAGTAGGTTCCTTGATCAATGGTACTACAGCAGATCCTTGAAATCCAGGTCCTTCATATGGAAGGCAGCAGCTCAAACCACTACACCACCTACTGCCTCTAGACCCGTGTCAAGACTTTTTAATAAGATGACCACTAAGCAACACATTGACACAGATTTATTTTCCAGACACCAGCAGATGAAAAGAATTGAAAAGGTGTTTACAGTTATTTTTACACCAATGAAGTTGGACAAATGAGGGTAATCTACTGGTATCAAGTGAGAGGAAGGACATGGATGTGATTCCTTGGAGTTTTGTCAGCACTAATAATTTTCTAGACTGCAAATAATTAAATGAATCTATAATTGTATGAGTTCAATGCAAGACTCCATCCCCTTCTTCCGACCCTCCAGATGAACGATTATCTTACTGTCTCATGCGTGTAGGGGTAATCTCTTCACACAGTAATCTAGAGAAGCTCCTGACTGCCCCCTACCTGCAGATTCTACCCCCCTTTTCTCCCACCTCAGGCAGTGGACGAGATATGCACATGCCACCAGGTTCTCATTATGGACCCGAACACCGGATTGGCCATCACAGCGAAGCCTTAATGCGGTCCAGCTGCCGGATGCCAGGTTCACTTTCTGCTGACTTGCGGCACCATGAGGTAGACCTTCTTGGCTTTCTCCTCACATCAGCTGAACACAAACCCGGTGAATCACTTTCCCGGACATTCTCACACATGTAGAGCTTCCAAAAAACACACCAGACTGCCCACCTTGTAAGAAAACCCACACAAATGTTCAGTCATGGATGCAGAAGTGGCAGTTTGGAGCATGCACAAAATATTAACAAGTTCCCCCATAAAACCATAATGGGCACCCGTCGGCAGTCTGCGGGGCAGCGGCATGGGGACGGCCTGAAAACTCCCTCTTGCTCTCGCTCTCTCTCTCCCATTCAAACAAAACCAAGAGCCGCAGACAAAAGTGTTGATTCTTGCCAATGTACATGAATGTGTTGAGTGTCTCTGATTCTATTAGAAGAGCCTGGCTGACAGAGCCAGTCCCCGGTTTCAATGGGCAGTGCATATTAAATAAATCAACTTAAAACTGTCAAAGTGTGCATGCTTCATTTAATTAAGTCCACAGTTCATTGATGGTGTCTTAAAAGTGCAATGCTGGTTGAAATCTAAATTACTTTTTTATTGGGATATTAATACAGGATAATATACTGAATGGACTATTGTCTGCAGTATTAAAGTAAATGTCAAAGCTCTTTTTTCTAAGATCAACCAGTTCACTGGTCCAAGACATTAAAGACATGATTTTCTTTTATGACAATTAAATTTTTTTTCGTATGAAGCAGTATGTCAAGTAAACACAAACACATGCACACACAAAACACACACTTACCTTCTATGCCAAATTCTTAACACTCTCTCCACTGAAGAATCCCACAGTATAAGTTGAAGAGATATGATTCTCAAGAGTTGGGTTGGGAAGGGGGACCAAAAAAAAAAATCAGCTGTCACAATTGGGGGGGGGTTTGCAGTCGCTTCTGTGCGTCTCCCTGTGTCACGCCACTTTAGGGCAATGACTGCTCTTCCAGGCAGTCCTGTCCTTCCTGCTCTGGGGTCTGTCTACTCCATATACCTAGAAGGCTGCTGATGCTGGAGCCCTGGAGAAGAAGGCAGCCGCGAGAGAGAGAAGGAGGGGGAGCGGGAGGGAGAGAGGCTGAGAGTGAACGACCGAGCCAAGCGTGTGAGCAAAAGAGGGAGTGAGAGAGAATTCCCCTCGCTTTAACAGCCTGTGGTCAGACCACCCCCCACACACACCCACCTAGGGCTTTAAATACCACCCCCCGATGTGAGCTCCAGGGTTGAAATGGGATGCCACTGGGTTAAGTCTGCTGGATACGATGGAAAGGGAAGAGAGAGGAAGAGATGGAAATGGATAAAGAGAGGAAAAGGGGGACATCCAGGAAGAGAATGTGACTCTAGGGTGTCAGTAGTTGAAGCCCAGGATCAAGGAGCTCACCGCCATACCATCAAATGCTGAACTTCACATAAAAATCTGTTGTTGTTTACGAACATAATTATAGCTGGATAACAGCAATTTTTACAGATGTTACATTGTCATATTGGGCATTATTGTTGTGAAAGATGAATGACAGATGAATGTATAGTTTAATAATTTAGCTGACTCTTCTCTCTAGTGCCCAATACCCTACTTACAGTGATTTGCCCTTTTAGACAGTAAGATAATTTTTACGGTATCATTTAAAGGTACGGGGGGAGTGCGGTGGCTTAGCAGGTCTGGCCAGGGCCCACTGTGTGGTGGGTCTGGAGTTCGAGTCCTGCTTGGGGTGCTTTGCAGCAGACTGGCATCCCGTCCGGGGTGTGTCCCCTCCCCCTCCAGCCTTGCACCCTGTGTTGCTGGGTTAGGCTCCTGTTTGCCGCAACCCCATTTGGGACAAGTGGTTATAGATATTGTGTGTGTGTGTAGACATTTCAAGGTAAGTACTATGATTAAAGGTACTGGAGTGATGCAGGTTTCAAACCTGGGTACTAATCACCATGTCACCCACTGGCAAAATAATTTCTTCTCTTAGGATCACTGACATTGCTCTAAATTGAGCATCTCGGGTTGTATCATCATTCAAGAGTAAAACCATACTGGGGCAGGATATTGAATCTCACACCCTCATTTAAACAAGATGATCCTCTGTTCATGATTTACGTGTTTGAACAGGCCCTCTCTTCCTTGTCGTAGTCGTCGTCCTCCTCCTCCTCCACCAACTCCCATTTCCGTATGTTAATACATTTTCAGCTCTGCTGGTGCTGCAGGTAGAGTGAGACCCTAAGCATCACTGGGCAGTGATTACCAGGCACACATCATCAGCCCTCCTTCCATGTAAACTATGACTTGGGCTAAAATAAATACCCAGACAAAGGGCTGGAGTTACCCAACTTGGCCCAGTGTCTACCAGCAAAGCCAATCCAGGCGCTCAGAGGGGAGTCGGTAGGGAGGTGTCTCCTTTCAGAGAAGGTGATGTGATATGTTTTGGAGGTAGTTCACAGGAGTAGACATGTGGAGCAGCACGACTCTCATTAACTTGGGATTTCAATCTCACTCCCATGGATTTATGGAAGGAACAATAAACTGTGGCGGTGTTCTGTCCAAAGTGGTAGATAAGCGCCCATCCTGGACATCGGTATTGCAGATTTTAATCAAAATTCAAAGGTTAGAGCTGTCACCTTTCCGCTGAGGAAGTGGGTTTGCATCCCTGCTGTAGTACCTTTCAAGGTATCAAGGTATCTACCCTGAATTTATAGAGAAAAAAAATGCTTTACTTTTAAATTTGTACATAATTGTAAATAGCTTCATATAAAAAATTGCAAGTTACTATGGAGAAAAAGGGTTCGGCAAGGTGATAAATAATAATTGTCCAGTTTTGCATTGGTCTCAGCAAAATCTGGCGTTTCTGTGAGGAAATGAAATGACAGACTTTTGTTCACCGAGACAAAGAGAGAAGACTCACAGAATACCAACGTGAGACCAAGAAAAACCTAACATGAGGTGGAAATGGACCATGATGAGCCTGGGGCCCAGACTGTCCGGACCACACCCTGCTCTCTTGGGAGGAAATGGCCCTCACTGCGTTTTTAAAGTCACCGATCAGTTGAGCAGAAGTGAGTATCACGCCTCGACATATTCAAAGACTAATCCTATTTGGGGGATAATCCCTAGCACGCATTAATGACACGGACAGGTCTACACAATGGAGCCGTTCTTCTGAGGATTTACAAAACCTTGAGCCTCGCAAAGAATTAGTAATGAACACCTAAAGATTGCAAGTAACTTTTGGAAAAAAGGGAAAACTGTAAGATGTTATTAACACACACTTAGCTGATACCTTTGTTTCAGGTAGAACACAATAGGTTTGTATATTAAGCTCCATACAAATATTTGCCTATTGACTGAGCTGGCTAATTTTTATTGGAGTAATTCAGGATAAGTACCTTAATTAGTTGTACTACAGTAGCAGTCTGGTCTCAATCCCACATCTTCTAAGTAGAAAGCAATGGTTGAAACCATACACCACCTGCTACTCTTCTGGTGAGGTATATACTTGTACGGTACCACAATACCGATATATATGCTCTATACCTATATATATATATACACACACACACGCATGTGTGTGTATATATATAGAATAGAAATACACCATTAATATTTCAGAAGAACTCGACTTATGTCGTAGTGTTCCAGTGCAAATTTTATACTGCAGTAATTTAGATAAAATATTTCACCATAGCCCCACCTGGGACTGGAAGAACCATTCCTCTTTCTATTCCCTTAACTACTACACTGCCTTCTGCCCCGCATGGTAATCAATACACCTGTACATGCAGTCCTACATTGTCAATGGGAATGTGCGCAGTGTCTTACTACCTGTTCTTTACCCCCCCCCGGGATGCTGGGAATTTCAATGGCTTGTGGAGAATGGGAGAGGGATGTGGCCGTTTGGCACGTCTCCTATCTCTCCACATGTCCGAGACCACCAGATTTGATTTCCCTGGTGACAGCTGCTCTCATCTCCTTCCGCTTTGCCCCATCTTATACCACTGGAGACTAACGCCACTTCAAATGAATATTTTCATTTCACTGACAAGTGTTACACCCAGCCTAATCGAACCAAACTTCAAATGGCTTGTTCGCTGGGAAAAAAAAAAAAAAAAACAAAAAGAAATTTAAAAAGGCACTGTCAGGCAGAAATATGGACTCATTCCCTATTAATTCTTTTTCAAGATTTAATACAAGATTTAATAATTTGCCTTCCTGAATTATACTAGATTTTCAGGCTAGTCACTAAGAATACCTTTCAAAGAGACTTTTGCTGGTTATTCTTAAACATGTAAAAGAAGGGAAATAAATTGTTCCAGCTGGATGATCTACGATCTTCGATCATCTTTTTGTAACATGGGTTTCAGATTAGTATTGCTGTGCTCATTCACTTATTTAGTGATACTTTCAGCAGCTCAATAAAAAAAAAAATTGGGAACATTTTTCATGAGACAAAGGGCAAATGCCTTGTACAACAAAAATAAGCAGATGGGTATTTGTTGGTTAGCTGTAAATGTGAAAGACTTGCAGAATGACAGGCAGCAAGGAGAATGGGGCGTTTGTGTCCAGGATGGGGAGACACAACGAAGAGGCAAAGACCATGCAGCTGTTCTGTTTCCTATAAGCTGGTTGCACCTTGAACCTCGAGAAAAGAGACAGCATGGACAAGCAAGCCAACCACAAGAAAATTAACGTGAAGCAAAGATGAAAGCATGGCTGTGCTGTACCCAACTGCACCTTGTTTCTCAGCTTCACACCACTACCATGTATCACTGTAAGTCATTGTTGATGGAACCATAAAGTGACTTACAATGTTAACCTAGATACAATGATTTATTGGTTTATACAGCTAGGTTTATTGTATCTTTTCAGAGGAAGTACCTTCATCAAGGGTATTACAGCAGAAGGTGGGATTCAAACCTGGGACTATCAAGTAAGAGTTGGCAGTTCTAATCACTGCTCCACCTGCTGAGGTTGACAATAGACAGGCAGCCACTTAGGGGTAGGAGACAGAGTCATTTTGCAAATTCTGTTCCGCTTTTTTGCCTGTATTCTTGCATGATGCTTTCCCATTCTGCCCAGGGCTCAATCCCCTCCCCCAGCTCTCCACCCCAAACCCCCAAAGGCAATGTCCGCCAAAGCAGGGTAATCGGCAAGTCATGCTGCTTAACGGGGATTTGTAAATAGAGAAAAGGGAGTTGGGCATGATGGGGAGCACCACGGGGGGGGATCAGCGTGCCTGCTGAAGGAGGTATCTATGAGTGTGCTTGTGGCGATGGCAAGTTGAGAAAAGGAATAACGGTCTGTTAGTACTCATTCATAATTCAGGATGTACAAAGAGATCTGCGCTCCAGGAGAAGGGCGTCGACGACTCAGGATAGAGAAAGGGTGCAGGTGTACTCCTGGTGCTTCAGCAGTAATCTGTATGGAATCCTCCTTCAAGAAAGGGCAAAATGCTATGCAAAACAATGGCAACAACCAAAGTCTGAATGAACTAGGTTGGCTGGGTGCTATTGTGATGTCCACGCCTGCACCACAATGGACAGCACCTGACACCAATCAAGCATCTGACTAAGTGCTCGCCTTTAAAAGACCCTCTTCAGCTCCGGTACAATCGCAGAATCTCGCTGAGACAACTGTCCCTCCTGCACTATGTCTAGCTCTTCCTCGTCCCTTGCTTCCTGTATCTGTTTCCCAGTTTTTGACCCTTCGCTTCGCCCCCTGACCACGTCCTTGGATCCTCGCTCTCACTCTGACCGTCGAACAACAGACTCTTTGCCTGTCCCCGATAACGAGAACTTGCCTGATACCTTGGTTCCTGATGACTGATCGTGCACTTGGGTCCAGCTGCCCCCGCATCCTCAGTTCCGCGTGACAGTGATAAAGTAAATGTATTGATTTACATTTATTCATTTAGCTGAGGCTTCTCTTCAAAGAAACAATGACTTACCCACCCCATTTAAGGGTCATTTTGACTGGAACAATTCAGGGTAAGCACCTTGATCAAGGGTACTACAGCAGGAGGGGGATTCAAAATTGTGACCTCCAAAATCAAAGCAGTCGCTCTGAACTCATCTGCTGCACCAGTACTGATGAAAGTCAGGTTGAGAAGTTAAGCCATGTTTATGTTCAAGCTGCACCTCAGTTCAATTTTGAGAAGAATGTTCTGTGGTCCTGGGTAAGAAAATGTATGTTTGCAGGTCAGCGGATATATAATATGCATGGGTAGACCTGGTTAGAAACGCATATATAAAAAAAAAAAATAAAAAAAAAATCAACAACCTTTGGACATCTGCAAGGCCTAGAGTACACTTATTTATGTTTTCTTTAGAACTTGACTTTCTCGTTCTCAGATGTTAATCTGGTTGCCGGCCAAAAATAATATTGCTACTATCTGTCAGTTTGTGAGTATAGGCTCATTAGAGCAGCTCATTGGTTTTATTAAACCATTTTTTGCTGA
The DNA here is from genome assembly GCF_900964775.1 of Scleropages formosus. Classification (NCBI taxonomy): domain Eukaryota; kingdom Metazoa; phylum Chordata; class Actinopteri; order Osteoglossiformes; family Osteoglossidae; genus Scleropages; species Scleropages formosus. The sequence goes on from NC_041822.1 coordinate 20,625,743, forward strand.
TCTGCCAGTTGCAAGGATTTTTGCTTAACAATCTCTGCAAAAGAGGAAGAAGTGAACAGGAGGAAAAGAAAAGGGCTGAATGCCAGGGAAAATTTATTTAGCAAAGATAATTTCCAGGGAAGGATAGGAAATACATTACGGCGAACTGGCTTTTGTAAATAAACTTTTACAGGTACGTTATTATCATTGAGGTAATATAGTAATTGAAGTCTTCATCCAAAGCGACAGAAAATGTACCAAACTGTGACTTGAGCAGTGAAATTCTGTACAATTAAAGCTATAAAAAGTATTTCACAGATCAGTACTTGCAAATGGTATCCTGGGACTCAGACTATTTTCCATAGACCATAAACCCAATACTAATTCAGCAGATACACCTCATTGTCTTTGATATAAATCTCCTTGGACTTTCCTGTATTTTAGAAGGACTAATCAAGCCACTGCTAAAGTCATAGATTAGTCTTTTGTGTTTAAGGTGTATGGGAAGGAAATTCTAGAAAATCAACTTCACGACATTTCACATTTTTTTTTACATGAAAACTGAACAATTTGAACCCTGGAATTTATGTAACAGGAGAAAATAAAGTAAAACTGCATTAATGTCATACTTCACCAGCCCACGGTAGAATAGCTGGGTGCCGTATGGAAGGGGAACCCATGCAGAGCTCAATGATTATCAAGCCCAAGAGGAGAAACTTTCTTCGAATGTTGTTCTGAGAATTCCACTGTGAGAATATTCATTAGCAACTCTTTCGATTTCCTCAGGTTAATTTCCTTGTAAGAATGGTGCATAAAAAAAAACAGAGAATAAAATCTGCAGTATAGTTTGCTGAATTACATAACTAAGAATATGCACCTGCATCACTTACAACAAGGCACCTTTTGCACTTGAACAGAAAAGTTTATAAGGCATAAAACACTTGAAAACCTCATTAATGCAGACAAAAAGACATGTCCGTGTGAAAAAAGAAAGCACTCTCATATGATTTAGATTCTGAACCATGTCTTCAGTTTTCGAGCAGGCTCAAGAAAGTCACATTCACTGTGGTAAATTCCACTTACCATGTTTAATACGGTATAGGTTTGTATATTATGGCAGTAAAGATGCCTTTGTTTAAAATGATGATATATACCTTAATTTTATTGACATGATATATCACTTCTACAGAAAAAGTGTAATGAAAGTATATATTTTGATGGCAATTGCTTTGAAAGTGGTCAAAATATTGCTAAACAAAGACTGGTGAAGGCAATGAAACGCAAAATTAATAAGACATTTAGACTGTTGTTACATTATTTAGCACAGATAATTATGCACATTCGGTTATTTCTTTATTTTGCATCTTCGCAGCTTTTCATGCATTCACAAGTGTTCATTATTAACTGGACAGTGTTGGTCAGCGTTAATGAGTCTTAATAAATAAATATATAACTGGCAAAAAGGAGCTCTTGGGGAAAAAGATGCATTCTTGCTAGCATTTTTCTCATTCACCCAGTTCTTCAATTTTTGTGGGTTCACATCACGTACAAATGGCGCATGAAGGCATAAATCATTTATGGACCGAACTGCCTGGGACCCTAGAGTCGAATCCCTGCAATGTCTTTGCAAATCAAATGGGCAGTGGCCCACGTTGCAAACACATTCCCATCCAGCAGGTCCTCCAGGAGATGAGAATAAAATCATTACACTGAGAAAAGTGACAGAACTGGTGACTTTACTATGAGCACCTAACCATCAAGACCCTCTCTTGCCCCATGGAAATTGTTCCAGTCACAGATGCTGTACACCTACAATAGCTTCCATGCTCATTACTGGCTCTTTTTACTACGCTGCACATCAGGGGTATGCGTTCACAACTTGACATCTCATCATTTTGTTGCTTGGCAGAGAGTTATATCCAAACTTATTTAGGTGGCTTAGATATAACAGCAGGGTCTCCCTGCAATCTGAACCTTTAGATAACAAACCCAGGGTCTGAACCATCACTCTGTTATTGACCTTCACTCTCATCGATCGAAGGAAAACCCAGAACGAAACCTTCAGACGTCAAACACTATTTCCATTCATCGTCCAGCCCAGGCTTGCGTTCTTACAGCACATTAGACAAAGAACCAATCATAACAACCAAAATTAAAATAGAAACCCATTACCCCACACCCCAGTGATCTGATACTGGGTGATCTGTAGGCATAAGGAGGAAAATGCATGTGTGTTTGGTCATTCTACCACCTGTGACTCTACCACCAGGACACAATGAGCTGGAGTCCATTCCTAAACACTGGGGTACAAACAATTTTGCATTTGTTTTGTCATATGCTGTCAGTGCCTCCCTATAAACAAACTGTGGTCAGTGAAGCATGTGAAACACGGTAAAGATTTTTTTCCCCAGATAGACCACCAGCAGTGAGGTGAGGTTGTTGTAATGATCCCAGCAGACAGGAGAGTTTCACTGGAGAACTGAAAGGGTGTTGGGACTGGCATCTTCTCTATTAATAACCCATTGGGCCATATACAGCCACTAGCTCTTGTTTCCTTCCCCGAGGCTCTCCATTTCAGCAGGAACGCCTAAAGCTCACCAATCTCCGTTGGTCACATGATCAAACTGACCCAAGGACAAAGACTCAAGCCTTTTAAGGATCTCTCAACTTTAGGAATTTTAGAAAATGAACTAATCCATGGCATACAAATATGTTCTGAATAATTGTATATTTTCTGCTTCTAATTAATACAGATATTGTATCCTGCTGTTAAACCAAAGGTATTATGTGACTATCATTGGAGCCTCACATGAGACTGTTCTGTTTTGGTCATTACAGCAAGGAGCTTTAGAAGAAAACCATTGAATGGCATCCCTCATGCAGGTGATAAATCTTCATGTCTTACTCGGGAATGCGGATCTTGTTTCAATGGGTATTTAAAACTTTTGAATGTGATACTTTACACTGACTGTCATTGTACATCTGGGCTTTCTTGCTGAGCATACATGTGTGGTGCTTTGTTTGCTTCGTTTAATTCAGTTGCCATTTATTCAAAGCTCCCATAGTTCATAGTCTAAAACTTTATACCTTCATTCATTTCATTATCTCATTCTTTCTCATTAAACCATTTCAGGCTGAATGAATTTCTCACTAATAAGCTAATTTCAGAGATCAAGATTTGACCAAAAGGCTGCAGGTTTAATTCAAGCTGAAACCACTGCCTGTTCACTGGAATACATTTTTACCTAGATTTACATTAGAGTATTTATTTGCTGAAACAGTTGAAGTTACTGATCTTAACTGTAGCTACACTAGTAGGTACCATCCATTACTTTGAACCTGGAGTCTCTTGGAGTCCTTAGGCTCAATCTTTCTCCTCTGATGGCCATTATGAATCACCTACAGGACCTGATCACTTTCTTCACCCAAGGGAAAAAAAAAGTGCTCCTTCACCTCTAGCCACTTGGAGATCCCACTCACAAGATATCCAGCATCTAAAACCTCTGGTTTATAGTTTTGGCTCCGATCCCACTAAGGGTCCCCTCTATCCCTCAGGACTACTGAATCCCTCCCAGTATTCAAGAACCACTTCAAAACTCCTTCAGAAAAACTACTTTCATGTATTTGGTTCTTCAATCTCACATCTGTAGGTAGCTGCTTGAGTTATTTATCCTTGTAAAATGTTGGTTTCAGGCAAACTATTGTTCCACAATGGTATCTGTGTCACAAGATTTCTGTCTGTTGTAAAGGGTGCATTTGTTTAGATGAGATGTATGTTGCTATAGAGAAAATGTATGTATTCTGCTAAATGAATACATACACACACACACACACTTTCTGAACCGCTTGTCCCACACGGGGTTGCAGGGAACCGGAGCATACCCGGCAGCACAGGGCGTAAGGCCAGAGGGGGAGGGGACACACCCAGGACGGGATGCCAGTCCATCGCAAGGTACCCCAAGCAGGACTCGAACCCCAGACCCACTGGAGAGCAGGACCCGGTCCAACCCACTGCGCCACCGCGCCACCCTAAATGAATACATGTCAATTTAATTGTGAATAAAATGCAGACATGTTTGAGCTAGGAGAGATAATTCATGATTAAATGCCACCACAGTTTGGAAATACAAGTGAATATAGTAGAAGGATTTTTGGGCTCTGTTGGGTGCCAATTACAATAGGGCTAAACCAAAACAAGCAGTGTGTCTTTCTAGATTGTTTCTGTTTCTGGCTGAAAAAAAAGGGAAATGTATGAGAAGGAATGCGGTGAAACATGTCTCAGTCGAGCAAAGAAAAGACAGCGATACCGTGTTAAAACTAAACAAAATCAGAAGGCCTCCCTTGAGTTGGGAAACAATCAGCAGCAGTACTAGAAACTCATTTTTCATGAAATGTTTTTCAGCTCAATCACATTTCAAACTGCTCCACAAAGCCCTGTTAATCACTCGACAGCGTTTTATGAGGGCGGCATGCGGAGTCAAACTGTGCGCAGATTTGCTACCACCCAGGGAGGTGATGAAAACACGAGGGGCGTGGCATATGCAAATACAGGAAGTACTGACAACAGGTGGAAAAGGTGGGTATGAATGGAAATGTGCTAAAAACAAAAACCATGACTTTCAGCAATGTATTCAAACTTTGAATATTTTCCTTAATCCCAAACCTATCCCTGCATCTCTTTTTGCCATGATTATTTTTTAATTTGTAGTCATTAGCAGTGATTCTAAATGCCTTGTGTTCTAAATAAATCAGATGTGGAAAGTAGAGCAACACATTTTATTTAATCATTTATTTCTCTGTCTCTCCTATTCATGATCTTTTCCACTCGCCCCCAGCGGTGTTTCTAAAATTGCTGTCATACCTTGTTGTTGGCCCTCACCGACCAAATGGTGTTCAGAAAAGTGGGAGGCAAACGGAGTGGTAACGCAAACTCTCAAGTCTAATATACCACACTCTTCAGATTACTGACAAGAAGAGGTTGTAATAAACAGATCAGAGTACAACTGTCCAGGCCTGTGGTCACTTGACAGTCCAGACAGACAGGGTCAGGAACACCACCGACAGAGCTGTGCAAACTCAAGAGATGTGGGAGCAGATCGTTGCACATGATCCCTCGCTACAGACCTTCTCCAGGAACCAGTTAACATCTGCCTCAACCATAAATAATGCACGGGAAAAGCTATTGCAGTGCTTCTCCTTCTAAACATCTCTTTTAAAAATCCAATATATGCCTGTTACTTTGGAACTATGTAATCATACACCATTAAAAAAAAAATTGCTACACCAGCGAGAGCACGCTCCACTGGGCCGGATCTTATAACTGAATGGACAAAAAAGGGGCTGGAGAAAAAAAAAAAAAACATAACTGAAGCAAACAAGGAAATAAGCAGCACGGCAGAAGTGAACAAGTGCAAACACATTAGATTTTGGTGATAACGTTCAGCTTCTGAGAAATAATACTCATAATTTGCCAGCCTGTCAAAGGGCGGCACAATGGCACAGCGGGTAGCAGTGGTGTCTCACAGCTCTGCGGGTTTCAATGGGGGTTTCAGTTCATTGAAGTTTGAGTGGAGTTCACATGTCCTCCCTGTGCTCACATGGGCTTCGTCCCACAGAATAAAGCTGTGTGTTTTCCATGGGCTGGTGACTCTAAATTTCCCTTTGTGTGTGTGTGTATTTGAAATTGCCCTCTGATTGACTGGTGTCCCATCCAGGCTGCACCCTTTGCTTCTGGGATAGGCTCCGGATCGCCACAACCCTGCAAGCTGTTATTAATAATGAAAGGCAGCTTATTTGTAGAGGTGTTTGTATTAAATCAAGGCAGGCTCTGCAGTCACCTTGAAGGCTAGAAAAATGATTTATTAATGGCGGATTTCACAACATTGTCTCTTGCAAAGATTGCTTGGTCCGGATTTGTTTAGTCTTCCTGTCTGCAAACCAGGATTTAACACCGTGAGTCCCCCGCCCGATACAAACAGAAAGTAAAGCAAATAATTGAATGTGCTTTAGAAGAAGCAAACCAGATAAGAAACAGTTCTAATAAATATGACGGAATGATATGAATCTGTTGGAAAATATTCTTTATGATGCCATCTGTTATGAGGGGGATAGCTGGAGGAGTGGGCATTAAATCCTATTTTAAAAAGCACTCATATTGTAAATAATTTATAGGTCGCAGTTGATCAGTTTGGCACAAGGCTGTGATGAACCATTCCACTCACATCACCGAAGCCCCGCCCATACAAGGGTATGATTGGTCACTATACAAATAAGGCTTAGGAGAGAAAATGGCTCAACGACTAATGGATGGGCTTCAATAATGAGCCGAAGACAGATCGCCTTTGTCAAGCGCTCAGCGGTCACAGCTCCGATGTGGAGTCGAGCGGCCAGGGGAAAGCTGCCAATACGGAGATCTCCTTTAAACCCCATGGAGAAAAACCAGCTTTTGTCGTCCTGTTTCCTCCCTTGGTTCTCAGTGCGGCACTGACACCCCCTCCTCCTGTCATGGAGGGGGGGCATGAATGGGAGGGCAAAGGGGAAACACAAAAAGTACGGGGACAGGGGTTCGATGGGGAACAAATGGGCTTAGTGGAGGTCACGGCCTGCGGCACAGAAGAGGGAGCGCTCGGTATTAAAACCCTGCGGTGATTTACGAGGGCGTGTGGGATGAGGGGCCAGAAGAGAGGAGCTGTGGACAGACACCTCCTCCCACGGGGGACGCAGACTCGTGTCCAGGACGCACCTGCGCAGACCCTGCTCAGTCTCGTCTTCGGCTCAGCTTCAAATGAATGCAGATGACACTTGGAGAACGTGCAAGGACAGCTGAAAAGTCTGGGAAAGATCCGGATTTCGGGGGGACGTAGTTCTCATAGTTTTGCTCCTGATGGTCCTTATGCTTAGGATGTACTCATACATTCACAGAGTGCAATATTTCAGATATGCTCAAAATTCATCCTTAAAAGCCTCCGCACTGAACCTGCAGACAAGAATTTTCTCCAGTTGCCACTCCTTAAGACTTAAATTTGATACAGTAATAATTACCCAGGAATATTAATTATAAGAAGCATAACACCGTAGGTCAGTTTTTTCAAATTAACTAATAAACATAACAATCGGCTAGATTTACGAATACAATAATGCTCTGAGGATCACATTTCATCAGGTGCTGGAGTGACAGCTGCATCCAAGTTTCAAGGGTTCGCTCAAGAATGGGATGAAGCCTTGATGAACCCATTTTCAATAAGACGCTCCATTTGCGCAATGTGGTTGCAACTACCACCTCTGCACACCAGATAGATCACTTCTTGGACCCCGAAGAGGCAGCTGTGAGCCATGCATTTCTCTGCTGCCAGCTGCCCGAGATCGCACCCTGGAAAACATGCTGAGATGCACCTGAAATGAAATGTCACGTGTCATCTGTTCCAAGTCAGCCTCTACTGTGCTTCCTGCATGATCTTTCCTTTCCTTGAAAAGCCCTCTCTTTGTGTCGCTTCCAGCCACCCCCACCTTGGCTGGCACCCCATCCCCCTCCTTGCCCTTCACTGGAGCATCCCTTCATGTGTAACAGCCCCCCCCCTCCCCGCTTCATTTCCTCATGTCAGTAATCCAGCAGGGCGCCAAAATAGAGGACAACTGACACATGGGAACTCCCAGCAAGCTCTGTCAACTCCTCTTTTTAAAGCCTCCGCTTTCCCCAGAGACTGCCCCCCATCCTAAACCTTGGACATTTTTGCTTCCGATCATCAGTGCCACCAGGTCCACTGCCAAACAGGCATCGAGGGAGCCATACTGTCGCCAGTGAGCTACCGTGGAGCATACCTAGGTCTGCCAGTTGACTCCAAAGTTTGTTTTATTGAGAAGAGAGTTCCAATGAGAAGAGAGACCCAACTCAGATGAGCCAAAACTGAACCCGAGAATTTCAGTCCCATCACCTGACTCCACATCACAAACAGCTATACCCTAAATCTATCTACCGAATGTGCGGAAGGTAGAAGGAGCATGCTGTGGTTTCTATAAATCTGTTAGTTTCTCCAAAGCAAAATATCGGGAAAGGTGCCAAATAAATTTGAAACATATATAAAAAAAAAAAAAAACCCTCAGTTAGTGCTGTTTAGTGTTTCAAAGGGTTCGATGGGATGGCGCTTCCTTGTCTACAACCTTTTAGTCACACTTCGAAGTTCTCATCAACCACATGCTGCTCACTGCAACACCCTGCCCAACGTTAAATTTAGCTAGAAACTGGCTTTTTGTGTTACAGATAGCCCAGGTAGAAACTTACTGGGGCAGCGTAGTGCTTCATGCTGCTTCCTTTGGATCCAGAGGTTGCTGATTTGAATGTCACCTAACCCTGCAGTACCCTTAGACATTCTAAGCTCTTCTAGTCAAATTACCCACCTGTATAAATAAGCTTCTGGGGATGCGGTGGTGTAGCGGGTTTAGCCGGGTCCGACTCTCTGGCGGGTCCAGGGTTCGAGTCCTGCTTGGGGTGCTTGAGGTGTATCCCCTCCGGCCTTATGCCCTGTGTTGCTGGGTTCGACTCCGGCTCGTTGCAACCCCACTTAGGACAAGCAGCTTCAGCCAGTGTGTGTTGAAGGTAGCTTAATGCTGTAATGTGCTTTAAAGAAAAGTGTGAGATAAATGTAATGTGAATTTTGAAGATATTAACATTTTTCGTATTTTTTAAGTGCATTTCCTACGCTTATCTATCTTCTAAAATTTCTGTCTGTTGTGTTTCTGTGCCTAATTGCTAGCTGGAAGTGAAATGCACCAAAACAATACGGAACCACCTTAATTCAGCTCCTTTCCACAATGTTTAAAGCTTGCGCCTGGTGTTTCTGGGTGTACAAAGTCTGTCGGACGAGTAAGATCAACAAGCGAGGTTAAACCGAAGTTTTTCAAGACAACTTATTATTATTTTCGGTTATTTTAATATTAGTTTCAATTTCGTTGAGGTTGAAAGTTTGAAGAAGTTTTAAAAAAATCGAAGTTTTTTTTATGTGATAGCTCTGAGACTTTTACAGAACCTAATCTATAAAAAAAAGTAAATTTGTATTTTTATATTTTGTTTGTGTAATAAAGACAAGTGAACGCTGACATACAATAATACACAGGGTAAGATGTTAAAACCCTTGTGCTATGGCGGCTGGACACAAACAAACCATGCCAACAGTTCTAATTTCCGTCTCAGTACCTATACCAACTACCTCAATCCGCCAACCATCTTATTTGATTTTAACTGGCTATCCATACCACCCACACCTCTCCAGAATATCTCCATCCCCCTGCAGACCAGCACATATTAGCCATGGACACTACCCTCCTCACCGGGGATCACCGTGAGCACTTTGCTGGGGTTGTCAGGAGGGCACCTTCCTTCGTTGGTGTTTCATCGAATTCAGCCCACGACGCCTCTAGAAGGGTCAACTGTGAGATCTGGCAACCCCCCCGCCCTCCACGCTCATGGTGCAGTCCCGGTGACTCAATCCGCCAAAAGCCTTCTATTCCAACCACCCGTAGACCACCCTCCAACTAGTACACATCCAACCCACAACATAAACGCATGGAGATGACAACAAGATCTAACATTCAACATCTGCAGAAGCGAATACCCACAAGCTTAGGTCTGCTTCCCCCAAGAATGCCTCCTGAGCCACAACCACTGGCTAGATCTTTCTGCTGCCTCAGACAAATTTTTTGCTGCCTTTAACGCCCGACCCCTAAAACCGAAGTCCAACAACAGTGGCGTGGTTGATTTTGCAACAAACCCTCTTGCACCCACCCCCACCGGTCTAATTAAGCACTGCCAGCCTCACTCTCTCATCTCAGCAGCCAAGTCAGTGTACTTCAACTTCTTCCTCTCAAAGGCATCCTCCATTGCGTCTTCAAAAGGTACTGTTAACTCGATGAAATATAGTACTTGCGCGCCCTCGGAGTACAGTACAAGATCGGGTCTGAGTGCCATAATGGCAATGGACTGCGGCACCTGAAGCTGCAAACAGCGCTCAGGCTTTTTGAGTTAATTTATCAACCATCCGTATTAAAATAGAGTAATTTCAATGTTGTTTATAGTTGATTTAAAAAAATGAAACGAAGTCTTGCAGATAATTTATTATTTATAACAGATTTAGCTGAGGTTTTTACAGAATTGAACCCGCAAAGAAATCAAGGTACTACAAAGATCTGATTGCGACTTCAGGGTAAAAGAAATTTGGAGTTCATAGACAAAGCAGTTTTTTTAAATGACCCTGGTTCTGTTTAGACGTTTAGAAACCAGCGTATCGTTAAAAATCTCCACATCGATATCATTATAAAGCAATTTGCTCCAGTGGCAATGAAGTGAAGAAAGAGGTAAAACTTGATATCGACTGCTGTGCATGGAAGTGCTGTTGGACCTGGATCACTCTACTGTTCGTTCTGCTCTTGGTTCTATGCTGTGTAGGCTTCATCTCTCCAGAATGGATCACCCCACTGAATGCAAAACAGTGCTTGTTATCAGACACATCGACACACACAGCCACGGGACTTGAGCGGAGGGCCAGCCGCTACAGGCCATTCTCACGCCTGCCAAGAAGCTATGGCGTTCCAGGCTTTCGGCTATTGAAACTGGAGCGAAGCCCCAGGTTTCTGTTTTGCTGGCATATTGTAGGTCTCTTTCAGAGCCAAACTCCAGCCATGAATGAGCCTATTTAGTCCAGTGCAGGGACACTCCTCAGAGTATGAGCGAGACTCCCGCTGAGGCCCATGAATCATATCTGGTGATTCGGCGGGGCCCCCGGGCTCTAACTGCGAAGGCAAAGGCACAAACGCAGACGTAATGTAAACAAGTCTCCGAAAAGATCCCTTGACCTGTCAAATTCATTTTGCCAGTGCACAAATTAAAAATTTGCATATTCAAATTGTTCCTCCAGTTGGACTGAATTGATCGCTTGTTTTCTGGCGAATTGCTGCTAATTCTCTGCCTCATCAGGGCAAATCACTGAGGTCAGTTCCTTTTTCGCCTGGAGCAAAGTGAAGAACAGGAACACCTGCAGCAATCTGAGAACCTATGACTTTTGCTGCCTCTCTGAAATTCATGTACAGGTAGTCTTCTGCTTATTATGGAGTTCCATTCCAACAACGTCATCTTAAGTTGACTTATCGTAAGTCGCAAATCCCTGTATTATATGTGTATTATATATATTACATATAATATTTTATGTAAATCAAGATATATATAAACAATTAACAAGTGAATTCTATGCTGTATAGTAGGGCTTATTTTTTGTAGGATGTCACAGATTCTTTGTTAGAATAATAATAATCTAAATAGAGAACAGTATTGCACTTTTGTTTTTGTGCTGCACTGTTATTTTCATTGTCATTTCTAAATGTTTTGTCTTTTGCTTTTTCTTTTCAGCACCACTTAAACAATTACATGTTCAGCTTGAAATTTTAAGCAAAAAACAATTTGAAGGGAATCACAAACGGAAAGTTTAGTAAACAAAATACATTCACTGCTAGACACCTAAACACTGACTGAGACCTAAAAAAACACATATGGTGCCTTGTGGCAGCACGGCCAGCTAATGTTTCCGTACTTCACATCAAGGGGTCGTTGTTAGACGTTACGACCAAACATCAGCACTCGAAAATTATATAAGATTAATGGGTTGGTTGTTGTACGTCCTTTTTGCTTTAAGGCACATATGTTGCACATCAAGGACTGATGTTGTTTTTATGTCAGCAACTTGTATCAGAGATCACCCAACACAGATTCTAAAGATTCAATTATGCCATCAAGGGCACATATCTTAAATTTGTATCTTAATTAAACATTAACAGTTGAATTTACTGCTCCAAAGCATTATATATTAGGAGCAACATGTAAGAGACCTGCAATGGGACTCTTTAAAATCAGCTTTAGGCGTACCTGATGTTAGTAACCCTTACCCTAATATACACCAATTTGAAGGTGCAAAACAGATTTAAAAAGCCATCATTTTCATTGCTATTAGCATGCAGAGCTATATATCAGATTGCAGTTTGTCAAAAAATCCATAGATGATAGCAGCTCTTCTTCATAGATTGTACCCCACTCTGTACTTATCGCTCCAGTGGCCTGTATTTTATTCCAGAGAAGACTTCTGCCCGTGAAGAGATCAATAAAAATAATAATGATGACAAAAAAAAAACAGAAAAACTGGTGAAGGTTCAACATTCCAACTTGTGTTGTAGTATTTGAGTGCAGTTGGTTTGAGTTTAAGTGTACATATAATTAGTAACAGAATGAATAATGGAGGGCTAATTATGTTTTTTTAATACCGCATATGGGGTGTAAATGTCAAGAGACCCTTGGAATGAATGATTTATCATTTTGTTGTAAATTTTGTTGACACCAAGCCTCTTGTTGTATATTTTGAATGTAGGATAAAATGAGGAGGAGTTCTGGAATACGTGTTTTGAAACTTGTGGCTTTTAGTTGATTGCTCTTTGACCTCAACCTTCATGCACCTCTCACCCCAATGTAGTTCTTCTCTGCCATAATTACTAAAGAACAACTTTACTGTGCTGTTATCACCATGGCAGACAGGGTTTATTGGTCCGTTGAGGCCCAAGGGTTAGACGGTTATAGAGAACACAAGGTCGGTGACCTTCTTTCCACCTCTCCCCTGCTGCATATCCGGCACTACCCCAGAATACTCTAGGTTACTCAGCCTGCTGGTACAGTAAGATTCCTAAAACTCAGCAAGGAGAAGAGACAGGGGATGCTGATGAATTATGTTTAACCGTTTCTATGGGCAACAGTAAATCCACACAAAAATACCGAGGGAAGCAAAGCCTCCCTCAGTGGTGTAGCTTCAAGGACAGCTAGGTTACAAACCATTAGTCAATCCACAGACTCATCTGTAGGCTGGAGGACTTCTTCAAACTCATCAAAAATATGTTAAAATGAGTCTCAGCTACGGAAGAAAAATCTTCAAAGACATTATAAACAACTAAGAACATCTTGTTAGCCACAAGGGACCCTCTATTAGCATATTGCATTAAAGGTACAGCACATCCAATACAAGCCAAACCTGTAGAATTTAAAAATGAAAAGGTCTTATATTTCTTTCATGCATCAGATTCAAAAATGTTTTCTGAGGCATGACGAAAAGAGCCAACATTTTCCCCGTTTTTCGTTAAATATTCAGCAACAAACTCTCATAGGTTCATCTGGCAAGCAACACATCTGCTACTTTAATGAGGAAACATTAATCAAATGTTTCCATACTAATGTCTGGGGGCTTTGGTAGAGAAATTTTGACTCTTTGAAGTACAACCACTGCATCTCCTTACGTTTTTATGTGGATGGGTCGCTTGCCGGCATCACGACGTTATGTCAAAAATTCAGTTTCTAACATGAAAGCGGTGGTCCTGCGGAGGGGGACTTTCAACTAAATGCTGCATTAGAAAAACGAGTGCTGTGTCCATCTGCCTATCGTTACGCATCGGCTCTTTCGCAAGATGCTACATTGAAATGACCTGGGTAACGCATTCACCTTTTGATTATTATTTTTTAAAAATGTTAAATAAAATGTTCCATGAAAAATTTAATACAGATTAAATCATAAAAATGAAATGGGTGAGAAAATTGAAATTGATTAAATATTCCCTGTATTTTAAAAAGTTAAAAGTGATATTTCTATAAAAGCTGAACTATTGAAGGTAGACATAGTGAAAGCATATTTTAAACAGAGATCTCTTCCTCCTACAATCCTCCACAGATTCACTGACATTAATTAATCGCGTATTGGGTGAACAAACCATAAAATTACAGAAAAAAGGAGCATCTGTGCCCAGCTGGTCCTGGACTTTGAGGTCTTGCTGTAGCTAAGTTGACATATAAGATGTTAATTTTCTCCAAACAAAATAAGCACGTTTATTGTGAAAATCCACGATAAGCTAGAGGAAGTAAAATCCTTGCACCGTAACAGCGCAGCAGATGACACGGTGACTAAGGACACCGGTTTCCCTTTGCCACAGTGTGTTCAAAAAGGCACAGACCGCTCTGCCGTCTCATACACAAACACCGGTGTTGAGAAGTGCCAAAACACAAATGTATGTTTATTTGTGTTATTATTAATTGATCTAATTATTTCTTCTCTGTAAGATAATTATTTGACTTCTGGTTGCAGAAAACGTACAGCTGCCTTGAACGTAATTATAATACACATACATAAAGCATAAGACCCCTCTGTCGATTTCTCATTTCACCTCAGAGCTAAAAACCATCATGCACTGTTCATTAAGATATTATGATTTAACAAATTGCTCTTTAACTTTTACAGTACATTGAATTTGCACAGTCGAGCAATTCTGTTAAAATATAGCTAGCCTGTGCAATAGAACACAACAGTTCTTAGAAAGTTACAATCTGAAAATCCCATAATAGAGGGAATTCAGAAAAGAAATGGTATAATTATAACAGTAAGTCAAGTTGTTCACCTTTAACAGGTCCAGCTCATATATCTCTTGTGAACATTTATATGGAATCGGAGGTGAAGAACACATCTGTTACTCATCTGCTCTTTAGCTGATCTTGCATGTACTTGGCCTTGGGCAGTTTAACTAGTAGGGGCCTCATGTAGCAGAAGGGGTTGCGTGAACCTTGAAGGAAACATGAGGGAACCCTTGGAAAACTCTGGTGGAACCTCAGTGAACCTCAGTGTTGCACAGAATGTTCTCCTTCTCGTTGGTTTTCAAGTGATAGTGCTCCTGAAAACAACTGTTGACAGACCATGGTGTGAACTTTGAGGTGCACTTAGTTGTGGTTTCTTGAAACTTGAGTTAAAAGCCACTTTTTGTCCCAGTTCTTCAACATGGCTGTGACACACCTATGTGTCTCTGATCTGAGGAGAGAGCTGGTGTAAGTGCAGCAACAGCAACTTGAACACAAAAAAGGAACTTTGAGCTGCAACACCAAAAACACTTAGCCCCTTGTAGCACTACGATTCAGTCTTTACTTGTCAACCCACCCCCAGCTACTTTGGGTTTTCTTAGCTACACCTGGTCCTCATCTCCAACTGAGATGGGGCCAAAAATCTAGGGGGTGGGCATGGTTTGGGCTCAAGCATGAGGTGAGAACCCAACATATCCTGGTTATGGCAGTGGGTATTTCCTCCACAAGTCTGATTGCTGCCACATGTGTCAAGTGAAAGCACGAGTGAAGGGGAGTTGAGAACCCAGTAACACACAGTACCCCCAGTGCTGTCCACCATGAACTGTCTCCAGTATCCCTTTACTTTGTGTCCATCAAACACTGGTTAATAGCTCAGAGCAGTGTAAGGAGGAAGGCATGGGTTGTAAATCAACCACTGATCCTTCTTAGCCAGTAGGGAAAACAGTTTCCATATGATGTAATCTGCACGCATCAAAATAGGATTTCTCCATTACATTTATTCCTTTAGCTGGTGCTTTTTTCCAAAGCAACTCCCAATGTAAAGCTGCCTGCAGCTATTTACCCATTTATACAGTTGGGTAATTTTATTGGAGCAATTAAGTGTAAGCATCTTGCTCAAGGGTATTAGAGCAATAGGCAAGATTCAAATCGGCAACGTTTGGATCCAAAGGCAGCAGCTCTGGTTTCTACACTGTCAGCTCTCCCATTAAACCGAGTAGGTTTAATTTAGAAACGTCTGAAACATATGGCAATATGGCTGGATAATGTATCTCCTGTGTAAGCCCCTCACTTTACCTTTCAAGGGATACTATTTACCAACAGCACTTTTCTCAAAGTATAATATGAGTCTCAGGCAGCATGCTGAAAGGCTGGACCTGATTGGATGTGGCGATGCGTGTTTTATTGATATGCTCAGTGCAAAAAAAAAAATCTTTATGAAAGCCAATTAAGATGGATGTATATGGATGCAAAGAAAAATTGTCTGCTGAACAGAATTTTTGCCTGATACTGTCATGTTCATAGTTTTAAAGGTCAATTCCTATCATACAGTACATAGCTACAAACCACACATAACAGCAAAAAAATGAATTGGTATTATTTATATCTTTTTCTTAACCACTGTCATCACTCTTCCTTAACATCGGTATGTAAATCATCCACCAGACTGTTACCAGACTTCTGCTTCGATATCTTCTCACTTTTTCTACAGATTCTCTCATATACCTGTGATGCATATTTTACCTTACTCTTTGCTGATAAGTTGTGCAGTGATAATTATTCATTACTATGAATAATTAATCATTTCCATGGGCTGTATCGTTCTCTTAGTTTGTCTGTCTTTATATGAATACTGTATCTCTTTGTTTATTTTAGAGATTCCGAGTAGTCAGTAATTAGACCAATAGCCTTCTGTGAAGATGTGTAGATAGATATATAGCTGCATTTAGCTAATTTGATATGAGAATAATGATTGTTTATGAGGGGAGGTGTAACTGAAAAATAAATTATTCTGTACTTTGGGAGGTTTTTAATAGAGGCAATCCGCACCCATTTTTTTCACTACTCAAGTGTTCTGCGTCTTGCTGCTGTGATAAAACACACCCTTGTTACGAAGACAGACAATCTGGGGATTCTGACTGGTGATATATATTTGCGGTGATGATGTCTGCCTTCATTTGGTCAAATACATGGACCATTAATCAAACTCAGGCAGAATTCTCACCAGAACCACAAAAAATTGTCATACTTTGGACACGCCATGAGATGTAAAGACAAGTTGGATAGAAAAGAAGAGGAGGATGACCAGCAATCAGATGGTTGAACCTGATCACCGTAATGATGTACACATCCCTTTCAAAACCAAGGTGGAGGACAAAAAAATCTGGAAGGACTCTTTATGTGGTCAGCGAGAGTCAAAATAAAACTAGACAATTCTCAATGATGTGGACAGCTAGATGAGCTCTAAAATTAAGGCCTAGGCCTGAAGTCTGAGTACATGTAGTCCCCAACTTACGATAGGGTTACGTTTCGCAAAACCCATCATAAGTCGAAGATATCATAGGTTGAAAATGCATTTAATACACCTAATACACACCTCTGCGTGACAGACTGGGAGATGCGGATCCCTGCCACTGCCCAGCATTGTAAGAGAGTATCGCACTACAAATCGCTTGCTCTGGGAAAAATCAAAATTCAAAATTTGAAGTACAGTTTCTACCAAATGTCTATCACCAGCTCACATTTGTAGAGCTGAAAAATCATAAGTCAAACCATCTTAAGTTGAGTAGCATCTGTACAATGGTAACAGAACATCTGTCTTTGATACGGATGGAAAAAAAAGCTATTCAACAGTTCGCACATTGAGATCTTTAAACCACATAATGTTTCATTGAAAAAACTACTTTTAACAATCCATCTTGAGCGGACATTTTATAGCTGCCTTATGAATTTATTTAATTTAGTTTCAGGCTGGTAGCCACTCTTCCCATTTATCGCAGTGGAAAATAATGGGATGTCCATTGTGGATTACATGACTGCATGTCTGGGTCGTCACGCCTGGTCACCATAACCTGCCCCTGGTGACCTCATAGACATGCAATGACAATATGGGGTTAACTGATGCCCAGTATGTGACAACCCCTTTACAGCATTTTATTCATCTGCCTTCTCTCCAGAGATTCGGCCCCCGGAGAGGACATCACACTCTTTACACACAGTTTTTCCTCTTCTTAATGTTTTTTAATGGAATGAAGGCAGACATTGCTGGTGGCTTGAAGAACTCCAAGACTGAAAAAAAGAGGCCTGAAAAACTGGAAGTCGATTTTGATAACTGGGTAACTTTCCTTCGTACATTCTATGGTATGATACTTTTTTGAAAATGTGCTTTTTTCTGATTTGTGTAAGGGAAATTTTTCTGAACTGACACAAAGTATCAAGAACTAAAAAACCAAGAATCAAACAGCTGATGAAATAAGTTTTGTGTCATAAAATCAATTATTAAAAATTTAGAAATTTAAAAAATGGAATTTAATTATGTTAAATTCCAATAGATGGTTAGTCTTCACCAGTTTTGGATGTATGACTTCACCACTGTAAGCATGAAGCAATGTACTGAGTAGAGCTGTGGAAAATCTTCCCCAACTGAACCCTTTTAAACATTATGACAGAAAATGCCTATCTATCTCATCCAAACCCTTTGTAGTACAAAAATTGGCCATATTTTATCCTTACAATGTCAGCACCTTTGTGAAAACCCCCAGTTTGTTTCCATGGAAACACATCCTACAGTAAAAACAGGAATAATCCTGCACGGCAGACCTCTATAGGGTGAGAACATCATGCAGATGAGTGGCTGCTGAAGATTTAATGGAGAATAATAGCATGTCCACAAGTTCATTTTTGTAAGAGTACAAGGTCTCCTATGACACCGTGCATCAGGAGCACATAACTACAGGTCTGTTGAAGAAAGTACAGAGTAGAGTAATTCTCTACTGTTTCATTATAAAGTCTTAAATCATTCAAGAAAATTCCATAATGAAGATTCCAGACATATGTCATGGTTTCAAAAAATATCTACTTTCTGCACAGATGTCCATTATTGCATTATTCTCACCATATTTATCCCGTTTAACTCTGCTTTGCATAAAATTATTTGGCAATATTCTTATAATTAGGTGCACATTTAAATTCTTAAGCTGACTATAATTCTTTTTTTTTTTTTTTAAAGGAAACATCTGGGGGGGAAAAAGTCCAACAATGTTTTTTTTGTTTGGTTTTTTTTCCCCCAAAAACGTTCTCTCAGTTCAAAGAAACAATGTACTCCGGAAGTGTCTGTCTATTGCAAGGCACTCTGTCTCCCACGCAAAAATAAATTTAAAAATTTTTCTACTCTCTGATATCTTTGGACAAGGCAACTTATTCTAGATTTCACAACAAGAAGTTACCATTATTTACTCATTGACTGTAGAAAGCGGGGTATTATACTATCAATTGAAGGTAAGTACCTTAGTCACAGGGGGATTCAAACCAGACTATAAAGCAAAATCTCTAGCTGCTCCACTACCCACTCCTCTAATTAATGCTATTTAATGTTGTTTTTTTTTTTTTAAATTGTTTAAGAAGGCAATCTTCCCAGATGCAGGTGTGAGGAAACAGTGCTGTACCGCAGTCCCAGCAGGTAGAACACAGCCACACGTTACAAGGCTGTCAAGCTGTCTAGTCAGACGGATTACCATTTGAATGAAACACAGACCCGGTTTTATCACAGTAGACCATCATGGCCTCATAAAAGTGCTGCCTTGGAAGGAGAAGAGATATGATTTGCGCTGGAATTTCACGGTCCCAGCTATCAAATTTGATTTTAACACGGTCATTGAAAGGCAACTATACAGGCTTTTTCAGTCAATTAGGGCAGTAAAAATGAGTCCCTTAGAGGTTATATAGCGACTCAGTGCTTTAGGGAGAGAGATGGGAAGAAATGGAATATAGACACCAAAAGTGGCTCACACAGCCGCATCTTTATTAATGCCCCTCTGCTGAACATTAAGGTTTAAAATAAATATTTGAATAAATCCTTTTTGATGATGATACTCCTTAATCTTATAATAGGTATAAGTTAAAATAACTAAAAGAATAATCTAAATTATTATGTGATTATGATATATATCTACTCTAT